>NC_057841.1:38652000-38963000 GCF_910594005.1 Cervus elaphus
ATCAGGTATTTTCCTACCAAAATCTTGGGATCCTCTGAGACGGGACATACCTGTGAGCAAGAACAGTGGGATTGAAGTCAAGTCGAACTTGGACATGGGCAATGCCCCTCAGCCTCAGTTTCCTTATTTGCAGGTAATTCTCAAAGGATTTCTGGGAGAATTAAAAGAACCAGTGAGTGGAAACCCACTGACACATATTCAAGAAGGCATATGCAGGAAAAGATGCTTAATGCTTTCCTACATGAAAATAGAAAAAAAAAAGTCATAAACATGCAGGAATGTGGTGTTGAATGAATTTTTACTGATGAGCAAGATAGATGAAGCAGGGGGACGTCTTTAGCGGTCTAGTGGTTAAAAATCTGCCTGGCAATGCAGGGGACGCAGGTTCAAATCCTAGTCAGGGAACTATTAAGATTCCCCTATGCTTCGGGGCAATGAAGCCTGCATGCAGCAACTACTGAGCCTGCACAATGGAACCAGAGAGTCCATATGCCGCAACGAAAAATCCTGCATGACACAACTAAGACCCAACATGGCCAAATAAATAAATAAATTAAATAAAAACAGAAAACGAAAGATGAGGCAGGGAAGATCTGAGTCATCCATTGAGAAGTTCTTGATGGGAAGGAAAGAAGTGAAACTTGAGGGAATATTGTTGGCAGGGGAGACTGTGAGTATCACCTCTAACCCTAAAAATAGGGGAGAGGGGAGGAGAGGGTGAGATGTATGGAGAGAGTAACATGGAAACTTACATTACCAAGTGTCAATAGACAGCCAACGGGAACTTGCTGTATGGCTCAGGAAATTCAAACAGGGGCTCTGTATCGACCTAGAAGGGTGGGATGGGGAGGAAGATGGGAGGGAGGTTCAAGAGGGAGGGGAGACATGCATACCTATGGCTGATTCATGTTGAGGTTTGACAGAAAACAACAAAATTCTGTAAAGCAATTATCCTTCAGTTAAAAAATAAATTAACTTTAAAAAAAAAATTAGGAAACCTCAGATTATTGAAAAGAAACGACAGCCAGAAAACCCTTTCTCAGATCTCAGGAACCCTGATGCTTTCCTGGAAATGGGGGGCGGGGGGAGAGGTGCCAGGTGAACTATTCTGAATTTCTTTGCTGTGTCCACTTCTCCACATGCCATTTGACTCCAAACTCTTATAAAATCAGAAATATTAACTCCATCAGGACTTGCAAAGCCACATAAAGAAGACTCTGCCACTCAGGGAGGCAAACGGCTTTGAAGAGAAACCCCGCAGGGACACCATGTTCATCTCCCATCGATTGTCACTTATCTCTGCCCAGGGTCAGCGCTTTGCCTGCAGTTGTACCCTTTCCATTTAGAGATGTTTGGAAAAGGTGCCGTTGAAAGGACAGCCTCACGCTGGGCTCCTTTAACCATTCCCTACAGGAAATGATGGAAATTCCTGGCATTCTTATCAGGGAAAGGGGTGAACTCTGCTGGTCTGTGCTGAGAGGAATGCTAGATCCCTTCTTTTTACTGGAGGTTGAGGACTTCAAAGCAGCGCCTTCTTCAGATTGAAAGATGCAGCCAGGCTTCTGGGAAGACTCCCGGGAGGGCAGAGACAGGCAGCCTGGTCCCCGAGCCCAAGCGACCAGAAGTGGAGGCAGCCAAGTGTTTATCTTAAGCTGCTTCCCTGAGATAATTCAGCATCTTCTTGGTAAACTCTTGCAACCATCTTTTCTCCACCAAAAGCAGAAATTCGCCATGTGCTTTAGACAGCACCTTTCTTTCTGGCTAGCTGGCTAAGTATATCTGTGCTGCTATTTTTCAGAAGACCAAAGTGGTCCTCTGTCCTTTTAGACATTCAATGCCTCAAGCTCTTTTGTGAAGACACAGCTCCATGATTTAACAAGAGTCCCTGATTGGAAGTTTCATGTGTTATCTTGTTGAAGGATGGGTTGGGGTGGGGTGATGATGAAAAAAAGGAGCAGAGTAGGGGAAGCGTTCTGGGGCATGCATGCGTGCCAAGTCCCTTCAGTTGTGTCCATCTCTTTGCAACCCCATGGACTACGGCCCGCTGGGCTCCTCTGTCCATGGGATTCTCCAGGCCAGAGTATTGGAGTGGGTTGCCATTTCCTTGGGCCTGGATTCTTCTATTTTACACAGATCTCTCAGGCTGCTATCACAAGCCCTGCCCTGTGCAGATTAAACTGTTAAAAAATATTCTTGCTCATCCAAAATTATTATCCTAGGAAAGAATGGAAAAGAGGAAGACCAGGCTGTGTGAAACTACAGATAGAGGGAGGCCTGTGAAGTTGCAGGTAAACAAAACTCATTTTCTTCTTGAAAAAATCCAAGAACAGAGTTGGTAAATATACTTAGGAAAGGCAACTGGTACCCTTTTTGTTTGGGGGGGTTTTGTTTGTCTTTATTTATTCGGCTGCGCTGCATGTGAACTCTGAGTTACAACATATGGGATCTAGTTCCCTGACCAGGGATCGAACCTGGGGCCCCTGCATTGGGAGTACAGAGTCTTAGCCACTGGGCCACCAGGGAACTCATTTTGGACTGTTACCCCTCTGTAATTTTTCAGTAGTTCTCCGCAAATTTTTCCACTTAGATTTTACAAAAGACTTGAGTTCCTCTCCATAGCATATGCTTCCTTGTACTTCTTGCTATTTCCCAGTTTGCCATTTTTGCAATCTTTTTCTCTCACAGCTATTAATGCTCCCTATAACTGAGCCCCAAGGAAGCATCCTGGTCAAAGCCTTGTTTGTCAAACACAAACAACAAATATTTCCAGCTGTCCCCAGATGCTCACAGTCAACCCTTAAATCTACCCATGACATTCAAGGCAGAAGGAACCACGCAGCTCCGACTTCTCTATCAGTATAACTTCTGAAACCTTATGATTACACCAGGTCCTATTCCAGAGATGACACGAGAAAACCCGATGCAACCAACGGAACAAAGTCAGACTTGGTGCCCCACTTATGCCCAGCACAGAAAAGGGGAAAAAGTGAAAGTGTTAGTTGCTCCGTCGTGTCTGACTCTTGGCGAGTCCGTGGACTGTAGACCACCAGGTTCCTCTGTCCGTGGGATTCTCCGGGCAAGAATACTGGAGTGGGTTGCCATTCCCTTCTCCAGGGGATCTTCCCAACCCAGGGATCAAACCCAGGTCTCCTTCATTGCAGGTGGATTCTCTGTCATCTGAGTCACCAGAAGGAGGCCCAGGACATGCAGTGTGGAAGGCACTCATCACTAGGTCCCACACTGCCCACCAGAGTACTGGAGCATAGAGTGGTGTCCCCAAGTTTTCTCTCTCCCAGTTTTTAGCAGGAAAGTTGGGGGGGCGGTGGCGCACAGGTAGGGAGGGTGTGATGGAGCCAGGTGGACATCAGAAGTTTCCAGGGGCCTACTAAACCCTAGTACCATATTCAAGCAGCAGGACAAAAAGGTTCAAGAACGAACCTGACAACAGGGGAACATTCAACATTTACAAGTCCTCACAGAGTGCCAGGCACTGTGCCAACCCAGGAGCATATATTAAAAAAGTTTTTTTTGCTGTATAGTTGCTTCACAATGTTCACAATGTTGTGTTAATTTCTGCTGTACAACAACTGTCAGTTATATGTGTATATGTGTGTGTGTGTGTGTGTATCCCCTCTTTTTTAGAAATCCTCAAATTTCCTTCCCATTTAGGTCACCACAGATTCCTGGGTAGAGTTCCCTGTGTCATGCAGCAGGTTCTCATTAGTTATCTTATACATGAACTCAGTTGCTCAGTCGTGTCTGACTCTCTGCAGCCCCATGGACTGTAGCCTGTCAGGCTCCTGTCCATGGAATTTTCCAGGCAAGAATATTAGAGTGGGTTGCCATTTCCTCCTCCAGGGAATCTTCCCACCTCAGGGATCAAACCCACATCACCTGCGTCTCCGGCACTGGCAGGCAGTTTCTTTATCACTAGCGCCACCTAGGAAGCCCATTTTAAACAAAGTAATGTATGTATGGAGAAGGCAATGGCACCCTACTCCAGTACTCTTGCCTGGAGAATCCCATGGACGGAGAAGCCTGGTAGGCTGCAGTCCATGGGGTTGCAAAGAGTCAGATATGACTGAGCGACTTCACTTTCACTTTTCACTTTCACACATTGGAGAAGGAAATGGCAGCCCACTCCAGTGTTCTTGCCTGGAGAATCCCAGGGACGGGGGAGCCTGGTGGGCTGCCGTCCATGGGGTCGCACAGAGTCAGACATGACTGAAGCGACTTAGCAGCAGCAGCAGCAGCAACATATGTATGTCAGTCCTAATCTCCCAATCCATCCCACATCCCCCACTTCCCCTTGGTATCCATAAATGTTCTCTACATCTGTGTCTCTATTTCTGCTTTGCAAATAAGCTCATCTGTACGATTTTTCTAGATTCCACATATAAGCAGTATCATACAATATGTTTTTCTCTTTTGAAAACTTCAAAAGAGAAGTTTTTTCACTTTGTATGACAGTCCATATGACAGTCTTTAGGTCTATATGACAGTCTCTAGTCTATCCACATCTCTGCAAATGGCACAATTTCATTCCTTCTTATGGCTAAGTACTATTCCATTGTATTCAGAGGCATATTTAACTCCACAACAGCCCAATGGAGTTGGCCTGTGATAACCCAGACCTAACAGGTGATGAACCAGACTTTATAGCTTTGGACAAGCATCTGCCCAAGGTCACACAGTTGGTGAGTATTGAAACGCAGATCCAGAACCACCCACCTGGTTCCAGCATCCACACACCCAACCACTGCACCCTGCTGCCTCCAGATGAGGACAAACAGCCATCAAATGGGAAAGATGATGCCTGGCCTGTTAGCCTTAGGGTGTCCCGGTGAAGGAAAACCACATCAGTACTTCCTTGGAAAAGATGAAAGTGATACACAAATGTGAGCTGGATTTGTTACAATCATTTCTAAAGTGGGTTAAAGCAGGATCAGGAACTCACCCCTCTTCCCACATGTCTCTCTATGGAACTGGGACTCATTTATTCCTTGGAGCTGAAATGACATTCTTCTTCCCTCCTACTCTATCATGGGGGGAAAAAAACCCTCTATTAATGGGAAAAAAAACTTTTTAACTTGAATGCACTCGTGTTAATCACATGACTAATCAGAAGGTTTCAGAAGCTATTTTTGGAGCAACTTACTGAAAATTCCAAATTTTATGAATTCATATTTGTCCTGTAGAGTAGGAGCAAATTCTCTTTCCCTTTCTGAGAACTATGCTAATTAAAGATCCTAGAGCCACGTGTGATATTTTTGAAGAAAACAGTAACTGGGAAATAAGTAGAAAGATATCATTGTAATATACATCATATTCTAGCCATAGAAAATAAAACCTGATATAGTGGTACCTCATGTTCCAGAGAATGAACCCTGCCAAGCTGTAACTATAGTTACATCCCAAATTAATTAACTCTGCACACTGAAGCCAAGAAACACTGCCCCACAGAATCCGATGAAAATTTGAAAATGCTCACTTCATTAACCTTTCAAAGCTTCCCCTCATCAGAGCTTTCATCAGAGGAGCAGATAAGTGGCAAACCCATCAAACTTAAATCAATCTCTTCTCTAGACACCTGCCCAGAACTTTGGGGAAGGGGCTAATAAAGCAGGACATGAAGACATATGGAAGAAAAACAGAAGCCTTGGTTGAAACCAAAATGTGACAATGAATCCCTGAATAGACAAGGGATGACCATTCCAAAATAATACCATCACATATGAGATTATTGGAGATGATCACCCATTTTGCTATTATAATTCTGTACTGAATTTGAAAAAGTACAATATTATTACGTAAACAAGCCTTGACTTTATGTAGCAAATGTTTCTGAATAAATATACATAAATAATTTTGGAAGCAAGCTACCAGATAACAATTTGCTAAAATAGTAGCCCCTACGTCCTGCAAATAATTAATCCCTGGTTCATCTACAGTCTAAATTCAGGTTTTAACCACTGTATTTGCACAAACAAGACTTACCTAAAATTAGACCATGTTTGTTAGTGGTTTAGTCATGTCCGACTCTTTGTGACCCCATGGACTGTAGCTCTCCAGGCTCCTCTTTCCATGGAATTCTCCAGGCAAGAAAACTGGAGTGGGTTGCATTTCCTTCTCCAAAGTTAGACAATAACTAACCCCTATGCACAGAGTCAAACACAACTAAAGCATACATGCATGCTTAGGTTATCAGTCTCTTTTGCAAAAATAAAAGCCAGTGATACTACTACCGTTCTCATCTTCACATTTCTTTTCAGGAATAAGATTTCAGACCTGTCACATTTCCATATTATGCAGTGTGTGCTTAGTCGCTCAGTGATGTCCAACTCTTTGTGACCCCATGGACTGTAGCCCATCAGGCTCCTCTGGCCATGGGATTCTCCAGGCAAGAATACTGGAGTGGGTTGCCATTTCCTTTTCCAGGGGACCTTCTCAACCCAGGGATTGAACCCAGATCTCCCACATTGCAGGCGGATTTTTTTTTACCATCTGAGCCACCAGGGAAGCCCATATTCTGCAGCAGCTGGATTAAAATGTCCAGAAAGCGATAACAGCTCCAAATCCCAGGCAAGTGGTACCACCATCTTTGTTTACATAGCACTGCATGTTCAAAGCACTTGTCCATCTAGTACCCTTCTCAGTCGCACCAAAGCTTTGTGAGCTGGACTTACCACCATGGCAGGTGTCACTCTGCCCAGCAGGCAGATGCGGCATCTGAGACCCACAGAGTGTTAAGTGTCTGGTCCCAGGTCACAACAGTAAGTGGGGGCAGGGCTGACAGGACTGCCTAGTCTCTGGATGCCTCCCACTCACCATCTTTCACCAACTTTGTCTTCCTTTCATGGTTAAAATTGAATCATACCTGAAGGAATGGGTTCTTGGGTTCTGCTGCTTTCAATGACCAGCCACAGCCTCTTAGGAACTAAAAACCCATTTCCATGCATGCTGAGCTGCTCAATTGTGTCCAACTCTTTGTCCAACAACTACCCCAGACTGTAGTCTGCCAGGCTCCTCTGTCCTCTGGATTTTTTCAGGCAAGCATACTAAAGTGGGTTGCCATTGCCTCCTCCAGGGGATCTTCCTGACCCCGGGATGGAACCCACCTCTCCTGCATTAGCAGGCCAGCTCTTTACCACTGAGCCACCTAGGAAGCTCAAAAACCCATTTACCTTCTCTAAAACCAGGTCCAGAGTTTCAGGCACTGTGAAAGTGATAAGGCCTCCCTGGTGGGGCCAGATTGGGTATTTAGCTCACTCCAGGGTACCAGAACAGCAGGGATGCTTCCAGGACACAGGAGTTGAGAGGTCAATCTCAACCTCACTGTTGGACTTTCCTCAAAACTATGCTATCCCGAGAGTTCAAAGACCCAGCATCCAACCCAGCTCCAGTTAACCTGCCTGAGCAAGGACTTAATCTACCTGGGCCTCACCTTCCTTATCTGTAAAATTAAAGGCCAATACAGATCACTGCAAAATCTCTTCCAAATTCTACTTGACCCCAATGCTGGCTATCCAGCACTGTGCCTAACAATTGAACCCAAGAATTGTCAAACTCTGTATGTCTCTCTCACAGTCCATTCCAAAGTTTCCCGTTTTCCTTCCATCCCTCTGTTCTTCTACTAGTTCTGTGTAGTATCCGTCTCTCCATGTCTCCCTCGTTCTCCAGTATTTGTACGTTGTTATCACGTCTCCCCTCTGATTATCAGTTTGCAGTTTCCACACATCACTTAACCACCGTAAATTAAATCCCTTCAGCCACTTACTACGCTTTTGTGTCATCCATCAAACCCCTGCTCATCTAGCTACTTACAGAGTCACTAAATTTTAAATAAAATGTCTCTTCAGGTTGCTCTTTTCTCTTGGCTCTTCATGTTTCTACTGATTTCCACAATGGAGATCTGCAATCTACTGATTTCTAAAATATACAAGCATGTCAATATTTATTCTGCCTTATTTTTAAAAGTTTGATTTTCCTCCTTCTTTCTACCTTTTAATTTTTGTTTTGCTTTTCCTCTCCTTTATCACGTCTTGTTTCCTCTTCACTCCTATGATGGCCTTCAATGAACCCGCGATGGGAAAGCAGCCCAACACATGGTATTAATCCTGAAACATGTAATTGTGCAGATAAAGAACAGCAGTGGGGGGAAGGGGAGGGCATGGTGGGCAGAGCCTCTCTGCCAGCACATGAATTGAGGGGCCGTGGGCTCCATGCCACTGCATTCCCACATTAAACCCTATTTTATTCCCAGAAAGAAATACATAAGCACATATCCAGAAGGAAAAATGCTAAAGTGATGAGAGAGCCAGAGCAGCTGGGGGATGTTAACTTTAATCAAAGTCCGGCCAGGAATTTTTTTTTTAAGCAACAGGAAGTAGATTTATTCTCTTTCATATTCTCTCTCTTTCTCTCTCTCACACACAGATTCTCTTCTCATTCCTTTTTACTCTACCCTTCTTCATTTCCTCCAATCAAGGCATAGAAACACGCTGGACAGAAAAACCTCAGTTCCTTTGAACTGTCTTTGGAACTTCTGTCATGTTTTCATTGGCAGTTCGATGCCAAACTGCAGAACCCGGGAAGCGTGGTCAAAGACAGAAGACCATCCGTGAACAGCAGCCGAGGAACACAGGAGCTAGCATGTGTTTCCTGTGGCTGCCGTGACAGATCACCGCAAACCTGGTGGCTTAAAACAACACTGATGTCTTCTCTTCTAGTTTGAGAGGCCAGAAGTCTCAAATGAGCTTCAGTCAGCCAAAGTCAAGATGTTGGTGGGGCTGCACTCCCACCAAAGTTCTCGAAACAGAAAATCTATTTCCTTGCCTTTTTTAGCATCTAGTGGCCACCTGCATCCCTTGGCTTGTGGCCCCTTCATCCATCTGCAGTGCTCATCACACCACTCTCTGTTCCCATCATCCCATCTTCTCTCCACAGTCAAATCTTCCTCTCCCTCCCTTTTACAAGGTTACCTATGACTACATTTAGAGCCCACCCAGATAATACAAAATAACATCCCCTTCTCAATCTCTTGACTTAATCACATCTGCAAAATGCTTTCTGCCACAGAAGGCAACATTCAAGTTCCAGGAATTAGAATGAGGGTATTTTTGTTCAGCCTACCACGGAGTACTGGTGTCTAGATGGGTTCCTGGAAAAATTCTTCCTCTCACTTCTCCCTTAACAATGACTAAGTTAAGAGCATGGGCCTTGAGGAAAAAGGGAAAAGATGTCTCCTAAATCTCAAAATAGAGAAATGCCTGTCTTGTCACAGATTGACCTTCCCCACCATGTTGTGCCTGGTAGGCCATCTGGTTTGTATTCGGCGAGCCCCCTAAGCATCCCATCCCTTCCCCAACCACGCCTGGGTGCAACTACTGTCCCACGACCCTCCGATTTCGTGACAAATCACCTACTTGTTAATACAGAAACTCAACATGCAACCAGAACTGGGCCTTAGAGCCACACATGTTCTTGTGCATCAAAGGTCCGGCCACAGTCACATTACCATTTCCCAGATGGAGCACAGAGAAGGAACAGAGCTTTGTTGGAACTTACCAAACCGCTTGTAACCGAAGGAATGTACCTCCTCCTCCTCTGCAAAATCGTCTGCGGGGGGAGACCGGGAAGAGAAGACAGAGCGTTAACCCTGGTAAGACCGGAAGTGCTGGACTCAACTCCTTCCGTTTCCACCTGCTCCACCCTCCCCTCGTCTACCCTGCTCCTCACTCCAGGAGCACACCAGGAGAAAGACCAAAGGGTCCCTGCACTGGCTGCTCCCTCAGCCTGGAATGCTCTTCCTCCGGCTCCTTAGGCACCTCCTCCTAATTGAGGTCTCAGCGGAGGTATGGTGCCTGTGAGATGCCTTTCTGGACCACCACTCAGCCATTCTGTGTCAAATCATCCTACTTTAATATTACTCTCCGATGTCATTCTCATTTATGTGTACATGTGTGTTAACACACATCCCACCAGCAGAAATTTTTTTACTGACTTCATGAATGAATTTCATGTATCTAGAATGGTGCCTGTCACAGAAGTGTTAGTCACTCAGTCATGTCCAACTCTTTGCGACCCCTTGGACTGTAGCCCACCAGGCTCCTCTGTCCCTGGAATTCTCCAGATGAGAATACTGCAGTGGGTTGCCACTCCCTTCTCTAGGGGATCTTCCCGACCCAATGATCGAACTAAGGTCTCCCACATTGCAGGCAGATTCCTTACCATTTGAGCTATCCGGAAAAACCCTGTCACAGCACAGGCTGAATAGATTTTGGTGAATAAATGACTGAATAATCAACTGACAAAAGGGTCAAGTTATCATCATATAACTGAGCCTAGGGCCTTCCTCCGCAGATGCCAGGCTGTTGGGTCACCTCTTCTACCAACTGTGGCATCTCAGGAGCCCAGCATAACTCCTGCAAGGATAGCCAAATCTTTCCCCACTCTCCTTCCAATGGATAACTGGGACTGATGTATGGTTTTGCAGTAAATGGATTTCCTTGCTGTGGGGATTCCTAAAGGTGGGGCCACTGTGGAAACAAGGGTGATATTATATCAGCCACGCTTTCTACCAGAGGCCTAAATACTCCTCCTCAGGTGGTCATGATGCAATTCCTTATCACACTGATAATGAACTTCTCATTTCACACTTCTGTCAGGTATGGGTGTACCTGATTACAGGATACTTAAAAAAAAACTCCAATTTTTAAAAATTTTTTTATTGAAGGATAATTGCTTCACAGAACTTTGTTGTTTTTTGTCAAACCTCAACATGAATCAGCCACAGGAATACACATATCCCCGCCCTCCTGAGCCTCCCTCCCACCTCCCTCCCCATCCCACTCCTCTAGGTTGATACAGAGCCCCTGTTTGAGTTTCCTGAGCCAGACAGCAAATTCCCATCGGTGAGCTACTTTACATATGGTAATGTAAGTTTCCATGTTACTCTTTCCATACATCTCACCCTCTCCTGCCCTCTTCCCAAGTCCATAAGTCCATTCTCTATTTCTGTTTCTCAACTGCTGCCCTATGAATAAATTATTCAGTACCATTTTTCTAGATTCCGTATACATGCATTAGAATACGATATTTATCTTTCTCTTTCTGACTCACTTCACTCTGTATAATAGGTTCTAGGTCCACCCACCTCATCAGAACTGACTCAAATGCGTTCCTTTTTATGGCTGAGTAATATTCCATTGTATATATGTACCACAGCTTCTTTATCCATTCATCTGTCAATGGACATCTAGGTTGCTTCCATGTTCTAGCTATTGTCAATAGTGCTGCAATGAACAATAGGATAAAAATACTCCAATTTTTTAAAGTCTTTATTGAACTTGCCATGATACTGCTTCTATTTTATGTTTTGGTATTTTGGTCCCAAGACATGTGGGATCTTAACTCCCCGATCAGGGATCAAACCCACATCCCCTGCAAAGGAAGGTGAAGTCTTAATCATGGGACCACGAGGAAAGTCACTAAAGGATACTTCTTTTTCTTCTCTTTCTTTTAAAAAAATTTTTTATTTTGTGTTGGGGTATAGCCAATTAACAAACAAAGTTGTGATAGTTTCAAGTGAAAAGGGAAGGGACTCAGCCATATATATACATGTATCCATTCTCTCCCAAACTCCCCTCCCTTCCAGGTTGCCATATAACACTGAGCAGAGCTCCTTGTGCTATAAAGTAGGTCTTTATTGGTTATCCGTTTAGCAGAGTGTACATGTCAATGCCCAGATCCCCTGACTATCCCATCCCCCCATCCTTCCCCACGGTAAACATGTTTGTTCTCTAAGTCTGTGAAACCATTTCGGTTTTGTAAGTTAAGTTCATTTGTATAATTTCTTTTTAAATTCTACACATAAGAGATGACATATGACATTTTCCCTTTTCTGTCTGACTTACTTCACTCAATATGACACTCTCTAGGTACATCTATGTTGTTGCAGATGGCATTATTTCATTCTTTTTAATGGCTGTGTGATATTCCTATATACATATATATATATACACACCACATCTTCTTTATCCATTCTTCTGTTGGTGGACATTTAGGTTGCTTCCATGTCTTGGCTATTGTGTAACCAATTATTCTTGAGTTGGTCTCCACCACTGCTCCAGCAATCAGCTTCCCTCCACCCACATACAGTCCAGTTCAAAAGTGCTGACTCAGCACTCACTACGGCCCGGAGACTGCCAGGCAGTGGGGCTGCAGAAATGAGCGAGACGTGGTCCCTTCCCTCAAGAAGCTGATAGGCTTTCAAAGAAAATAGAAACATAGCAGGGAAATAAAGCCCCTGTGATTATCTTTTTCAGCCCACAATGGGACGCAGGACCTAGTTATAACTGAACCTTGAAATGCTGTGGAAAAACCAAGGCGTGTGAGAGATCCCACACAACATGCTGATCATCAGCACACTAGTCTGTCATGAAGTGTTATGAAAACACTGTTATGAAAAATGTAAGAGAAGAACTATTCCTAAGACCATGGAGAAGTCAGAGATCTCTGTGTTTTACCATGTTTCCTTATTTAGTGAACAAGGAAGAGACTTGCTTGGAATCTAGAAATCCTGGGTTTCATAATTCAAGTCATCTTCTTCTGTCAAGGATTAAAGCTTTCATTCTTTCTAGATGGAAGAATGTGCTTACAACCAAAAGAAGAGCACCTTTTTCTCACTGACTTGGTGATTGGTTAGTTCACCAAAGACATATGAAGCCCCTAGCCTGTGCCCACTTTCCTAAGTAATTCTCTCATTGATATCTGTAAGGTCTGATCCGGTTTCTAAAGGGAAACCCTTGGGAGACTTCCCTGGAGGTCCAAAGGTCAAGACTCCACACTTCCAATGCAGGCGGCACAGGTGCCAACCCTCATCAGGGAACTAAGATCGCACATGCCATGTGGCACAGAAAAAAAAGAGAGCGAGAGAGAAACCATTACCTGCTGCTTCAGCTTAGAAATCCACGCACTTATTCACTCAGTCACTAAATAGGTGCTTATAGACCAGTGGAGCTGATGGGACATTAGTATAGGTAACAACGCCACCCAGGCATCAGTTTCCCCTGCCAGCTCCAGCACCTCTGCTATGGAGCCGTGACCACACAAGAATCCACTCACATGCATAGGTTGTGGGTCAAGGATCCACCAGTGACAACCTCACTGTGGAGACAAAAAAGCAGCTTGTGCTGTGCTTTCAGTAGCAAACAGCTTAAAAATTAGGGTTCTCCCCAAAGCATCTTTTCAGCAGACCTACCATTAGTTTGTTTGTTTGTTTTCTTTTTCCTCTCTGGTCTTTTTCCCATGCAGCATTTTTAGTCTGCCTGACTCCTCTCTCCTTCCTGAAATTTCCCTGGGAACTTCAAATGTCTCAGACTTCTATTATTAAAGCAATTCAGTGCTGCCTCCAAATTAACCTACTACAATACATTAGCAGTTCAAGGAAACAAAGGCCTTATGGGCGACCCCTAATAGGACTCAAAGAGGATGTCCTGTTGCTCGACTTAACCTGCATCCCAAGAGGATGAGAAACTTTTTTTTTTATTAAAATTTTTAAAAATTTCTTTTAATTTTTAATTGGAGGATAATTGCTTTACAATATCATGTTGGTTTCTGCCATACATCAACATGAATCAGCCATAGGTATACATATGTCCCCTCCCTCCTGAACCTCCTTCCCACCTCCCACCCCATCCCACCCTTGTAAGTTGTCACAGAGCACCAGGTTTGAGCTCCCTGCATCACTCAGCAAATTCCCACTGGTTATCTGTTTTACATATGGCAATGTAAAGGATGAGAAATTCTTATGTGCTCAGTCACTCAGTCGTGTCTGACTCTTTGTGACCCCATGAACTGTAGTCCGCCAAGCTCCTCTGTCCATGGGATTTTCCAGGCAAGAACACTGGAGTGGGTTGCCATTTCCTATTCCAGGGGATCTTCCCACCCCAGAGCTCGAACCCACGTCTCATGTCTCCTGCATTGGCAGGAGGGTTCTTTACCACTAGCGCCACCTGGGAAGTGTCATAGCAGCTACCAAAAGAATATAAATCTCTATCTCATTCAACTCTACAAACAGGTACTAAATCATCTGAGATACTCAGGGTACAAAGTACCTAGAGAACAAATTACTGGGATTATCAGGGAAGGTATCTTGGAGAAGCATCTTAACCTTTCTTAACATTTGTTCTTTGGAGGGAAAAAGAGAGTTTGGGGGAAACACAGTATACCATATCCCTTCTTGAAAATTCATTGTGGTTTTGGAACTATTAGGCTCTGGGACGTGCTAAAAGAGACAGAAATGGTTCAACTTTGTTTCACTCGGTGTATTTTCAAGAGTTGACTTTTCACATCCTTAAAAGCTGGGTTGCATTGGGCAGGTGATGCTTCATAGACATTCCATTAAGGTGGGGATGGTGCAGAGGCCCTGTCCAGAGTCCCCAGCTGTGTCATTAGCAAACAGATGATTTAGGCTGGTGATGGAGTGATTCATTTTGGGAATTGAAAAGAGGAAGAAGCAGGAGCTGCCAGGGCTTGTGGCTGTGTGGATGGCCTACATTGAACTATAAAAGCCATAGAAGAGAGGAGGCAAGGTCAGCTGTCCCTAGTGCCTGAGCATCTGAGAGGGCAAAAGGCTACCACAGGACCCACATAGCTGGCAGATGGGTTTGAGGAAGACAAACAGCCTGATCTCATGTGCAAGGTTATATTTTGTGCTCAAAACCCTTTCCTCACACTCAGTGGACCCAGGCTAAGTGCATCCCAGATTTTCTTTTCTTTTAGAAAAGTCATCTTTATTTATTTATTTATTTAGGCCATGCCTCGCCACATGTGAATTGATGGCTTTCGAATTGTGGTGCCGGGGAAGATTCTTGAGAGTCCCTTGGACTGCAAAGAGATCAAACTAGTCAATCCTAAAGGAAATCAACCCTGAATATTCACTGGAAGGACTGATACCGAAGCTGAAGCTCCAATATTTCGGCCACCTGATGCAAAGAGCCAACACATTGGAAAAGACCCTGATGCTGGGAAAGACTGAAGGCAAAAGGAGAAGGGGGCGGCAGAGGATGAGATGGTTGGATGGCATCACTGACTCAGTGCACATGAATCTGAGCAAACTCAGGAAGATAGCAGAGGACAGGGAAGCCTGGCGGGCTGCAGTCCCTGAGGTCATGAAGAGTCGGACACAACTTAGGGACTGAACAACAACAACAACTGTGGCATGTGAGATCTTAGTTCCCTAACCAGGGATCACACCCTCACCGCCTGCATTGGAAGCTTGGAGTCTTAACCTCTGGATGGCCAGGGAAGCCCCTCAGATTTTCTTTACAGTCTCAGGGGCCTGCAGAGGTGATGGGTTCAAATAAGGATATTGCCTCTCGAGGATCTAGTCACCTTTACAACCTGCCACTTCTCAAAATCTGTCTCTGACATAATCTATGTCATGCAATTGCTACACTCTGACATGAGCAAGGATTTTGTTAAGATTTAAGGCCTCTCAGTTCTGCAATGGCCAGAACTCAATCCCTGCTTCTGACAGCAGTTAGCCTGCAGGGAAGAAGAAACCTTAACATCCTAAATAACAAAATGTGTTTAATTGACGATTTATATCTACAAGCACGTACTTTCTTGGCTGACACGGATGTACTACAGCATTTTTACTGCGATACCTATGGGCCACATGTCTTTTGCTTGTCTATTTCAAAATATGATTTTTATTTACTTTATTTACTTTCCTTGGTAATTGGCACAGATCCACGCTGGCCAGAGGTTTCGTGACAGAGAACACTGAGCAGAATTCTTGCTGACATTCTTTGAGCATCGCTGATTTCAGAGTACCATGAGTTCAAGTGAAGTTTAGTTTAGTTGGCTTGGAGAACTGAGAGTCATACATATTAAGATGTTTCAATCAATCTGTGGACCAAGTTGTGCAATATCCCTGTGGTTAGAATTTACCTCTCCTTGCCCTGCACCCGCTCTGTATCAGTGTGATGGCGATTATCTCCATCTGTCTTACATTCCTGTTCTGGTTCTGACTTCCCGCAGATGGAAAGCCCACTAAAAATGGGACATTTATCATGTTGTACCTGTATCATGTGCTAGCTGCTATCAGCTAGCACATCTGTGGCATATTACAGAAACTCAGATGGCACTAGTGGCAAAGAATTCACTTGCCAATGTAGGAGACATAGGAGACGTAAGAGACACATGTTTGATCCTTGGGTTGGAAAGAGCCCCTGGAGGAGGGCATGGCAACCCACTCCAGTATTCTTGCCTGGAGAATCCCATGGACAGAGGAGCCTGACAGGCTACAGTCAATAGGGTTGCAAAGAGTCAGGCATGACTGTAAGTGACTCAGCACACACAGACACACATCTTATTAATACAAACCCCAAATATCAATCTAGTCCACATTGTGATACAACTATACTGGGATGATGGGAGGCATCAGGAGGTATAGTAGTCAGGCGGAGGTGAAGGGTAGGAGGACTAAATCCTCATCTGCCATAAAGGGAAGTCAAGATATAACACCCCAAACCAAAATAATAGCAATAATAATTAAAATAATAAAAATGACTCTTTGAGACCCCGTGGGCTGCAGCCCGTCAGGCTCCTCTGTCCATGGGATTTCCCAGGCAAGAATACAGGAGTGGGTTGCCATTTCCTTCTCCAGGGGATCTTCCCAACCCAGGGATCATACCCATGTCTCCTGCATTGCAGGAGGATTCTTTACTGCCTGGGAAGCCCGATGACAATGAAGACTGCCATAAACATGTCACTTAAGGACATGGGGCTATAGGAGCTTGTCCACATTAAGAACTGCCAACAACTGTTTCCATCCCTCCATGTACAAGTTCATGTCCACTCTCTTGAATTTGGGAGGACCTTGTGACTCGCTGTGGCCGATGGAATTTTCCAGAAGTAGCAGAGGGTGACCTCGGGGCCTAGGTCTTCTCCAAGACCTCTCTTCTTTAGCTTCTGTTCTCGCCCCCTAGGCAGCTGGCGGCCTTGGGAAATATCCGGGCACCCTGCTGGACCAGAGGTGACCTAGTGAGAGGGGATCCCTGGGGAACGAGAGACTGTGATGGGGAGGGGAGAGCCCAGCCCGCCCTTGGCCCTTCCAGCCTCCCCAGGATGCTCTAGCCCAATCAATACCTCCGGAGGCAGAGACCAGCCTAAATCGCAGAGTCGTGAGCGAATAAACAGCTGTTAATTGAAGTGACAGAGCTTGGGGATTCTGTCTTCTAGGCATCGGTAGAGAACTGAAAGAAAAGCCGATGCCAAAATCAAATGCAAAAAATATTCTCAGGAGGTTGCCTCTGGGGACTGGAAAATGATGAAATGAAGTGGGCTGGGCAGGAAATTGCTGTTTTTCATAATAAATAGGATGTTCTTTGACTTTCTAAACTATGTGCATCTCTAACTTTGATAAACAAAAAAAGAAAGAACAAAAATCAAGCAAACAAAACAAGGAAATGTGTAGGGAAGATAACAGTCAGGTAGACTAAAAAAAAAAAAAAGCCCACCGGTCCAACAGATGCTGACAACCAAAAAAGGTCCCCGGGTCCAAAGAGCCGGCACGCAGAGTTCACCCTGGAGAGACCACACAGAAGATCTGGGCTCGCAGCCTTCATGGCTGCACTGGGTAGCTTCTGGCAAATGCCATGTTGATCAGAACAAGTTCAGGCACTTTGAGGAGCCAGGTTGAAGGACCGTGGACAGAGGCAAGGCTGAATGCAAACTTATCCTCCAAGCTGGGCTCAGCGCTGCCGTTCACCCTGTCCCGTCTCCACCCTGAGACAGGAGCCCCGGCTTCTTTAGTAGCATGATCACCGCTAGAACAGAACAGCGTGGTCCCCCAGGCTCTCAAGATCTTTAACTGCTTCCAAAAAAATTGGCAAGCACCATTCCTGCAAGTTGTTCTTGTGTGTCCCACCACCCACCTATGATGACTGGCCCAGAGGGGGAGGAGGGGAGAAGGGCACCCCTGGGGCCAAATACCCAGTGCCCACCCTGGAGTCCACAGCCACCCTCCACTGGCCACTGCTCTAGGGGAGTGGCTTTCATGCAGGCATTTGTGAGAACCATGGCCTCAATAGCGTGTCACCCGGGTTGCTAAATATTTTGGGTATCCCCTTGGATATTGGCAGGCAGATTCTTTACCGCTGAGCCACCAAGGAAGCCTGTATCACTTGATTAACTTAACATAAATGGTTCATAATTGGTAATTACGCTCCTGCCTGGAATAAGCAGCAAGTCATAATTATATAGTGTTCCAAAATCTAAAATATCTTGAGTTCTCCTTAAGTGCAAGACACCACTCTAAACAACTGAGCTAAACTAACCTATATAATCCTCAAAAAACAGAAAAAAATGGCATCCAGTATATGTCATTATTATCCCCCCATTTGACAGATGAGGAAACTGAGGGGCGCAGGAGGTTAATGAGGATGCATGTGGTCACCAGGCCCTCTGGTTTCAGAGCCCACACTCCTCACCACACTGAAATTGTCGGGTTCCACTCCTGGGAACACTACGTATAATTACATTTTTTGAGATAGGCATATTTAAAGTATCAATATATATTAATACTTTGGATTATAAATCTAGAATATAAATGTGGATATTTTGCCTTTGAATAATGTCATATATACATATATCAGCTACTTTCCAAACATTTCTATGTCATAACTAAGTGACTTAGGCCTCAAAAGCGCAGATGTTTTCACAAACCAATGACAAGTTAGTTTTTGCACGCAGAATGTCAAATGTCCAACCTCTTATGCATATGACTTCACAAAACAAAGAATTTTCATCCCAAATGACTCAGGAAGCATAAGTCATATTTAATATGTCCAATTCCAATAAATTAATTAATTTTTAATCTTCTCCCATGTTGAAAAACATCTTTCCTTAATAATTTTTAAGAGTATCGATGGACTGTGATAAATTCAAGGGTTAAGAAAGTTCCTGGACTCTCTTTGGAATTTTAATTTGGGATTACTCATTTCTGCTTTCACTGCTATATAATTTCAAAGGTCCCTTAAGCAATCAGCAGGACCTGTTCAGGGTACTATTTTGGTTTGGGCCCTTCAAACATCATTCACTTAAATAGAAATCAAATTACTGCTTGATTGAATAGTTGCCTTCCCCAAGCTTTGGATGGCTGGTGTGATTAGAAATCATGCTATCAGTAGTAAAGAGTGAAGTTTCTATGAGGAATGTCAATACCTTCCTATCCTTTGTTAAGATGTTTATTGTTATTATCATCATCATCATTATTATTGCTGGTCATTGGTGGTTAAGTCTGTTCCTGAAAAGCAATTCTGACAATGCTACACTGTCTGAGGGCAAAGCTGTCAGCAAGACAGCACAGGGGCTGTTAGCAGAGTCAATGACTTCAGCAAGCCATTCACACTCATTCAATCCGTCACAAGAAAACCTCCCAGCAGATAAATTCTACAAAGGGCAGCAACCCTGGAATGTGCCTTATCTCTGCAGGAACTCCAGCCTAGAGAGGTTTCTCCAGTGATTGGCTGAGGAGCACAGCAATTTCTTCAGACCTTTGATGCCCCGTTATTAAGGTCTAAGGCCAGACAGGAGGGGACCTCTTCTATTCTGCTCACTCAGCATCCATGGACTGCGGCACACGGTAGGGACTTAACAAATGTTTTAATAAGTCCCTGGCATTTATCGTCCCACTCACAACCCTGTTCCCTGCCTCCAGGGTATAGACAGGAATTCTAGAATCTGAGAGAGCCTGTGCCTTCAAAATGGCATAAGAACAAAAGACGGAAAGGCAGGACCAGACTGGTTAGAGCTGACTCGCATTAAGGGTAGACGCTTTTCACAGATGATCACTTAAGTGACCTAGAACACTGTCCCCTGACCCCCAACTGCCTGATTCTTTTCACTCTGATTTGCCCCTCAAAAGCAGAAAGGCTACACTCTGCCACCATTCTGGGCTCCTTGTGCGTGCATGCTCAGTTGCTTCAGTTGTGTCCGACTATTTGTGACCCTGTGGACTATAGCCCGCCAGTCTCCTCTGTCCATGGGATTCTCAGGCAAGAAAACTGGAATGGATTGCCACGCCCTTCTCCAGGGGATCTTCCCAACCCAGGCATCGAACCTGCGTCTTTTATATCTTCTGCATTGGCAGACAGGTTCTTTACCACTAGTGCCATCTGGAAAGCCCTCCCAGCACCTAACCACTTTTTCCCTTAGTGGGAAGACATGAATCAGACTTCCTCCTGAGAGATCACTCACATACTGGGTTCACTCGAGGCATAACATTTTTCTATCACTAAATTTTAAATGTCTATTTTCTCATGTGAAAACAAACACTTTGAAGTCCATTTAACTTACTTTAGGCAGCAGCTGCATCAACAGTTTTGAAATAATGCTTCAGTAAAAATAAGCATGAATTCAGAAAGTTAGAATTATGCTGTAGCTTAGAAGTTATCATCTGCCAGCTTTTCTCATTCACACCATTACTGCTGAATGAGCCACATGGTTGGGGTGGGAGTGGGGGTCAGGGGATGGGAACAATCTGGGAAAATTGCATAGGAGACCACTGGGAAGATATATACTTAGCAATAATTAAACCTCAGATTAGGAATGTCAAGCATCTTCAAACTAATGAAAAGTCAAAAGTGTAACTGGGTTGCAAATTTGTCTTCCAGAGGAAAAGAAGCCTCAGTTCCCAGTCAGCGGAAGGAAAAAGGCCTCACTGTTTCCATTTTCCTGCAGAAAACATGATTCTTTCAATGTTAAAAGCAGCCAGAACCTACACGTGTGTTTGCTTATCCCAGTTAAGGACAAGACATCTTAGACACCTGCAAAGCCAAGAGACTGCCGGTCTGAGAAACAGGGAGTAGAAATACACTGCTTACTAGCACCTTTTAAAAGTATCATTGCCAGATAGCATTTCAGAAATGTTTACACACAAAAGCACACACATAAGCAGTTGGACACTATGTTTTAATGGCACTGACCTCCTCCCTGCGTTAAATTAGAACAGTGGTTTGAACCAATGCTGGTGGTTGTTTCAGGCCGTCTCTTAAGTAACAAGTGCTACTGCATTAAAACTCACCAATATTCCCAACTTCCAGAACTAGAAATGTGACTTCTTAATGGCACACCTAACTCTAGAGGAGTCAGATTCCTTCATAAAGAGTGTGAATATTAAAAACCATGAAATTTATGGTGCAGTACAGCTAATTGAAAATGTAATTAGAAATAAATTAAACCAACTTCATGTTTTAATCACTGTGGAACACTTAAAGTATTACAGCAACAGGGCAAGTAATTTTCTTCTGGAAAATGTATAATGATGTCATTATTTTTTTACTTGGGACTCCAGAGAAGGAAGAAATATTAAGAGAGACAGATAGTTGCTAAACGCAACAGATAGGTGGTGCTGTGGCTCACTGAAGCCTTGGAATTAGACTCCAAAGGCCTGGGTTTTTACAAAGGCTATATCCCAAGTTTAAAAATCAGAATTAGAAGTCAAATAAGTGCCTCAAAAAGGCGTCTGACTTGCATAGTAGCTGAATTTTTGCCTTGACAAATAAACTTCTGTAGTTTCTAAGATGTTCACTAATTATCTATTTGGCTAAAGAATGTTTTGGGTTAACACTTCAATTTTAAGCATTTGCAAGGTCTGTCACAGACTTCTATCACTTAGAGAAATCAAATACTAATGATACATTGGCTTAAACATAATGAGTTCATTGCTTTATGACATAATTACGAACCCAAGGAAAACTGCGTTGGTTACCTATGACAAATTGTCCAAATAATTCTACTTGGTAAAGGCAGCTTTCTTTTTTGGCTAAAAACACACTCTGCTTGGCTTCAGGCTTGTGTCTGATTTCTTGGCTCCATCCATTCCTGGCTGCTGCACCAGCTTCGAGTTCCTTGGCTACTTAATCGTCTGAGAATCACTTTTCTTCCAGTCCAGGGGTTCTATCTGGTGTCCTAGGTCTCTCCAAGACTCAAAGGGAACCTGGCAAAGCTTGTCTTTAGATGCCTACTACCCTCCTTGTTGCTGGTTTCTATTTCTTCTGGACTGTTTCCATATCTATGGTGTAGGAGTTAAAACGCCTACGTTATAGGGTGTTTGAGAGGGTTCCCTGATAAAGTGCTTGTAGAGGGTGGAGCATACTGGTGCACTTAGTAGGTACTGAAAAAACATTACAGTCTGCTCCCTTCCCCCCTCATACACCAGACAAACACAAATCCTATGGCAATTGTTGGTAAGCAAGCCTCTCACAGAACATTTCATTTTAAAAGAGGCCTTCAAAGTGACTAGCCTCCCCAGGAATTCAGCTCCTCAGTCCCCTTCACCTATTGGGGCAGAAGGTAAGTGGGGTGTTGAGGCAGTGCTCAGACCACAGAGGATAAGCAATGAGCCTTCTCCCAGCAGTGTGCTAGCTGGTCTAGAATGTAGTGTAAATTATATATATATATTTCCCTGGTGACTGATTGTAAAGAATCAGCCTATAACAGAGGAGACTCACTCAGTTCGATCCCTGGGACGGGAAGATTCCCTGGAGAAGGGAATGGTTCCTCACTCCAGTACTTTTGCCTGGAGAATCCGATGGGCAGAGAAGCCTGGTGGGCCACAGTCCATGAGGTTGCAAAGAGTTGGACACAACAACTGAAGTGACTTAGCACACAGCATATATACATATAACCTGTAGGTATGTATTCCATTACAGATTTGAATTAACATTGAAAACAATACCCAAACTGCAGTAACAGTCATCGACCCAGTCAAAAGCATAAGGAGATTTTCAGGGTTTAGGAAGCCACATGGGAGCTGATGAAATGAGGAGCTGGCTTATCTTTCCAAAAGTTCAAAACCTCCTAGCCTCAGTGACCAGCAATGAGAAGATTAACTTCTGGCTAAAATGACGGGGACTGAGCGCCAGAGCAAAGTTTAGCCGCGTGAACGCTTGCCATTCTGGGAAGATCCCGTAATCAGTGCTGGCTAAGGAAAGTGCCCCTTTGCTAGAATGTAAATGAGAGAAGAGAAACTGAGATGGAGAGAGAGGGAACGCACACACACGCTGCGTTTTGAAATCCTGTCTTTTGTGTCTCTTGCGTTGTATCCTGTCTTTTGTGTCTCTGGCCCGGGGGGCGGGACCCTTTCCACCTGGCGTTTTGTCCCCTTCCTTCCCAGGGTCTCCAGAGAAGGACACAGAACTCCCCTGGAAGGAGAGCTAATTGGTAGGACATTATCGCTCCAAACTGTTCAGCGTGATCTGCCTTGCAGAGAGAAACCTAGAGCCAAAAGTTACTTTCCAAGTCTGTGGGGCTCCCGAGGCGCGCGCCTGGATCAGCAACGCTTGCAAGTCAAAGTGGTCGCCTCGCGCGTACTCGGACTGCTGGAAGCTCGGTCCTAGCGGTCAGATGGCATCTCGAACCGAGCCCCCTCACTCGGGTCCGGCCCGTGCGGGGACCGAGACGTGTTATCCTAGCACAAAGCCAGGATTCCAGTCTTGTGTAAACACCACGCCGGCCCATCTCCAAACGATTCCCTCAGATACCTCCTATGTGATTATCTCACATACAGAGAGAGATTCTGTTGACAGATCTTCGTTTTCTACTCAACAGACGGCTTCCCTGCGAAGCGCTTCTCCTCGCGATTCCGCTAAAAGGTGCGATAGCATCTGGCACTTCCCTAAACCCGCCCGGGGGACACCGCCCGGGGGACTGTGTCGCCCCTGTACACACGTGGGCACAGCTCCGCAGGCGGGCACATGGAAGGGACGCGAAACCCAGGGCGGTGATTTTCCAGCCAGTGGGGCTGATGGAGAAAGATGCCAAACGCACTTCCCGAGCCAACTGAACTCCGCGGGCACCTAATCATTGCCAGATGTGGGGAGGGCGCACCGAGAACATCCCCGAGTCCGGGAGAAAACACCCGTCGACTTCTCAGACGGGGAAGAGGCAACGGCGGGGAGGGAGAGGGACCTTGGAGAGAGTGGGGCGTGCGCCAGGGCGCAGAACGAACTAGGGGGGCCGAGGGTGGGGAGTGATGATGCCTCCACTCTCCTGGGAGCATTTTTTCAATTAAAAAGTTGGGAACTGGAATCCGTAAACAACGACTTGGGGCTTCAAACTACTTTGTTGAGACCCGGTGGGGAGGGCAGTACTTGCCGGCTTCAAATGACCACCGCCGAGATCTCCGGCGGTATCCGACTCCCGAGCCCCGGGAGCGACCCCCAGGTTGCGCGCACCAAACCCAGTACCAGGTCTCTCTCGGGTCTCCGCGCAGAGAAACTCTGCATCTCGCCCCCTCCCGCGCGCCCCGAAGCCCGCCCTACCTTTCATGGTGACCGAGGAGACGCACCGCCAGCCGGGGAGCTCCGCGCCGCCGAGGAAGTCCACGCTGAGCAGCGGGTCAGTGCGCGCCCATGGCAGCCGCGCCGCGCGTCGGCCGTCTGCGCTCCAGCCCTGCCTCCCCGCTCGGCGCTCTGAGCCGCGGGGCCGCCTCGCGCGCCGCTCACCCCGGGCGGGAGGCGCCGCCGCCGCCAGCGCCCCTCCCCCTGGCCCGGCCGCCGGGGCGCGCGGGCCGCCGCGCCCACGCCCCCCTTGCGCCTTCCCGCGCCCGCCCCGCCCGCGGGCCGGCCCCAGTCCCGGGCCAGGCCGCTTCCCCGCCCGCGCTCCCCGTGTTCCCTCTTTTTCGCGTTGGCTTGGAAGCGGGACGAAGACCGAGGAAAGCGGCTCCCGGGGTGATCAAGTGCTCAGCCTCGGGGTGCAGAGAACGTGCTGCCGCTGGGCTGGTTTTTAAACCTCAGGCTCCCCAGAGTGTGGGGCGAGCGGTCTGAGAGCAGCGGCGTCACGGGGACGGCGTGGCTTGCTTGTCCCTTCCCCAAAGGGCTCTGGGCGCGGAGCGTTAGAGGATCGGACAGGGGGCGAGAACGCCCCGGAGGCCCAAAGTTTCTAAGTCCTCTCATTGATTCCCCGAAGGGGCCCAAGGGTCGGTGCTCACTGTCACCTGGGGAGAACTGACGCTAAGTTCGAAGTCACCATTAGATGCTCTCTCTGCAGAGCTCGGAGCAGGATTACAACTCTTAGACCTTCAAGAAGAGAGAGACTGAAAAACCCACCACACTCCCCGTGGTTGGAGAAGCCCCCCTTCCACCCACCGCCCCTGAAATGATCAGGTTGACTCCGGTTTTACTAGGAAGGGAGGCTGAGCTGTTGAGTGGCTTCATAATGAGTTCCTTTCATTGTGGCCCATCAAGTTGCCCCATTGTGTTTATCTTTCCTTTTAGAAACCCTCCAAAGCAGACCCATTGCTTTATTACTTTACTGCGTAAACTAAGTGGTGAGTGGAGTTGGAGGGGGCTGGGCGGCGGGGATGGGAGCAGAGGAACTGTCTTCAAGCACGATGAAATGAAAGATGACTCGTTCCCTTGCTAGCACACCAAAAGCAAGGCAGTTCTGGCCAGGCAGTGGTTGCAGCTTCGCAGACTTCCTCAACTGAGGACTTGATAACACGGTGTAAGCCGCGGATTGATTCATTCTAAACAGGGAACTCTGCTCTAGTAAAAGGCAGTGCCCAGAAATGAACACATCCTAAAATATTTCACAGACTCTCCATTCCAGAAGCTTTCTATTTTGAACTTTAGAGGAAAACTCGCACGTGACTGACAAAGAGAAAGACAAAAACTGGAGATTTATTTTTCACATTTGGGGTCGATGCAACTATAGGGTAACTGAAGATTAATTTAGAGATTTGCTTCAGCTCTCACCAAGGTACCTGCCTTGTTTTTACTTCCAATGAGAGTCCCTGAAGAGCCAAGAATATGGATTCTCAGCCCAGAGCTTACTATTAATAACTAATGATCAGATGGAATAAGCCCATCACTTTCTTTGAATCATAGTTTCTTTTTGGCCACAATATTTGAAATGAAAAAAAAAATCCTTTAAAAAACCTAAATTATAGCTACAATACCAAAACCACAGTCAAGAAAAGAAGAAATAGATAAATTGGATTTCATCAAAATTGAAATTTTTGTGCATCAAAGACACTATCTACAGAGTGTAAAGGCAACCCAGAGAATGGGAGAAAATGCTTGTCAACCGTGTATCTGATAAGGGGTTAGTATCCAGAATATGTAAAGAACTCCAATGAATCAACAACCAGAAAACAAACAACCAATTAAAAAATGGGCAAAGAACTCAAGTAGCTGTTTCTCCAAAGATGATATACAAATGGCCAATAAGCATATGTAATGATGCTCAACAATCACTAATCATTACAGAAATGCAAACTGAAACTATAGTGAGTTCAGTTCAGTTGCTCAGTCATGTCCAACTCTTTGCTACCATATGGACTGCAGCAAGCCAGGCCTCCCTGGTCATCACCAACTCCTGGAGTTTACTCAAACTCATGTCCATTAAGTCAGTGATACCATCCAGCCATCTCATCCTCTGTCATCCTCTTCTCCTCCTGCCTTCAATCTTTCCCAGCATCAGGGTCTTTTCCAATGAGTCAGTTCTTCGCATGAGGTGGCCAAAGTATTGGAGTTTCAGCTTCAACATCAGTCCTTCCAATAACACCCAGGACTAATCTTTAGGATGGACTGGTTGGATCTCCTTGCAGTCCAAGGACTCTTAAGAGTCTTCTCCAACACCACAGTTCAAAAGCACCAATTCTTCGGCACTCAGCTTTCTTTATAGTCCAAGTCTCACATTTATACATGACCACTGGAAAAACCATAGCCTTGACTAGACGGACCTTTGTTGGCAAAGTAATGTCTCTGCTTTTTAATGTGCTATGTAGGTTGGTCATAACTTTTCTTCCAAGGAGTAAGCATCTTTTAATTTCATGGCTGCAGTCACCATCTGCAGTGATTTTGGAGCCTAAAAAAAATGAAGTCTGCCACTGTTCCCACTGTTTCCCCATCTATTTGCCATGAAGTGATAGGACCAGATGCCATGATCTTAGTTTTCTGAATGTTGAGCTTTAAGCCAACTTTTTCACTCTCCTCTTTTGCTTTCATCAAGAGGCTCTTTAGTTCTTCTTTGCTTTCTGCCATAAGGGTGGTGTCAAATGCATATCTGAGGTTCTCCCGGCAATCTTGATTCCAGCTTGTGCTTCATCCAGCCCAGCGTTTCCCCTGATGTACTCTGCATATAAGTTAAATAAGCAGGGTGACAATATATAGTCTTGATGTACTCCTTTTCCTATTTGGAACCAGTCTGTTGTTCCATGTCCAGTTCTTCCTGACCTGCATACAGATTTCTCAAGAGGCTAGGATGACTATTATAAAAAATTAAAAATTTTCAAAATACAGAAAACAAGGATTGGCAAAGATGTGGAGAAATTAGAACCCTTGTGCATTGGTGGTAGGAGTATAAAGTGATATAGCCACTGTGGAAAATGGCATGGTGGTTTCTCAAAAAAATTAAACATGGAATTACCATATGATCCAGTAATAACTGGATAGATGCCCCAAAGTGTTGAAAGCAGTGACTCGGATATATTTGTACACCTGTGTTCCTTATTCACAACAGCCACAATGTAGAAGCAACAAAAGTGTCCATCAAAGGATGAACAGATAAAATAAATGTGACACATGCTAGCAATGGAATTTTGTTGTTGTTGTTCAATTGCCCAGTTATGTCCAACTCTTTGTGACCCCATGGACTACAGCACGCCAGGCCTCCCTGTCCCTCAACATCTCCTGAAGTTTGCCCAAGTTCATGTCCATTGCATCAGTGATGCCATCCAGCCATCTCATCCTATGACACCCTCTTCTCCTTCTGCCCTCAATCTTTCCCAGCGTCAGGGACTTTTCCAATGAGTCAGTTGTTCGCATCAGATGACCAAAATACTGAAATTTGAGTTTCAGCATCAGTCCTTCTGACGAGTATTCAGTGTGAATGTCCCTTAAGATTGAATGGTTTGATCTCCTTGCTGTCCAAGGGACTCTCAGGAGTCTTCTCCGACACAGATCACTGCCTTGTCATGGTGAAGGAGCTTGCGTAATTCGATGAAGCTATGAGCCATGCTGTGTAGGGTCACCCAAGACAGGTCATAGCAGAGAGTTCTGACAAAATGTGATCTGCTGGAGGAGGGAATGGCAAACCACCCCAGTAAACTTGCTGTGAGAACCTCATGAACTATATAAAAGGACAATGAAATATTTTACAGATTTAAAAAGGAAGGAAATTCTTTTTTAAAATATTTATTTATTTGGCTGCACCGTGTCTTTATTTGGCATGCAGAATCTTTAGTTGTGGTGCATGAAATCTTAGTTCCCTGACCAGGGATTGAACCTAGGCCCCCTGCATTGGGACGGTGGAGTCTTAGCCACTGGACCAACAGGGAAGTCCCCAAAAGGAGGGAAATTCTGACATATGGATAAACCTTGAGGGCATTCGTGCTTGATTGATCAGTCGTGTCCAACTCTTTGTGACTCCATGGACTGTAGCCTGCCAGGTTCCTCTATCCATGTGGATTCTCCAGGCAAGAATACTGGAGTGGGTTGCCATGCCCTCCTGTAGGGGATCTTCCCAACCCAGGGATCGAACTCAGGTCTCCCACATTGCAGGGATTCTTTACTGTCTGAGCTACCAGGGAAGCCCTTGAGGGCATTATGCTAAGTGAAATAAGCTAGTCACAAAAGGACAAATACTGTATGATTCCACCTATATGAGGTACCCAGAGAAGTAGAATCATGGAGACAGATGGTAGAATGGTGGTTTCCAGAAGGAGCTGGTGGGAGGGAATGGGGAGTAACTGTTTAGCGGGGAAAGAATTTCAGCTTTGAAGATGTTAACCGTTCTGGAGATGGATGGTAGTGATGGTTGTGCAATAACGTGGATGCCACTGAACTGAACACCTAGAAAGGGTTAGAATGGTAAGGTTTATATTATGTTTGGATTTCCTGGTGGCTCAGACTGTAAAGAATCTGCCAGCAATGCAGGAGAGCCAAGTTCCATCTCTGGGTTGGGAAGATCCCCTGGAGAAGGGAATGGTTACCCACTCCAGTATTCTTGTCTGGAGAATCACATGGGCAGGCTACCATCGATGGGGTCGCAAAAAGTTGGACAAGAATGAGTGAGTAAGTACACACATATTATGTGTATCTTACCACGCACACACAGTCACAACACACACATCCTAACAGAAGAATTATGAGGCTGGGGAAAAAAAAAACAAACCCAAAACCTGTTAGCTACAGTGGACTGGACTCACAGACCTGCTGATGAGAAGCAAGCTCAGCAACTCTTTAGAGGACAGTTCTAAGAAACACTCCTACAGGATGGCCTCTTGCCTCCAGCCCCGCCACCTTCATTATCAAGAGCTGATTGGGCCACTGAAGGTGGGTCCCAAAGGTGGGTCCCCAGCCTGGCACCTCCTCTGAGCCCCACTCTGGAGGATACAGGGGCTGAGCGTTGTGGTCACATGCAGATCATCCACTGACCAAGATTTCTCTGTTCAAGAGCTCTGGGAGGAGTTGAGGAGGGGCTCAAGAGAGAAGAGATAAACCCAGAAGAGAAGGATGTTGTGGTAAGAAAGGACATTGGTGAAGGCACCTTGCACTCCTCAGCGGAAGTGGGCTGCAGGGCTGATGCTCGAACTCAAGCCTCCATGCTCCCGCAGTAGCAGCCCTGTCCTGCGGTCACATGACCTGTGTTACCATAGAACAGGAATCGTCCCACTTCATCCTCACCCCAGCCCTGTGCTAGTGTGGCCTTTTTGTTTTCACTTGTTTATTTTTTTCAGCCATAGTTATACGTATGTCTCCTCCTTCCTGAACCTCCTTCCCACCATCATTACTAGAGAAATGCAAATCAAAACTACCATGAGATATCACCTCACACTGATCAGAATGGCCATCATCAAAAAATCTACAAGCAATAAATGCTGGAGAGGGTATGGGGAAAAGGGAACTCTTTTGCACTGTTCAAGAGAATGTAAATTAGTATTGTCATTTTACTGATTAAAAAGCCATTACTCTTGCCCCCTCCCTTTCCCTTAACTTTTCATCCTTACCAAGCACTGCTTCTTCCTTCAAAATATATCTCACAAAGTCCGCTTCTCTCTGTCTCCCCTGCTTTCCCCAGGTTCAGTTCAGTTCAGTTCAGATGCTCAGTCGTGTCCGACTCTTTGCAACCCCACAGACGGAAGCATGCCAGGCCTCCCTGTCCATCACCAACTCCCGGAGTTTACTCAAACTTGTGTCCCTTGAGTCAGTGATGCCATCCAACCATCTCATCCTCTGTTGTCCCCTTCTCCTCCTGCCTTCAATCTTTCCCAGCATCAGGGTCTTTTCCAATGAGTCAGTTCTTTGCAGCAAATGGCCAAAGTATTGGAGTTTCTGCTTCAGCATCAGTCCTTCCAATGAATATTCAGGGCTGATTTCCTTTAGGATGGACTGGTTGGATCTCCTTGCAGTCCAAGGGACTCTCAAAAGTCTTCTCCAGCACCACAGTTCAAAAGCATCCATTCTTTGGTGCTCAGCTTTCTTTATGGCCCAAATTCCCCAGGTGGAGAACACAAGAGCCCGTCTGGAATTCTGTGATCACCCTCCAAGTGTTGCCCTCTCACCACCCGCCTTATCAGATGCCAGTGCTTTCAACTTCCCTCTCCATACACATCTAATGTTTGCTAAACACCTTTACTATCTCCTCTCCCACCTCCAAAATTTATCTACTTAAACATATGAAGATAAGAGCTGAATCTGAATCTCACACCCCTTCCACCAGAAGAGTCTCAAGCTGGAGCCAAGAGGACTCCATGATTATTTCAGATGATTTTGAAGAAAGAATTACTTGTTTTCATTCTCCCCATATTCCTCTTCCCTAGTGGCCTACTGGAGGAGGAAATGGCAACCCACTCCAGTATTCTTGCCTGGAGAATTGAATCCCATGGAAAGAGGAGCCTGGTGGGCTACAGTCCGTGGGGTCGAAAAGAGTCGGACAGGACTGAGCAACTAAGGACAAACACCTTTACCATCTCCTCGCCCACCTCCAAAACTAATCTACTTAAACATTTGATCTCACTCCTTCTACCTGGTCTCACTGACTCCACTCTCGCTGCCTTGAATCTACCTACACCAGCACAGCCTAAACACTTCTAAAATGCAAGCCTGATCTCGTCACTCTCCTACTTCAAATTTCAGTTCGTTGATTTGACATTGTTCTCAGGCCAACCAACGTCCAAGTTCTCAAACTCAGCTTACAAGGATCTCTGTGGCTGGACCCATACTTGTCTCTCTGGATTCGATCCACACTCCTCTCTGGGCGCTATGCTTTAACGTTTAAACGGCAGGTGCTAGAGTGTTCAATCCCTGGTTGGACTACTAAGATCTCCAGCTGGTGTGCCCAAAAAACAAAACAGAAAAAGTAATCAAGGCACTTCTGCTCACAGGAGTTAGTTTTATTAACTCAGATATGTCAGGGGAGAGATTGATATGTTTCATTCACCTATATGCTGAGGACACCCATATCTCTCTCCTGTTAGACATTTCTACTGAACTCTTCCAGAGTCAGTCTGAAATTTTTTTCTAATTCACTGCAAGATCACTGATGGCTCTTGAGACTGATTTGGGGGTCTCTTTTTAATTTCAGTGAAAAGGTAAAAGACTGAGTAAAACAGGAATATAACCCCCGAGCCTTAGCTTGGAGACTCGGGGACGTCGCAGGGAAAACCACATCTTGAGGCTTAAGTATTCTCACTGTAAAATGAAAAGTTTTAATCTTTCCACCTGCCTACCTTCTTACTTGTTCTTTCTGCATATCCTACAGGCATCCCAGCTCAGTTTTTCTAAAACCAAATCACCTCTTCAAAGGCACATGCCTTCCTATATTCCCTATGACCCACAGCCTGGTTGTCTAAGCTAGAATATGAGTGTCATCTTAAAGCTTCTCCCTTTCCTGCAATTTCACAAGTCACATCCTCTCAACTCCACCCTGATCCAACTGCGACCTCTTTTTCATAAACTGCAGAAGGTTGGGCTTCAGCTCAGGCCTCCAACTCCGACTCTTTCAGAGAGAAGCTGGCTTGGTTGCTTCTGTTCTCTGCCACTCCTTGACTGGTTTTCATGCTCACTAAACTCAGAATCATTGCAGCAGACTACGAGCTTCTCAAGAGAAGGACCCTGTCTTATTCATCTTTGGAACAACAGCGTCTAGCAATTAACATTCAGTGAAAGACTGAATAAGTGGAAAAGGGATTAACAATGAAGAGAACTGCAGAGTAGGAAAAGCAAGATGCACGGCACACCCCTTAGATTAGCTGTCAATGGATGATACCCATGCTCTGAGTCAAGCCTTTGAGGATGGCAGGAGGATGAACTGGATTTTTGAGAAGGACGTTGGCTTCCGCAGCTTGGTCATCTGAGTCACTTCACATTCTTTTCCATGCTTGACAAAGAGTAGACCTTGTTTGTCAGAGGAAGCGTTGCTGCTCTTAAGCAAGTCCACTTAAATGTTATGACCCCATAAAGAGACTAATGGTGTTGTAATAAACACCAGGTGTTTTGTCTCCATCCTCTGCGATGTGATTATGCTTGAGATGTGCATGAAGGGTGTTTTGTCCTTTTCGGATAAAGTAAGAACTTTCTGATCTTTAAAAGTTTATGGGTTTTGTCAGTATTTCTGTTTCTTTAGTTTTTAAATAAACTTCAGGTTTTTTAAAAGAGGTTCTGACTGAGAGCTGCTTCCCCTGTTTGACCAAAAAGCCAATATTTGATTCCATGTCGTGTTTTACAGTTCAGGAGTCAGTCTGGAATTGTTCTTCTAATTCGCTGCAAAGTCATTGATGGTTCTGGAGCCTCTTTTTAATTTCAGTGGAAAGGTAAAAGACTAAGAAAAACAGGAATGTGACCCTGAGCCTAAGCTTGGAGACTCAGGGACGTCACAGGGAAAAACACATCTCGAGGCCTATGTATTCTCACTGTAAAATGAAAGGTTTTAAACTAATTTCCAAGATCTTTTTGACTCAAGAAACTTATAAATATATGTAAATGTCATTTGAATATAGAATAAACATGTAGAAAGTGTGGAAGTTGGACTTTCAGATATATTTTGGATGTGTATGGTCAAATGTCCAACTCCCACTGTGATCAACTACAAATATATATATATGTTTGTCCACATATATTTATATATACACATGATACATATATATACACTATGTATATTTGTATATACATATACTTGTGTGTGCATGATCAGTCGTATCTGACTCTCTATCCCATGGACTGTAGCCCACCAGGCTCCCCTGTCCATGGAAGTTTCCAGGCAAGAATATTGGAGTGGGTTGCCATTCCCTTCTCCAGGAGACTTTCCCAACCCAGGGATCGAAGTCATGTCTCTTGCATCTCCTGCACTGGCAGGGGGATTCTTTACCACTGAGCCACCTGGGAAGTCCACATATACTTGTAGCTCATCACTATTTGTATATGTGTTTATATATATATATATGCTTCCCTGGTGGCTCAGCAGTAAAGGAGCTGCCTGCAATGCAGGAGATGTGGGTTCAGTGATCTCTGGGTCAGGAAGATCCCCTGGAGAAAGGAATGGCAACCCACTCCAGTATTCTTGCTTGGGAAATCCCATGAACAGGGGAGCCTGGCAGGCTACAGTCCATGGCGCTGTAAAGGGTTGGGCACGACCTAGCAACTAAACAACAACAAATATATAAATCTATCTGTAGCTGATCACTGATTTATATATATATGTATGTACATATATATGTGCATGTACATTCATATATATATACATATATATGTAGTTGATCACTTTTTAAAGTCTTGGACTAGCTCAAAGGTACACCTTTGCCCATATATTCACACACATTCCCAGTACCTAGTAAACATTCAGTAAATGTTTCTTGAAATGACTAAATGAATGAATATGCAAATACAACTGAAACAGAGAAACTGTTTGATCTGTCCATCAATTCTCACCTATTTACAAGGAGTCTCTTCTTTCCGGTAATAACAGTAGCTGTAGTTGACATGTACTGAGTGCTTCTTATGTTCTAGATCCCATGCTTCATCCTGGATACACAGTGTCTTCTTTACCAGATTCAGGAAATACTTGGGGCCTTAGGGAAGCCACTTAACTTTAAAAATGGACTATAATACCTATCTTGAAATATTTGGGGGGAGGGATTAGAGGTAAAATCCCTCACACATGGCTTGTTACTTTAGGGGAAGCTCGGTAAATTGTGGTCATTGTTTCTCATAATTAATTTGCTATCTTCTAGTTTGTTTTTTAAGGTAAAACAGAAGATCAAATTGAACAAAGGCAAAATAATTTCCTTTGATTATTTTATATGAAATAACAATTTAGCTGGGTAGGGAGCCTAGTAAAATTCATTTAAAATCTGAATGACGGAGTAGCTTTAAAGAGACAGTTTTATTTTTAAGAGCAAACGTACAGAAATAGAGATCCTAAAGAGAACTACCTTAAGAGACAGATTAAAATGTTTACAGTTCACATGTACATTGTTACTAAGTATGGTGTGCACAAGATATTTGAACGTAAATTGTTCTCTAAAGTAATTTAAACATTAACTTTATGAATTTTGTTTATACTATAATTTGATTAATAGCGGTGAAAAGGTAAACTTCTGCTAAACTTTTGTCAGAATTGTTACAAATTCCAAATAAGTATATCATGATTGGTGAGGCTTCACTGCATGGCTTTATTCCTATGTGATATTGTCTGTTGATATTATATTCTTTCAAGATTGGCAGAATTTTATTTTACTCTTTACTTCTCATAAATAGCTAGCTATTTTCACTGGAGTTTTTGACCGCTATAAATAACTTGCATTACATTTTTTATTCAAGGTCAAATCCAGTAATTATTTCCACTTTGTTTATATTTTTCATTGAAAAAACACATTATATGTAAACTTAAATGTTTCTCTGCCTTGAATGTGCTTTCCTAGCACTTAATAGTGCACATCAATATTCTAAAAGATTTACCTAAAAATAAAGAGCATCAGATGTGCAAATAATTTATCAAATAAGATATTTTCTTTTCACAGGATTTTTTTTGTTGAATTTGAGAGGAGCCTGTTGGGATACAGTCCAAAGGGTTGCAAAGGGTCGAACACAACTGAGTGGCTAAGCACATGAAGAAAACATGGCTAATGAAATCATTGTAAAATATTAGAATCCTAGATCCTAATGTGCTGGAAGGAAAATGCCTGTAAGTCAGAAGCCAGGGTCCCAGTCCAGCCGGCTCTGCTGGTGGCTAACAGACCTCCCCGTGTCCCTGTGTGTACTCTGGGCAGCTCACTCCCCCTTTTCCTAGCACCTACTCCTGATCTTCTTCTCAAGGACCCTGCTTGATGCGCACCCTCTTACTCTGAACAGATAAGCTCATTTCCTCTTCTGCAAAAAATCAGAGGCTCTCTGGCAGGAAGCCCCTCGAAAGTCTTCTTCCCTCCCCCGAGTCCTCTGCAACTTATATCTCTCTCAGCACCTGGCCTCACCGCTTCCCTCATCCTCACAGGAAGAGACATCTGTCCCGCATGGCTCCTTCCACCTGAAACCCCGCCTCTCCCATCCCCGTCTGTTATCACCGTGTCTCGCTCTTTCTGTAGTTTCTTCTTTTATTTCCTATACTTCTATACTCCTACTTTCCTATACTCCTAGACTTGTTTTATTTCCTCTTTCCTCTAAATAAAGAAAAATATTTGTTTTCTTTCTGTTAGCGCCGAGCTCTTGAAGTCGTCTACACTTGCAGTGTCCACATCTTGGAACCTGTTCTGTCTTCAGACGTGGTCACACCTCTGCGGCCACATGGTGGCGCCTGCCCTGCCATAACCAAGGTCACTGGAGCCACTCAGACCACCAGATCCAACCGTCACTTAGCTCCATCCTTGGTTCCTTTATTTCTTAATTTATTTTTAAAGATTTTTTTTTCTTGATGTGGACTTTTTCAAAGTCTGTATTGAATTTGTTACAGTATTGCTTCTGTTTTATGTTCTGGCTTTTTCTGGCTGCATGGCATGTGGGATCTTAGTTTCCCAACCAGGGATCAAACTTGCATCCCCTGCATTGGAAGGCAGAGTCCCAACCACTGGAATGATGGGAAAGTCTTCCTTTCTGAATGTTGCTTCCTCACAAATTCCATCGATGCTCTTCTTTTGCAATGAGCTCATACTCTCTGAGTATCTCCAAGTGCTTTTCAGGGCTTCCCCGATGGCCCAAAGGGTAAAGAATCCACCTGCAATGCAGGAGACACAGGAGACATGGATTCGATCCCGGGGTCAGGAAGATTCTCCTGGAGTAGGAAATGGCACCCCACTCAAGTATTCTTGTCTGGGAAATCCCATGGACAGAGGAACCTGGTGGGCTACAGTCCACGGGGTTGTAAAGAGTCAGTCACAACTGAGCAACTGAGCATGGCCACACACCTAAAGGACAGGGAAGAGTCGTCTCAGGAAAAGGGAGGTCATTTTTGGCCCTAAATGACCTTGTGCTGCTTCAGGAGCAAGTGTTTCTTGTGTCTCATTATCTAAGTGAACCATGTAATGATTTTACCAGAAATATAACTTCTAGAATGACCAGAAAGAACTACCTTTAGAGGAGGGGAGTAGTTTGAAAATGGAGCTCAAGGGAAAGGACATTTGGAAATAAAAATTAGTTTGTGCAAATTATTCTGGAGTTTGGCCTTTTTCTTTAAATACGTGTAAATGGGGCTTCCCTGGTGGTTCAGACAGTAGAGAATCTGCCTGCAGTGCGGGAGACCTGGGTTCGATCCCTGGGTCAGGAAGATCCCCTGGAGGAGGGCATGGCTATGCACTCCAGTATTCTTGCCTGGCGAATGCCACGGACAGAGAAGCCTGGCGGGCTACAGTTCGTGAGGTCACAAACTGAGTGACTAACACTTTCACTTTCATGTGTAAATGAAAAAGCTCTTTAGATTTTGAGGGGACCCATCAAGGTATGTTTGGTAGATTTGTAGCCAAAGGAGGTTAGAAAGGGTTGGAGCGGGTAGGTGTGGCTCAGTGTTAGTTCTTCACAGACCATTGAGGCTACTGAGAGTTTGGCACAAGACATGCGTAAGACTCAGGTTTGGAATCTGTATTTTAGTAACCACGTGTCAGGGAGGTCTGAGCAGCTACATAGGGAGCCGGTGGAAGAGAAATGAACCGTCTTCCAGGGGAAAAGCAAACACAGCCCCCTGGTAATATAGGCCAGTGAGGACAAACTGGCCTTCACCAACCCCGTTTCTTGCCACACTCAGTTCCAACCCAAACCTCGTCCATATTTACCACCAGCACGCCCAGAGGGCAGCCAGAGCTCATTCACTAAGCCTTCACTCAGTTACTCCTCCGGGCAAGGTGCTTCACTTTGTATGGAGATTTTAAAGAGGTATCAAACACCCACCCTTCTAGGCTCCTACCTAGCAGAAATGTGACTTACTCACCTACCAAGAGCCCACACTCTGCTGACTGCTTTGAGAGCGTGCTTGTTACTTATTAGTTTAAGGGCCCACAGCGGATCACAGTCAGAATCAGAGCTCAACTTCATGACTGTCCGACCTCAGAGGGCTCACTAGGAACCCTGTCCAAGTTGTCTGGGCAGCAGGACTCACCTTGGGTTTCTTGGGAAGCCGGTAGAGTGTCTATAGGCAACAGTGTCCCGGTGTCTTTGCCATGGAGGGGAGAAATGAGAACAGGAGAACTTCAAGCGATGGATTATTTTGATGATTTTCCCTTCACCGATCTCACAGGTGGTTGAGATCCTTGTCTGACTCTTTACGGTGAGTACTCAGATGTTCTCTTCCCAAAAATGATACTGAAAATTGTGGCGTTCATTGAAAGCTCTTTATGGGTCTTTATGTATGCACTGAATTTTTTCTAAATGTGCAGTTTTAATTCTTGTAGATTTTATCTTTGGCCATGAATGCAATTTTAGTTCTATGTTAGTTACAAAACTACAAGCTTACCAGAGGGTGGTCATATAAATTTCACTAATTGAATGTGCATTATTTTAAAAAAAATTTTTTTTTAGAATATTTAAAAGAATCTTTGTATGTTTGTATGGGGTTTGTGGAGAGAGGGAGAGAGACTTTTTCATTGGAATGTTTTTGTCTGAAATTTTTCTGTATTTTTCAAGCCCAGAAACAGTCCTTTCCCACTGTTTCCTTATTCATATTGTTTTAAAGTAGTAAAATGTATTGTTGCTTAAAATCACTTGAAAAACTTTTCAACCACTTTAACAGTATTTATCTTCTTGATAAAGTGAAATTACACTAGGTCTTAAGAAAACATGCCAAGCAAGGACTATCTCAGGAATGTGTAAATATTCTTAATCTTATTTCCTCACCTCATTTAAAGAATAGAGGTTCATTAAGTTGAAATCCCCTCTGGCAACCATCTATTCAGTTTCTGAATCTTCCATTGATTGATTAGATTTTTTAATTTGATTTTTGATTGATTGATTTGATCTTTCATTGGTTGAATTTTGGTGACTTTTTGCTACGAGCACACAGAGGCAGGTTGCAATCTTGTGTTTGCTGAGTACTATGAATACAGATTTTTAGGTGGTACATTCAAAATAAGTAAAGCACAGGTATTAATGCAACTACCATCTTGTTATGCTGTTGACTATCTTTCAATAAAGATAGCAACTCAATAAAGTTGCTATTTTATTTTATTTTTTGGGAGGGTGAAGCAAGAAAGAACAGCTTTAGTGCTTTGCCAGGCAAAGGGGGCCATACAGGCTAGGGCCCTCAAAACTGTGTGTCCCGACCTGGAGGGGGTTGTGAGGAGTTTTATAGCAGTTGTTCAAAGAGGGCATGATCAGTTTGTGGACTTTTTTCTGATTGGTTGGCGGTGAAGTATTTGGGAGTCAAGCATCTTGAACCTTTTGGTTCCAACCAATCTGGGGTCTACGTGCTTGTGGGCAGCATGCAGTTAAAATTGCCATTTTAAATACAACTATTTATTGACCAGATCTTGCCTTCCCATATGGTCAGAAAGCAAATCCCCCACCTATAAGCATCTGTTTCTTTAGAGCTGGGTTGGCAGTAAAATGTGCATCTTACTCTACAGCAAGCTGTACCTACAAGACGCGCTGCTTCTAGCACACTCTGGACCCTCAGCTGTAGGTCATAATGAGTAGAAAATTGGATCAAAAAGGATGGTGCCATAGCTATGACACAGCAGCTATGCAGGGTGAGAGCCTGTGCTGTGGAGCCGTGCAAGCCTGGACTCGCGTCCTCGTCATGCCATTGGTCAGCTTGTGACATCGGGCAAGCTGCTTGACACCTCTTAATCTCATATTCCTCAAGTGTAAAATCTGAGCAATAATATGAACTGGTGTGAGGATGACATGAGATGATACTTGTGAAGTGTTGAGAATATAGTGAGCTCTCCATAAGCGGCAGCTGCTGCTGATGATCAGGCTTTCCAATGCTTTTATTTTATTATTATTTTTTTTTTCCAATGCTTTTGAAAGCCCCTCATCTCTGTGATCAGTTGAACGGCCTGTGTGCAGAATAGCAGCTGATTGATTCAATGACCTTCTCTGTGCTGAATTATCCCAGTGTGTCCAACAGAGTGCCCTGACCATTTGTAGTCCCTGATTATTGATGATTATCGACAGTATTGCTCTCTGCCGTGGAGTCCACGGCTTCCCTGGTGGCTCAGTGGTAAAGAGTTCACTTGCCAATGCAGGAGACATAAGAGACGTGGGTTTGATCCCTGGGTGGGGAGGATCCCCTGGCGGAGGAAATGGCAACCCACTCCAGTATTCTTGCCTGGAGAATCCCATGTACAGAGGAGCCTGGTGGGCTACAGTCCTTGGGGTCCCCAAGAGTCGGACATGATTGAGCACTGCAGCAATAGAGTCCTCACTTGTCTGACTCAGGAGGTGTGACCCCCATGATTATCCAGAATGACTAGGTCTGTTCCTAGCCACCCACACTTCTATCTTACTCGGGAGTTACCCCTTCTCTGATTCCTGAAGGCCCGAGATAGACTAAGCCCTAAGATGGGTCTCTTTTATTTTTTGTTCAGTCGCTAAGTCACATCCAACTCTTCGAAACCCCGTGGATTGAAGCACGCCAGGCTTCCCTGTTCTTGACTATCTCCTGGAGTTTGCTCAAACTCAAGTCCATTGAGTTGGTGATGCTATCTAATCATCTCATCCTCGGTTCTAATCTGGATGAAAATCAGGGTCTGTGTCTGAAGGTTTTGTCTAGGCACCAGTCAAGTTGATCTGATGAGGTCTTTTTATAACATTACCTCTGACACGTTTCAGGCTCTGCATTCCTTTTAACTCAACAGACTTTATGATGTGGTTTTAAAAAATAAAAGGGGGGACTAGGAGTCCCATCTCGCTGGCCTGGTCTTGAGTTGTGTTGTTCAGTCGCTCGGTCGTGTCTGACTCTTTGTGACCCCATGGACTGCAACATGCCAGGCTTCCCTATCCTTCATTATTTCCTGGAGTTTGCTCAAACTTTTATGTCCATGGTCTTGAGGGATTTTGGCAAGTCACCCTGTCCTTCTGACCTCCAAATCCTTGTTTTCGAAATAACAGTCTCTGCAGCACTTATATCCTGAGATCCTGGAGGCTGTTCTAGGGTGTTCAGCTCACTCCATCTTAAATCTTGAAAGGGCCCTTAAACAGTGACGTATTTTGTGAATTTAATTGGGGAATTTTATTTTCTGTCTCTGAACATGTGCCTGGAAAGGCAGGATGATAAGTGCTGAGTTAACCATCCAGGATAACTCAGGCCGAAAAGGAGCTATGACACCACTGCTGGCCTTCGCCTGGATGCACTGGTTTGTCTGACCTCCCGGACCAGACCGCACAGTCTCTGGTCCCTGCTGTCCTTTGCCTGGGAGGACCTGGCGAGACGGGGTCAGGTCTTTCACTATCCAGATACTAATCATAACAGGATGTCATTGGCCTCTATGAGGAGAAAATGCAGCCTTTGAAGCTGGATCCCAGAAGACAGCATGTTAATTGGGAACAGTAGTAAGAAATCTATTCCAGTAGAGAATTGTCCCTCATTCCATGTGGATGTGTCTGTAATTATTCCCAAGAGGTTCTTCACTCATCAAAGCCACTGTATCTAAAATACATGAATCTTTTTATCCCCCCTTAGAGGAAGAAATTGAAAAAGCAAAGGACCACACCAAAATCAGGTCTGAGGAACATTTAGTGTGGCAGAGGCAGAGCTCGGTGGAGCTGAGGGTGGAGTGGGGAAAGTCTGGTGGGTTCACTAGCAGTCAGAGAACAGCTTGTGGGGTGGGGAGGAGAGAAGGGATGTGGAGATGGGGCCAGCGACAGCCACGCTGTGCTGGGCTTCCTGTCTCCTCAGGGCACGTAAACAGAGGCCTCCAGTTCTCAGGGTTCTGTTTTTCCAACCTGCAATGCCTGTGGCAGTATCTTATCACTCTGCCCCTTTCCATTTTCCTGCCCTGCTTCCTTCCCACCCTCTTCTCCTCTCCTTTCCCCTCAGGGTCCCCAGCCGCCCACCCCCACAGACACTCTTACACAGAACAGCCTCACAAAGTCAAATTCAAGACTCAGTCTTCCATTATGTAAGAGAAACTAAAAACGATAAGGGAACATAAAGGTGATTTTCATAACAGAATGGAATCTTCCCGCTAGCAGTATCTTTAGAGAGAATCTAGGCAGAAACATGAGTTTGATCCCTGGGTGGGGAAGGTCCCCCGCAGAAGGAAGTGGCAACCCACTCCAGCCTGGGAAATCCCACGGACAGAGGAGCCTGGCGGGCTGTAGTCCATGGGGTAGCAAGAATCGGACACGACTTAGTGACTAAACCACCACCCCCAGACAGACTCTGCCTTCGACCTTGAGTCAGCCAACCTGAGGAACTTAAGTGATTGTCTCCAGTTAAGACACAACTAGAGAAAGGATGAAACCCAAGTTTCCTTCCCTCCAGGTGTTCCTCCCCTTGTCTGAAGGCACCTACACCTTAGACATTTAGAAAGTTCTGCACTTTACAAAGCACTTTCTCCTATGGGACTCGACCCAGGAACTAGACCAGGTGGCTACTATTAATTATACAAACAACGAGGCTAGAAAAGCAGCCTCCTTGGGATCATCTGCTTTTGAGGCCGGGCTGGAACTCTGGGGTCTTAGACCAAATGCTTTGCACACTGTCTTCCTGGGCCCTCACAAACGTATCTATGTTAACAGAAATTACCTGGTTTGAGTGATAAGCTCTTATGTGTGAGATGAGCACTATAAAATGACTGGGAAAGAGGCTGTTTGCTCAGACAGCACTTGCCAACTCAGCCTGTAAGCACCACAGCCAATCCAGACACACCTGCCTGAAGTCTCTTAATGTAATGCTCTGGATTTAAGGTCTCATCTGTTTCATCCTTGATCCTGTGCTGGAATTCAGGATAGGAAGAGCACAGGTACATTCTAGGGCAGAAACAACAATAAATTAGGAAAAATACAAGTCAAAGACAGCAGCTGCTGGGTTCAGACCCTGCCCCCCAGCCCCTGACACAGGCCCCTTCCTGGAGATTCACAGTTTTGGTAACACTCAAAAGTAACCTGGAGGCTCTATGGGAGCCTATGTGTTCCCTGTTTGGTTTTTGTTCCACTTAGTGCTCTATCATGAATGTTTTCCACGCCCACAAATACATTTCTGTAATAGGATTTGTAATAACTGCACAGACGTCTACTGGGTGTTTGGCCTGCATCATGTCTAACCAATCCTGGGTTGTTGAATCAAGGTTGTCTTTGATTTTTCATATTATTAAGTGAAAACCTCAGTTACATCTAAATCATTTGTCATGACTCATTTCCTATTTAAGGCCCCATGAAAAAGTATAGAAGAGCAGATTATTTTTATTAAAATATGGTTGATTTACAATGTTGTGTTAATTTCTGCTGCATAGCAAAGTGGTTCAGTTGAACATGTATATGTGTGTGTATATATTTTCTTTTTCATATTCTTTTCCATTATGGTTTACCATGGGATATAGAATATGGTTTCCTGTGCTAGACAGTAAAAACTTGTTTATCCATCCTACGTATACTAGTTTGCATATGCTAATCCCAAACTCCCAATCCTACCCTCCCCCACGTCTCCTCCCCCTTGGCAACCCCAAGTCTGTTCTCTATGTCTGTGAGTCTGTTTCTGTTTAGTACATGTTTGCTTCTGTTGTAGTTTAGATTCTGCATATGTGGTTATCAAATGATATTTATCTTTCTCTGTCTTACTTCACTCAGTATATGACAGTCTCTAGGTCCATCCATGTTGCTGCAAATGGCATAATTTCATTCTTTTTTATGGCTTAGTAGTATTCCATTGTGGTTTTTTGTTTTTTTTTTAAAGATGTATTTATTTTTCATTTTTGGCTGCTTTGGGTCTTTGTTGCTGCATGAGGGCTTTCTCTAGTTGTGGCAAGCAGGCGCTGCTCTCTAGTTGTGGTGTGCAGGCTTCTCATTGTGGTGGCTTCTCTTGTTGTGGAGCACAGGCTTTAGGCAAACACAGGCTTCAGTGGTTGTGGCACGTAGGCTCCATACTCATCATACACAGGATTAGCTGCCCTGCAGCATATGGGATCTTCCTGGAGCAGGGCTTGAACCCTGCTTCCTGGAGCAGGTGGATTCTTCACCGCTGCACCATGAGGGAAACCCATATTCCATTGTATATGTGTACCACATCTTCTTTGGGGTTTTATAGGCGGTGCAGTGGTAAAATATCTGCCTGCCAATGCAGAAGAACCAAGAGATGCAGTTTCAATCACTGGGTCAAGAAGATCCCTGGAGAAGGGAATGGCAACCCACTCCAGCATTCTTGCTTGGAAAAGTCCATGGACAGAGGAGCCTGGTGGGCTATAGACCATGGGATTGCACAGTTGGACACGACTGAGCGCACACACACACACGCACACATACACCACCTCTTCTTTATCCATTCATCTGTTGATGGACATTTAAGTTGTTTCCATGTCTTGGCACAGATGGGAAATAAGAATGAACGAAAGATAATCTCTTCAGTCCAGTTTAGAGAAGAAATTGTATGTGAAAGTTAGTGGGGTGAAGGAAGGGCAAGCAGCTGGGCTAGCTTCAGGATTTATGGGGCCCGACGCAAAATAAACTGTGAGACTCATTTCAAACATTAGTAAGAGTTTCAAGGCAGTGACAGCACGGCATTAAAGCAAGCACGCCTCCGTGCCGTTGAAGCCAGCCAGCCTCGGATCAGGGTAACCACAGCCCTGTTCCACCAAATACAGGTGCTAGGGCTGTTCCTCTCTTATCAAGGTCACCTCTCTGGATGTCAAAAGTTCACCTTCTGTTTTCCAGTACTTCCAAGTATTTCAGGCCACAGAAGCCCATAAAGGACTACACCCGCACTGGGCAGGGGTCAGGATAGGAGTGATCCTAAGGGGGGCAGCTTTGTGTGGGACCTACTCCTCTCCGAAGAGATGTCTACCCTTTAGGGTTCCTTTCCCCAAGTGCTCTGCTCTGTTCATTTGACCAGCGATGAAGGCAATGGGAAACAAGCAAAGCCTTTTCTGATCATATCCCGCCCAGATCCTGCAGAGCTTAGCAATTCCCAGCCCTGCCTTAGAAGTCCTGCCCAGCCCACCCACCCTGACCAACTTTGCCTTTACAATTCTCTCTCTCAAATGTTTTGGCTAAAACCTTAAAACATCCTCGGAAGAGGGATGACACACACCCATGAACAGCTCTGGAGAGGGAGGGCTTCGGGAAGATACCCGGGTTTCGGAGCCCTTGTTTCAGGATGAAAAGCACACATGTGGCATCTGGACCGTGAGACAGACCCCCCATGGCAACTGCCCCTGGACCTCCACTGTGCTTTGATCACTTGACCAGTGAAAATGGACATGCCCTCTGCTTTGGGCAGACAGAATCTGACACCAAATTGACAAGGTGTTGGGATGAGTGTGAATGGGGAGGGGGGAGGGGGGAGGTGCAGGGTGGTGAAAGGGGCTTTGAACTAGAACCCGAGGGTCCCACCTTCCTGATTTGACACAGCCTTTTCCCAGGTTTGTGAGTTTCAGTAAATCGTGTAGACTCTCTGGGTCTTAAAGACTTCTTTCTGTCTTGTTTTGTTTTTTAGTAGAAGATTTTCTTATTTTATTACTTTTCAGGTAATTTTTTAAAAATTGGAGTGTAGTTGCTTTACGATATTGTGTTAGTTCCCACTGTACAGAAACTGAATCAGCTCCATGTATACATGTGCGTGCATGCTAAGTCGTTTCGGTTGTGTCTGACTCTGCGACCCCATGGACTCCTGCCAGGCTCCTCTATCTGTGGGGATTCTCCACAAGAATATTGGAGTGGGTTGCCAAGCTCTCCTCCAGGAGATCTTCCCCACCCAGGTATTGAACCCATGTCTCCTGCACTGGCAGGCGGATTCTTTACTGGCCCTCTGCATGTACATATATTCCCTCTTTTTTGGATTTGCTTCCCATTTAGGGTCAAGGACCTTGTCTTTTTAATGAAGAGATTGGATTCTCTCAACTTCAGGGTCTCCTCCTGTGAAAGAAGAGAAGTTCAACACACATTTTTTCGCGAAGGTGTTGAGGGACGATGGGGCCAGGAAAGGGGAAGGGTTCTCTCGAAGGGACAGAGTTTGTACATTGACATAAACAATGAAATACCCAGGGAGACTGAATCATGTCCAGGAAAGCAGAGAAGACAAGAGAAAAGACTAATATTTAGGGATTGAGATAATGAGCTACAGAGCATGTCAGGATGGTGGGCCAGGGAATTGAAGTATGTTCAAGGGCAAGTTCTTGGTTTGGCGTCATATAAGAGGCGGGAAAAAGGCTGGATGGGAGACAGATTTTAATTTCAAACTTCCAAGAGGTTATTATAAACAACTGGAGAGAAGGTTGTTTTAAACCGTGTTTAATGGGAGTATTCACTTGTTGGCAGTGATCAGCATTTCCTATAAATACCGCTTACAACTTAAGGAATGAAGCTGTAACATGCAACGTGTAAGAAGAGGTGAAGAGAGAGCAGTGAGGGAAACTTGGAGCCCAAGCCCTTGGCATAAAAAAGGGGGGAAATTGAATTCCCCCCCTTTTATTCTATTTGGAACTGATGGCAAACAATTGCCTTTTGAATGGCTATGTTCTTATTAATATACATTTTTGCTTTGCTTTGGGATATTTAACGTGCTCCCCAGAGAATTGTTCAAAGCATTTAAAACTGCATTTGCCAATTTCTCCTTCTAATTAATACCAAGTGGGTTCATTCAAACTGACATTTCAAGTTGATTCTACATAGGCTTCAGAACTAAGTACAGAGCTGCTCTTTGGAGCCAGAATGACCTAGATTCCCAAACCTGCCCCACCACTTACTAGCTGTGTGACCTGAAGAAAATGATTTAACCTAGCCACCCCTAACCTTTTGGGCATAAGGGACCAGTTTCATGGAAGACAGTTTTTCCATGGTGGGGGTGGGGGGGGACTGTCTCAGGATGATCTCAGAAGGAGACCGTAACCTAGATCCCAGGTGGAGAGTTGCTGTGAATACGGATCAAGCTTCACTTGCTCTCCCACCACTTTGCAACCCGGTTCCTAACAGGCCATAGACCAGTGCTGGTCTGTGGTTCGGGGGTTGGGGCCCTCTGATTTAACCTATCAGAATCTCAAATGCATCTTTCTTATAATGTGGATTGTTATGATTTTCAAATCTAATAGGCAAGATACGTATAACATCTAACACAGTACTTGACACATAACAGGAACTCAATAAACAAGAATGATTCCTCTGCCCCCAATGACTCTGCCCTAGAGGAGAAGCCTGTCATTCTGAAGATCTGAGTTATTATAGTCCAGACGATGACACTGATCACAGTACCAAGGATGACTACTTCCCCTGTTCCACTTCGGACATACAGATGAAGGCTTGGGTACCAGCCTCTCCTTGTAAAACATCTTTGCTCCTTATTTGACTCCTGTAAGGACCCCTTGCATTGGCTCCTATAGCTGCACGTGTCTGCAGTGTTCACCCAACCCCACCTTCAGGTATATTCCAGTAGGTAACTCAGGCAGAAGCCTCCCTGATCCCTTCAATTATGGGTTCTCTCACAGTATCCTGGGTGCACGGTGATGAATTTCCTCACCTCTTTATATTGCATGACCTATGTAGGTGCCAGGCTTTCCCACTGGCCTGTGTGTCCTGAGGGCAGGAACTTGGTTCCCAGGACATGGTGGGCATGCATATTTGTTGAATAAAAGTCATCACCCCTAAAATTACCTTTTCCCCATAGCATTCAGTTTCTTCCTGGCTTTCCCGTTTTGGCTGTCACCAGTCAGTTCTTCCGGGAGTACTTCTCCAAAGACTCCAGCTAAGCTTTCATCACTTCCTGTGACGCCAAATAGGTCCAGGTGACACTCTCTGACCAGGAATGCTGGACCAGAGGCAGAGATTATGCAATTGGCTGAGCCATACACCCAGCTCTTTCATGCAAGGGTGTCATCTTTTCCCCTACAGCTTGCATTTGGGTAGGTGGATACCCAGGTGGCACTAGCATAAAGAACCTGCCTGCCAAAGCAGGAGATGTAAGAGACGCAGATTTGATCCCTGGGTTGGGAAGATCCCCTGGTGGAGGGCATGGCAACCCACTCCAGTATTCTTACCCGGAGAATCCCATGGACCAAGGAGCCTGGCAGGCTACAGTCCATAGGATCACAGAAAGTCGGCCACAATTGAAGCAACTTAGCACCCACACATATTTAAATTTAAATTGGAGTGGATATCAGGAAAAAGGGGAATGGATGTTGGGAAGACAGATGCTATATCCAGAGTATCAAAGAGTAAAGCTAGTTGGTAATGATACACATTCGATTTTGTCTGAGAATGGTGTTGTTTTCATGGTTCCCTGTATGATTTGACACATTTGTGTAACTTTGGTTGAGTTCTGATTTACTGAAGCTGAAATTGGGGGAAGTACGTATGGACCCTGACAATGGCCTAAGTGTCAAGATTTTGGGAGCACTTGATTCCAAACTAGATTCGGCCATGTTCAGGTAGTGAAAGTGGGAAGCCAAGTGTCCCCAAGAATGAGCATCAGTGGATGAAGCCTAGTAAGACAAGCGTCTCCTATGTCGGGGGAGGTCATGGCGACAGGCTGGCTCCTCCTGTCCCACCTGACAATGTTCCTTTGACTTTTCCTGATGATGGGAAGATGAACTGAGAGCAGATTTTCAAATGTAGATTGAGAAAATGAAGATAACGTTATCTATGATACTTTGTCAAAATGCACTCTTAGAATTCAACATGGAACACTGCCTAGCCTCTGTCTGACTCCATGAAACCAGTATAAAGTTTCTGGGATTCTTCTTGTCAGACTGGCTTTCCTTCCTCAACTTCAGAGGAACCATAAAACCAGGACCCTTTTTCCTAGAAAAAAGTAGAAATACATTTTCATTCCCCTGCTCAAAATCTGCAGCAGGCTCCCACCCTCCCTTTGCCTCACAATCAAGAGCAGCTGCATTCTGGTTCCAACAGCCCTTATCAGAATATTTTGCACACCCAACACTCCAGGCAGCCTGGAGAGACTTGGATGCTGCTCTCAATCCTCTGTACCATGACATCCCAAACCATCTCTGCAGCCTTCATTACCCTCCTTCCACCAACCTTTCAAGTCACATCTCCCCAGAATTGTTCCTTATCCCCCAGCCCGAAATGATTTGTCTTCTAGCTTTTTACTTGTGTGTATCATGTGTCCAGGGCTCAATATATGAACCAAAGGTCAGTTTGTGCCTATAATATCTCCCTTGTGTTACACAAGATTGTACACCTCGAAACCTATGGCTGATTCACGTTAATGTTTGCTAGAAACCAACACAATACTGTAAAGCAATTATCCTTCAATTAAAAATAAATTTAAAAAAAAGAAAAACACCTGGGGAAATTATCTCCACATAGGTAACAGCAGTTTTGAAAATAGATTTTTGTGAATCAGTGCAGTATTTAATCCATAGACAAGCATTCATGGTAGAAAGCAACATTAAGATCTCCACTTATTTTGTACTTTTTTTTGCATCAGTATCTTTTTCTTTCCAGCTTTAAAAAGGCTGACATACTCAGCTGAAGCTCCAAATGTCATCTGGTGGGGCCCAGTGTTATTTTATTGGTCAAAACTGAAAGGCTGATATTAATTAAATATTAATTAATCTCAATTAATTACAAAGCAGTTCCCTTCCCCTTTTTTATAGTCCCGTTTTTCTCTTTGATATTTGAATTGGCATGTAGGCATGGTGGTTCTGCCAGATGAGTAAGTTGAAATGAGAAAATTCATTCTTTTATTTTTAGCCAGAAGAGCATCAGCATTGATCTGGGGGGTAAAGGTGCTGGTAGGTGTCCTGGTGGAGCCTGTCACAGGAAAAGCCCCAAGGGGCTTTGAGGGAAATCCAGCATGAGTCCATGGATTGTCTGATGGTTGAGAAAGTGTGCTTTGTTGTTGTTTAGTTGCCAAGTCCTGTCCGACTCTTTGTGACCCCATGGATTGCAGCACACCAGGCTTCCCTGTCCCTCACCATCTCCCAGAGTTTGCTCAAGTTCCTGTCCATTGAATCAGTGATGCCATTTTCTGCCCATGGAATTTTCCAGGCAAGAATACTGGAGTGGGTTGCCATTTCCTCCTCCAAGGGATCTTCCCCACCCATGGATAAGAACCTGGAGTTCTTATCTTAAAGAGTCTCCTTTATCTCCTGCACTGGCAGGCAGATTCTTTACAGCCAGCGCCTCCTGGGAAGCCCATAAGTGTGCTTACAGTAAACTATCTAACCATGGCTGTCTTTCTGTCTAACAATGGCTGTCTTTCCAAATGAAGAATGAGCAGGCCTAGATGCATGACAATAGAGTAATTCTAAGCCTCCAGTTCTGAGTTTGAGTTGAACACATATCCAGAGCAGCAGCCACAGGGGGAGTCTTTCTGACTATGCAGTCTTCTGCATGGGCCGCTGCTAATGAGTTCCATAAGAAGGCTGTGAGAATGTCTTGTCACTGTCTTGTCACACACAGAGCCAGCCAAATTCCTGTGTGTAGGTCCCAGCAGAAGCTTTTCTACTTATATCAATTAATCCACAGCTACTAGCAGTCTTTGAATGGGTTATCAACACCAACTGGAGGGGACCGATCCCCAGGGAAAATTCAATGAGCAAATTCCCACTGTTAAGTCCTGACACTGGTGCCCCAAGAACTCAGGTTTCTTCTCTACTTTCTTATGAGAAAATTAGAAAACGGATGAACTCTTAGCAAGCTGTTTGGGGCTGAGGGTCTGGGATGCCAAGGGGTTAATGGGACCTGAGAGATTCACGGGATTGGTGGTCATGACAACTGGGAGTTTAGTGGAGCACTCAGGGGAGGGAGGCCTGGGATTCATCTGCCCACCCCCCAGTGCAGTTAGCGACAACTTTCCAAGGTGGAGAGAGGGCAGGACAGACAAACAAAAAACTGGACTTGGGCCATCACCCATCCTCTCCCTCCTTTGCCATCGAGAGCTGTGGTCCTATGACGTGTGAGAAGGAAAAAAAAAAATTAAGATTTCTGCCTTTATTAAAATTCTGTTTTAAAAATAAGAAAAATCAAGACTTCCTAATGCTTAACAAACTGCCTTTGGAACCCATATTCCAACAGTTTAAGTTCACACACACTATGTTCACTCAAAAAGAATTTTTGTGTTCACTTGCAGTATATATTTCACGGTTTTAAAGATGTCTTTGTTGAGATGATTTTATACAAATGAGATTGCAGAGAGATGGAAAGTGACCAAGAAAATCTAAAAAAAAAAAAAACATTCGAGTTACCATGCCTGCATGCTAAGTTGTTTTAGTCATGTCCAACTCTTTGTGATCTCATGGACTATAGCCCGCCAAGCTCCTCTGTCCATGGGATTCTCCAGGCAAGAATACTCCAGGCGAGTGGGTTGCCATTCCCTCCTCCAAGGAATCTTTCTGATCCAGGTATTAAACCCAAGTCTCTTACATCTCCTGCATTGGCAGGCGGGTTCTTTTAGCACTAGTGCCACCTGGAAAGTCCAGAGTTACCATGGTGGTGGTGGTTTAGTCGCTAAGTCGTTTCTGACACTTGTGACCCTGGGGACTATAGCCTGTCAGGCTCCCCTGTCCATGGGATTCTCCACGGACATGAATACGGGAGTGGATTGCCATTTCCTTCTCCAGGGGATCTTCCAGACCCAGGGATCAAACCTTGGTCTCCTGCATTGCAAGAAAGATTCTTTACCAACTAAGCCACAAGGGTTACCATATGACTCAGCAATTCCACTAAAAGAAGGGAAAGCAAGGATTTGAATGGATATCTGTATACCCGCGTTCAGAGCAACATTACTCAGGAAACCCAAACAAATGTCCACAGACAGAAGAATGGTTAAACAAATGTGATACATACATACAATGGGACATTATTTAGCCTTAAAAAGGAGGGAAATTCTGACACATGATACAACATGGATGAACCTTGAGGACATTACGCTGAATCAACTAAGTCAGGTAAAAAAGGATAAATACTGTACGATTTCATTTATAGGAGGTACTTAAAGTAACCAAATTCATAGAAACAGGAAGTAGAATGATAGTGGCTGGGGGCTGGAGGGAGAAGGAAATGGGGAGTTGTTTAATCAGTCCAGATTTTCAGGTTTGCAAGATGAAATGTTCTAGAGATGGAAACTAGTGATGATTGCATGACAGTGTGAATATTACCACTGACCTGTACACTCTAAAATGATTAAAATGGTAATTTTTATGCTATATATGTTTTACCATGATAGAAACAATAAATAGGTAAATAAATAAACACTTTCACTCTGTCACTTCATAATAAAGGTGATATGTACACAATGAATGAGAAAAAAAATTGTCTAAATGCAATTTGTGCTATGAAAAAAGCATTGTGAAATTGAATGTATGAAACTATTTCCATGATTATAGACTTCTGTTGCCAAAAATAGTATATATGTGTGTCACCTATAAAAACTCTGGTAGCTGCACTTTTTAAAAACTTGGAAAGAGATTTTGTAGCTTCTTTTTAAGAGTTTCAGTGGGTTTTTAATCCATTTTTGAAATCACATACAGAAATGCAACACTTTTTAAATTGCAGAAACTTACTGATTTAACATCAGGAAATATTTAGGTGTGCTAGATGGATTTAAACAAAAACCTTGTATAATGGTGGCTATAACTGAAAAATTAGGTATCATGTTTTAGAAAATTCAGTCCAATGATCCAATTCTTCTTCTTTAGGGCTATTTGTTTTTAGTGTATTTTCATTTTTAGTGTATTATCTGTTAAAAACCAATTATCAGGACTTTCTTGATAGGTCAGTGGCTAAGACTCCATGTTACGAATGCACGGGTCTCAGATCTGATCCCTAGATCCCACAGGCCCAGTGTGGCCAAATAAATAAAAATAAAATATTCAAATAACCCATTATCATGTATGGAAATGTGAGTTAGTGTACCTACCTCTGTGTGTGTGCTCTAGTTCTGTCTGCTGAATGAACCTAGAATGACACCCCAACAACAATGAACACACAATGGTTTCTAAATACCATTCTCCAATAACAAGCACAGGACTCCTAGGAGACTAGTTTCAGGGCTGGGCAGGGAACATACAAGATGAACCTGGAGCTTCACGTAGTACCAGCAGATGAAGAATTGACCATGAGTCAATGCTGATATAAATGATTGGATAAATGAATAAATGGGATGAGAAGAGACAAATCTTCCTCACAGAAGAATCCCACACAGTGTATGTAGATACAACCCATATATGAACTCAGATGTTTTCACAAGAATATAAGACTTTCTTTAAAAAGTGTGTCTATCAGTGATTTAAGGATATAACCAATACATCACAACAGAAATCAAACCAGAAAGTCTGGCTTCAGGTTCTGGTTCCACTGCCTACGAACTGAGAGAGCATGTGCAGGTGACTTTACTTCTCTGAGCCTCATTTTTCTCATCCACGAAATGGGAATAATGACCATACCCACATCCCAAGGTGGTTATGTTGGCCAAATGAGATCATGAATGTGAAAGGCTTCATAAACAGGAAGTGCTCCATAAAGGTTAGCAGAAAATCCGACTGAAGGAAGATGGAGCATCCATGGTACTAAAACTGAAAGCCGAAATCAAAGCTCAGAAAAGGCAGAGTGGAGAATACATTAGAAATTGAAGAAACTTGCTGCGTACACGCTCAGTCATGTCCAGTCCTTTTCAATCCCATGGACTGTAGCCCACCAGGCTCCTGTGTCTAAGGGATTCTCCAGGAAAGAACACTGGAGTGAGTTGCCATTTCCTCCTCCAGGGGATCTTCCCGACCCAGGGATCAACCCGGGTCTCAACCCAGCTAACTTCAAATATGCCCTCTTGAGTCTTCCCTGGTGGTCCAGTGATTAAGACTTAACCTTCCACTGCAAGAGGGCATGGGTTCAATCCCTGATCCCGGAGCTGAGATCCCACATGCCTCCTAGTCAAAAAAACAAAACAAAACAGGATTAATATTGCAACAAATTTAATAAAGACTTTCAAAATTTTCCAAATCAAAAAACCTTTAAAAAAATAAAAATAGGCAAGAGATGCCCCCTAGGTCTTACCCTGGGCACTCGAGGTGGCTGAAGTTATAGCTGTGCCCGGCGCCCCTTCCAGTCAGTTGCGGCCTTTGGAGCAGCTGAGGGCATGAGGCCAAGGAGGCCTGGAAGCGGGCCTCAGATTTTCCTTTTGGTTGCAAACCTTGTTCTAATCAGTTTATTTGGAGTGTGTGAGTCTGGGAAATGACTGTCTACACGAACCAAACTTGAGAAAATTGATTTATGAACCAAGAACATATCTCTCAATTACAATAGCTAATGTGTTTGCCATAGAGTGTCATAGTTGGCCCGCAGGCCCCGGGCCCGCCTTTTCTTGTAAGTCTGCCTGGAGGGTGGAGGATTCCAGTCAAAGACTGAGCTCTTCATCTGGCAGGATCTAAGTCTGCTCTGTGGTCGGAGCCACCTGTCACACACGTCAGAATTCCTCGCTGTGCTGGACGCTTCCATTTCCAGATTCTCCAAGGACCATCTCTTTTTGTTACCATGACAACATGCCTTCTTCCCTGTACCATCCAGTTTTCACTGTGGGGGACAATTCAGGGACAACGTGATGGAGATGGTGCCTGCTTCTTCTGATGGCACCAGAGGATTGTTAATCTCATCAGTAACGTCTCTAAAACCCACAGCAGGGCCCTTTCATTCTGAGATGGCTTCAGATCATTTGGATTTGTCTGGATGAATTTCAGTAGCTTCAAACTTGGAAACTATTGCTGTTGTAATGGTTGTCATTTACAAAAAAAAATTGCTCAGAGGGTGTTATTTTCCTCCCTGGGACATCATCACATCCTACTCCTGAACTCCTCCTCCAGATGTGTCCTGTCTTAAATCTCAGGGCCTTTCTTGAGGCTGTTTGTACTTCCTCCACGATGAGTAGGATGCGATGCTTGTGTCTGCGGGCACTCAGGCACTGTTGTTTCCTGTCTCACTGATGTTCAGAGATTTGAGCCTGGAGCCTACTGCAAGATTTCCTGTCCGGTGACTTCCTCTATAAACAGAAACAGCTCATCAAGATTCCAACAGCAACAACAAAACACAAACATGCCCTGTAGGCCAGTTATCCCATCCATTCCTCCTCAAGGAAGACTTGACATCTTATCCCAATAAGAAGCTGAGTGCCCTGATCTTAGATGATTAAGGTTCTCATCACACACAGTTTTGAACAAAGCTGGGCCTCATTTTAAAACCGTTGTTGGGGGCCACACAAAACACAACCACCTCTTTCATCTAAGTGTTTTGAAAAGAAAAGCCACAGAAGTTATGGATTCCACTGTCAGAAGGAGACTCCTTTGATAGAGGAATGTTTTTAATTATTCAAATACCTTCACAGTGAGAGCTCTTGGTGGGTTGGTTTCTAAAAATCTCACGGCAGGTAACCATGTAACTTGGTCACAGGCATTGATTAAACAACCTGGCATGCGGTGAAGTGTCTTTGGGAGAGTGTGCATCCTATGTGCAAACACGCTGAGCTGAAGATTTCCAGGCATTTTTCACTAGGCTTTATTCACTTTCCCTTCTGAATAACTCTGAGTATTACAATATCTAAGCCCTCTAGGGACTTTCAGGGCACAGGAAGGAGAAGCATCGTCCAGCCTGTTATCTTTTAAAAGACTGCGAAAGAGTAATATCAAAGGCAAAGGAATATTTTCCAATCCAGAGGCAATGAGGGGTACCCTTGAGACCCTGTGAAAATAGAATTCACTCGTTCCTCTAGCCCTTGGGAAAAGACTTTCACATAGAGAGAGGTAATCACCATCCTGAGGCTCTTTTTAGACTGCTCTCATTAAAAATAAGCACGGAAAGTCTTTAAATAAGGTCAAAGTTGAACTGGCCAAATCTATCAAGCATTCCTTTTAACTGAAACATCCAGATAAGAACATATGCAATTATTGTTTCTCTCTCTCTCCTTTTCTCCTTTCTGTCCTTTTTGTCTCTTTCTTCCCAAAAATATTTAGCATCCATGATGTGTAGGCACTGTGCTAGATGCTTAGGAAACAGAAATGAATAAGAAGTGGTCCCTTCTTTCAAATCACAGCCTACGGAAGAAGCCAAACAAGAGGTCATTCATTCACTCATGCACCCAACCATTACCTACCAAATATCCCCTGCTTGACAATGACCATGAAACACTCAGTTTTCTAGGGATATAAGTGAATGCTGAGGTCACCTGGGTCAAAAACAAAGTGGATGGTCATATTACGAATTCCTCTACCTGCCTGTAAGAGATATAAATAATGATAATATATTAAAATAAGCTTTTTAAAATAATTCACTATCTAGATTTTGACACTAAAAAAACTATAATTAAGATGAAATGTAATGAAATACCCATAAGGCAGTAGGAGGCGTCTGCTGAACTAAAACTTAGTAAAATGCTTTATGTCCAAGATAAAAGCCTACAAAAACGATAGGTTCTGCACAGTATGTTTAGAAATCTTTCTATGATTGTGCAACTTTCTTGCCAAAAAGATGTGTTTTGGCTCTTAGAACTCTTTTATCTCCCTGCTTAGACTTAGGGAAAGATTATTTTAACTCTTCCAGATGAAGAATGTTAGTGGTTTTTGAACCATTTGTCAAATATAGATAAAGCAACATTCTCAGATCAGCAGATCAGCGAAGATGGAAATTTCCTAACCACATATTAAGAAAAAGTTTGCATAATTTGTGCCTGGAACTTAAAAAATGGATGCCATCATGTATAAGTGAACCCAACAATGCACATTTTTCATTCTTATATTTATATATATATGTGCATATATATATATAGTGAGGTATATTTTTCAGCTAAGATAGTCTTTAACATCAAATATAGAAATAAACTGAACTTAGAACCAGACTTGCAAGTAGTTGTATCATAAGCTATTAAACCAAAAATTTAAAATATGATGAAGGATATTGACTATCTCAAAAAAGATTGCTTATCATTAATAAAATTTTTAAATATCTAATATTAGCAATTATTTCTACTTAATCAAATATTAAAATATTCTGAGGAGAATAGAAAAATATTATAGCCTTAAATGCTTATAATACTACAGAGTGAAGGTTGAAAATTTGTGAACTAAGCATGCTGCTTAAGAAACTAAAAAGAGTAGCAGGGGAAAGAAAGAAAATAGAAGAAAATATTAAAGATAGAAGAAATTTATCGGGGAAACATGATACTAAAGAGAATCAACAAAGCCAAATCTTGGTTACTTGAAAAGGCTAATAAAATTGCCAAATCTCTGGCAAGACTGGCCAAGAAGAAAGGTAAGGCATTCATAAATAATGTTAGGAATAGAAAAGGAGAAATAACAATAGTAGCAGAAGAGATTTGAAATACTATGTAATGATACTACGTAAACTTCGTGCCAATAAATTTCAATATTGTAGTGTTGCTACAAAAGTTACTACAAAAACTTAAAAGATCAAAATTGGTTCAAGAAGAAATAGAAAATCATATTTCTATACACACTGAAGAAACTGAGCCATAAAAAGAATCATTAAAGAAATTGAATTCATACAAGGAATTGAAGTAATTCAAAATCTTTCCTCAAAGAAAATACCAAGTATATTGTTTTACTGTTGAGTTCTACCAAACATGCAAGGATTTAAAAGTTCTAAGTTTTATAATATTTTCAGATTACAGAAAAAGAGAGATTAATCCCAAACTTATACTACAGTGAGAGCTTAACCTTAACATTCAAACTTGACCAGGGCAAAAGATGAAAGAAAAGTATTGGGTAATCTCCCTTAGGAACATAGATGCAAAAATCCTAAACAAGATAATAGCAAACTGAGGCCAGTAATATATGAAAAATGCAATATACTATGATCAGGTTAGATTTATTCTAAGAATTTAAAGTGGGCTCAATATTAAAAAATCAAGTAATTAGACAGCTTAAAAGAGGAAAACACATTCTTAGAACATGCAGGAAAAGAATAAATTTCAGTTACCATGCAGAATTATAAAGCATATGTCTAACCAATCTTTAATCTGATTACAGTACACACACACACACACACGAAACATTACAATCAATCATGAAGCACTAAAAGTAAACCTTTTAGAATCATGAAAAAGATAAATATTCTCATGTAACACTTGAAGGTCCTTGCCAATAGACTAGACTTTTTTTTAATTATAAGGATTGGGAAAGGGAAAACAAAACTGCTATTCAGAGATGATTTAGTTGTATACAGAAGACCCAAAGAAATTTACACATGATTAGAATTAAAATAAGATTATTAAGATTCCCAAAATATTAAATCAATACACCAAGCCAACTGGATTTCTGTTCATCAGCCAGTTAGAATATTCAAATAAATGAAAAAATATCATTAAAACTAGCAACAAAGAATAAAAGATACCTTGGAATAAGTCCAACAGGAGATGTGCAAGACTTATATGTAGAAAATCATACAACTTTTAAAAAAGGTATTAAATAATACCTTCTTAAAACTAAAGAGAGAGATGCTTATAGATTTAAACATTCAATTATTTAGGACATAAATCCCCCTCCCAAATAGTTTATGAAGTCAACGCAAATCGATCAAAATCTCAAAGAGAATTCATTACGGAATTCAACAACATAATAACTAGGATTTATAAGGAAGTCCAAACAGTCAAGAATATAGCCAAGACAGTCATGAAAAATAAAAGGGTTTTGTCATACCAGAAGTCAAGACTTACATAAAACAGTAATTTAGTCAGTGAGATACAGCTTGTGCATGCGTGCTAAGTTACTTCAGTCGTTTCTGACTCTGTGCGAGCCTACAGACTGCAGCCAGCCAGGCTCCTCTGTCCATAGGATTCTCCAGGCAAGAATACTGGAGTAGGTTGCCATATCCTCCTCCAGGAGAACTTCCCAACCCAGGGATCAAACTTGCATCTCTTAGGTCTCCTGCATTGACAGGCAGGTTCTTTACCACTAGTGCCATCTGTGTGAGATACAGGTATAGCAACAGACAAACAGAATTAAGGGTCCAGCTATAGAGCCAGCAAGCATGGGAAACTGATACGACCATTCCATGTGTGATGCTGAAACGGACCAAAAGGCAAATGGTCCCTTCAGTTCAGTTCAGTCGCTAAGTTGTGTCCAACTCTTTGTGACCCCATGAATCACAGCACGCCAGGCCTCCCTGTCCATCACCAACTCCCGGAGTTTACTCAAACTCATGTCCATCGAGTCAGTGATGCCATCCAGCCATCTCATCCTCTGTCGTCCCCTTTTCCTCCTGCCCCCAATCCCTCCCAGCATCAGGGTCTTTTCAAATGAGTCAGTTCTTCGCATGAGGTGGCCAAAGTATTGGAGTTTCAGCTTCAGCATCAGTCCTTCCAATGAACACCCAGAACTGATCTCCTTTAGGATGGACTGGTTGGATCTCCTTGCAGTCCAAGGGACTCTCAAGAGTCTTCTCCAACACCACAGTTCAAAAGCATCAATTTTTCGGTGCTCAGCTTTCTTCACAGTCCAACTCTCACATCCACAGATGACCACTGGAAAAACCATAGCCTTTACTAGACGGACCTTTGTTGGCAAAGTGACGTCTCTGCTTTTTAATATGCTGTCTAGGTTGATCATAACCTTCCTTCCAAGGAGCAAGCGTCTTTTAATTTCATGGCTGCAGTCAACATCTGCAGTGATTTTGGAGCCCCCAAAAATAAAGTCTGACACTGTTTCCACTGTTTCCCCATCTATTTCCCATGAGGTGATGGGACCAGATGCCATAATCTTAGTTTTCTGAATGTCGAGCTTTAAGCCAACTTTTTCACTCTCCTCTTTCACTTTCATCAAGAGGCTTTTTAGTTCCTCTTCACTTTCTGCCATAAGGGTGGTGTCATCAATCTGAGGTTATTGATATTTCTCCTGGCAAACTTGATTCCAGCTTGTGCTTCTTCCAGCCCAGCGTTTCTCATGATGTATTCTGCATATAAGCTGAATAAGCAGGGAAACAATATATAGCCTTGACGTACTCCTTTTCCTATTTGGAACCAGTCTGTTGTTCCATGTCCAGTTCTAACTGTTGCTTCCTGACCTGCATATAGGTTTTTCAGGAGGCAGGTCAGGTGGTCTGGTATTCCCATCTCTTGAAGAATTTTCCACAGTTTATTGTGATCCACACAGTCAAAGGCTTTGGCACAGTCAATAAAGCAGAAATAGATGTTTTTCTGGAACTCTCTTGCTTTTTCGATGATCTAGCGGATGTTGGCAATTTGATCTCTGGTTCCTCTGCCTTTTCTAAAGCCAGCTTGAACATCTGGAAGTTCTCAGTTCATGTATTGCTGAAGCCTGGCTTGGAGAATTTTGAGCATTAAATGGACCCCTACTTTACCCCAAATGGACAAAAAGGCAAATGGACCCCTACTTTACCCGATCCGGGACAGATTAAGAAACTTAAACATGAAGCATTTCCCTGGCGGTCCAGTGGTTGAGACTCCACGCTTCTGATGCAGGAAGTATGAGTTTGACTCCTGGAGGTGGAACTAAGATCCCACATGCTGCATGCGGCAGCCAAGAAAGAGAGAGGGAAGGAGGAAGGGAGGAAGAGAGAAAGAGAAACTGAACTATGGAAGATAAAACTTTGAAACTTTTAGCAGAAAATACACTAAAGTAGAAACAGATCTCTCAAAGAACACATTAAAAGCACTAACCATAAAACAAAACCTGGGAAAATTCAACTCTAAGTTAAAACTTCTGATAGTGAAAAGATGAGAGAGAGTAAACAAAAAAAGCCAGATGCTGGGAGAAGACTTTTAGAAACATGTACGGTAAATTGTTTCTATTATCCGTGATATAACAAACTATCCCCAAACTTGCTGGCTGGAAGCAATTATTTTATAGCCCGTGATTCTGTGGGTCAGGAATCCAGGCTGAGCTCAGATGGCCAGTTCTTCTGCTTCTAGAGGCGTCAGCTAAGGTCACATGGGCATCCAGCTGGGAGCTTGGTGGGGGCTGGAGCCTCCAAGATAGCCTCACACAGATGTACAGCATATGAGCCGAGGCGGCTGGAAAGACTACAGTGGGGGGGGGGGGGGGGGGCGGCGGCTGGGCCTTCTGCTCTCCCCACATGGTCTCTTACCCTCGGGAGCCTCTCTCTCCACAAGGCCTCTCTCGCCAGCAGAAGAGCTGGGACTTTTCACATGGCAGCTGGCTTCCAAGAGGGTGAAACGGAAGCTGTAAAAGGCCTCAAGGCTGAGGTCCGGGGGTCACACAGCGTCGCTGTTGTTCATCTCTGTTGATCAAAGCAAGATACGAGGTCAGCTCAGACCACAGAGGAGGAGATAGAGACCCCAGCTCCTGATGAAGAAAGGGGGCAGGTGCCTACAAGGATGGGAGAAATTCTGGTAGCCTTCCTGGCAGACATTCTATGCACCAACAAAGTTTTAGTATCCAAAATAAGTAAAGAACTCTTAGGGTTCATCAAGAAAGAGACCCCAAAGAAGTGAAAGCAGACATTTACAGGCAAGAAAATGCGAATGGCCTGGAAACATATAAAAAGAAGCTTACTCTCATTACTAACAGAGGAAAAAGATTAAATGGACCAAAGAACAAAAATTTAAAAGTTAGGCAAGGCCAAGTGTTGGTGGGAAATATTTAAAGAGAGGAGGAATGTAAAATGATACACTACTTTCGAAAACAATTTTGCATTACCTAGTGAGGATGAATATGCATGCATAAGCAATTCCACTCGGGAGAAATTCTTGAACATATGCCCTGAAGACCAGTACAGTTATATTCTTAGGAGCATTTTTTTTTGGAGGAAAAACACTAGGAACAGCTCAGATGTCGATCAACAATAGAATGGATAAAATAATTGGGATATTGATACTGACACACATACACTATTGATACTGTATATAAAATACGTTTCCCTGATGTGCCCCAGGCAGGTCATTGCTGGTGGGCGCAGCTCACCAGGGTGACCACAGCCCTGCATCTGCTTGTGCGCTTTTTCCTGGCTCAAGTCCACTGCAAGACTGAAGGTCGTCAACAGCAGGAGAGGGGACAGTCTCTTGTCTCTTGCAGAGCTCGAAGGAACCTCCATGGCCCCTTCAAAGCCTCACCTCTGCTCACAACCCCTCTGCATCGCTGGGCCTTCCTGCCTCCAGGTTGTGCGTGTTCTAGCCAACTAGACTCTTGATCACGAATAAAAAACTGGCAAGTTTCCCTGTAATTTGTTCCCCTTCCTTTTTTTTTTTTTTTTTTTGCATGGCTGGGCACACAGATCTTAGTTCCCCCACCAGGGATCAAACCTGTGCTCCCTGCCGTAGCAGCAAGTCCTAGCCTCTGGACCACCAAGGAAGTCTCTTTCCTCTTCCTTTTTTAAAAAATAAAAATGTTATTTATTTATTTGTCTGCATGGCATGTAAGATCCTAGTTCCCGAACTAGGGTTCAAACCCAGGGTACCCCAGCTTTGGAAGCTTGGAGGCTTAACCACTGGGCCACCAGGGAATTCCTCATTACCAGTGTTTTTGAGTATGTTGTTCCCTTTTCCTCACTATCTCTTCTAGTTACCCTCTATCCTGAAATTTGGGCTAATTAGCTATTTGAGGGTATGTATATTTACTATATGTAAGTTTTGACCTCTAAATGATAAATCGGTGAGTTTTGCCTTTTACTAAACTTTTCATATGAATACAATCACACTGAAGTAGTCTTCTCTGTCTTTCTACTTCAACATTATGTTTTTAATATGCATCCATGGTAATGCATGTCTTGATTCATGGGTTGGAAAGATCCCCTGGAGAAGGGTACCCACTCCAGCATTCTTGGGTTTCCCTGGTGGCTCAGAGGGTAAAGAATCTGCCTGCAGTGTGGGAGACCTGGGTTCAATCACTGGCTTGGGAAGATCCTTCTGGAGGAGGGCATGGCAACCCACTCCAGTATTCTTGCCTGGAGAATCCCACAGACAGAGGAGTCTGATGGGCTACAGTCCATGGGGTTGCAAAGAGTGGGACAAGGCTAAGTGCCTGAGCACAGCTCACAATGCACATCTAGGTACATACAGTCAAAGCAATGGTTTTTCCAGTAGTCATGTACAGATGTGAAAGTTGGACCAGAAAGAGGTTGAGCACTAAAGAACTGTTTTCTCCTATCTCTACGGCCATCATTACATTAAAATGTAGAGTGATCATCTCCAAAAAGCACACACTGGGGACTTCCCTGGTGGTCCAATGATAAAGACTCCACACTCCCAATGCAGGGGGTTGGCTTCCATCCCTCACTAGGAAACTAAGATGCCACATGGTCTGGTCAAAAAAAAAAAAAAAAAAAAGGCACACATTCTATTTAAGAGACTGTAAAATGTATCAGAGGAAGTTTGTTATATGCACAAGGGAATGTTGTAGTTTAATCCTTTTTTGTTCTTGACTTTCTGTATTGCAAGTGGCTGGGATTTAGATGGAGTTAGCCTAGAGAATTGAAGGGGAAAAGTGGAAACAGGGACACATTTTTTTCTCTTGGGCTCCAAAATCATTGCAGACACTGACTGCAGCATGAAATTAAAAGACGCTTACTCCTTGGAAGAAAAACTATGACAGACTTAGACAGCATATTAAAAAGCAAAGACATCATTTTGCTGACAAAGGTCAGTATAGTCAAAGCTATGGTTTTTCCAGGAGTCATGTGCAGATATGAGAGTTGGGCCATAAAGAAAGCTGAGCGCCAAAGAATTGATGCTTTTGAACTGTGGTGTTGGAGAAGACTCTTGAGAGTCCCTTGGACTGCAAGGAGATCCAACCAGTCCATCCTAAAGGAGATCAGTCCTGGGTGTTCATTGGAAGGACTAATGCTGAAGCTGAAACTCCAATACTTTGGCCACCTGATGCGAAGAGCCAACTCATTTGAAAAGACCCTGATGCTGGGAAAGACTGAAGGCAAGAGGAGAAGGGGATGACAGAGGATGAGATGGTTGGATGGCATCACCAACTCAATGGACATGAGTTTGGGTGAACTCCAGGAGTTGGTGATGGACAGGGAGGCCTGGCATGCTGTGGTTCTTGGGGTCACAAAGAGTCGGACATGACTTAGTGACTGAAATGAACTGAACTGGGAGATAGCGAAGGACAGGGAAGCCTGGCGTGCTGCAGCCCATGGGGTCGCAAAGAGTGGGAGATGACTTAGTGACTGAACAACAAAAACAAGAGCCTAGAGAAGTTGCTGCTGACATAAAGGACCCTTCCTTCCTCAGCCTTTGTCCCTCATTTCAGTTCAGTTCAGTTCAGTTGCTCAGTTGTGTCTGACTCTTTGCAACCCCATGGACTACAGCACACCAGTCTTCCCTGTCCATCACCAACTCCTGGAGTTCACCCAAACCCATGTCCATTGAGTTGGTGATGCCATCCAACCATCTCATCCTCTGTCATACCCTTCTCCTCCTGCCTTTAATCAATCCCAGTATCAGGGTCTTTTCAAATGAGTTGGCTCTTCGCATCAGGTGGCCAAAGTATTGGAGTTTCAGCTTCAACATCTGTCCTTCCAATGAATATTCAGGACTGATGTCCTGTAGGATGGACTGGTTGGATCTCCTTGCAGTTCAAGGGACTCTCAAGAGTCTTCTCCAACACCACAGTTCAAAAGAATCAATTCTTCAGCACTCAGCCTTCTTTACAGTCCAACTCTCACATCCATACATGACTACTGGAAAAACCATAGCCTTGACTAGACAGACCTTTGTTGACAAAGTAATGTCCCTGCTTTTTAATATGCTGTCTAGGTTTGTCATAACTTTTCTTCCAAGGAGCAAGTGTCTTTTAATTTCGTGGCTGCAGTCACCATCTGCAGTGATTTTGGAGCCCCCCAAAAATAAAGTTTGTCACAGTTTCCATTGTTTCCCTATCTATTTGCCATGAAGTGATGGGACCAGATGCTATGATCTTAGTTTTCTGAATGTTGAATTTTAAGTCAAACTTTTTCACTCTCCTCTTTCACTTTCATCAAGAGGCTCTTTAGTTCTTCTTCGCTTTCTGCCACAAGTATGGTGTCAACTGCAAATCTGACGTTATTAATATTTCTCTTGGCAATCTTGATCCCTTTGTCCCTACACCCCATTAAACGGCCTTCCCTCACCAACACCTGTATCTGCAAAACCAGGCCAACACCTAAGAGAACCAGGCCTGGGAGAGACAGCAGAGCAGGTCCTGGTTTCTAGAAAGTTACAGTACTAATGCCCTTCTTACAAGAAAGCAGATAGCAGCCTCGTTAAATATTAAGTCATTTAGGGGGAAAAAAAAGCCACCTCTATTACATCATGAAATCTATGCTAAACCAAAGCAGGATGAACTTGAAGTTCATTTTTCTGCTTCACTTTAGAAGTCCCATGTTTATTAATCCTGAGAGAAGAACATCTCTAGCTCTAGCCAAACTTGGCAATTTAAACATCTGTCATTTCTACAGTATCTGTTTTTATTTAGTGACGTTACCTGTTTCTATCCAGCACTGTTCTATTTCGCATATGACATTTTAGTGTGTGTTCAATGTTTTGGACCATATCTATGCTACAGAGGGCAGTCACTTTAATTTATGAGTGATCCCAATTGTCACTTCCCCCAACCAGCAATGGAATTTTTCAATATCCTCAGAATAAATCCCTCCTCTGGAGCAGTAAACATAATATGACAGTGTGTCAACTACGGATTTGTTTCAAGATTATTTACTTACAATTCAACAACACTGCTGGCCCACGAAGTGCCCCGTCAGCGAAAGTTGCATTGTTTGAAGTAGCTCGGGGAAACAGCCAGAGTTTCAGAATCCAAAGAATGTAGTTTTCTTAAATACCTCAGGATTACAAGATGCTATAGAACTAATAAATTCGCTCCTTAAAATAGTCCAGAAGGAATCCTTAATGTTTGAAAGTGTAAGTTATTGATGGGGAGAGAGAACAGAGTTTTGTCCCTAAGGCTCACGTAACAAATATCACGAATAACTTTTTCCTGCTTTCTTCTCTTTGTGATTATTTTTAAAGGATAAATTCCACAGGCAGATAATCTCTTGGAAGAGAAGGCCATGGTGATGAAACAAAGAGAGATTATCTGCAAAAACCCACTTCAGGACAACCTTTTAAGCAGCGAATGTTTACCTAATGCCTATCGCTGTTTCTCAGGACAGTCGGTGGGGCAAGCTCCCCCACCTCTGGGGTGAATTGGGTTCTGGGGCTGTAGGTGGACCTACCTGTCTGGTAATCTAGTGACTGAATGGAGTGGGACATTTAGCAACTAGGTCATTGTTTGCATTTAAAGTGATGTGTTAGTTGCTCAGTCGTGTTGGACACTTTGTGATCACATGGACTGTAGCCCACCAGGCTCCTCTGTCCATGGAATTCTCCAGATAAGAATAACGGAGTGGGTTGCCATTCCCTCCTCCAGGGGATCTTCCTGACCCAGGGACTGAACACCTCATCTCTGGTGTCTCCTGCATGGGCTGGCAGGTTCTTTACCACTGGCTGAATAATTAAACTTTGTAGCTAATGAATATTAAGTGACTAAACTGGACAGAGCCTTGACTCAGTGGTTGCTTCCAAGTGCCTGTATGACAGGAAGTTGGTGCCACACCAAGAAGAACAAGGGGATGACAGCTGGGTGGGGCAGCCTGACCAGTGGCAGCCTGCCACTCTGGAAGTGGCAGAGCTGGATTAGAACCTAGGTTTTTTTTTTTTGTTTTTTTTTTTTTAGCCCAGGCTTTATGCATTATGTTAGATTTGATTGAGGGAAAGTGTGAGCTTTGATGTTGTCTAGGACTTTTTTTTTTTGTCTAGGACTTTTCAGTTCAGTTCAGTTCAGTCGCTCAGTCATGTCCAACTCTTTGCGACCCCATGAACCACAGCATGCCAGGTCTCCCTGTCCATCACCAACTCCCGGAGTTTACCCAAACTCATATCCATTGAGTCGGTGATGCCATCCAACCATCTCATCCTCTGTCGTCCCCTTCTCCTCCTGCCCTCAATCTTTCCCAGCATCAGGATCTTTTCAAATGAGTTGGCTCTTCACATCAGGTGGCCAAAGTATTGGAGTTTCAGCTTCAACATCGGTCCTTCCAATGAACACCCAGGACTGATCTCCTTTAGGATGGACTGGTTGGATCTCCTTGCAGTCCAAGGGACTCTCAAGAGTCTTCTCCAACACCACAGTCCAAAAGCATCAATTCTTCTGTGCTCAGCTTTCTTTATAGTCCAACTCTCACATCCATAAGGTCTAAAATAAGTAGCTCAGCTGCTTTGTGGTCAAAAGACAGGGGTGGGACATGAGATGGGGTGGGGTAGGATGAGGTGGGGTAGAGGGGTGGGTTGGGGGGATGGAGGTGGAAAAATGTCTGAGCAGATGGGCTGAGTCTTCTGAGTGAATCTGAAACCAGCTGAGAATCTCTAACCTCAGGTGATTCACTGAGAAAATGGCAACAGGAAAACATACCTCGTCGGCCTTCTGAGAAGTGAACCAAGGTAGTATATGCGTCCGTAAAAATGTTTTGTAAACCATAACATGCAACATTTCCTGAGCATTTAGGCGGACCATTGTGTTAAACACTTGACACCCATTATCTCATGTAATCACCACTGCAACCCTGTGAGTTTAACCACCCTGTGTTACAGAACTTGAAACTTATCAGGCCTGCGGTCATGTGACTAATAGTGGGCGGGGCTTACATTGGAAGGCGGTACCTAGGGCCCTGGGCCATGCTCAAGCCCCTCATCACTCAGACGCCTGTGCACTTGGGCCACAGGATCACCCCGTATATACAGACCGCTGACATAATTGAGACAACTTGTTTCAGATTATAATGTACCCTAGAGCTGCACCCCTTGGCTTCTCCTGTTGGGGATGCGCCCGCCGAAGTACAATGACAACAGAAGAAAAACATCTCTGTTCACTAAGATGAAGAATAGTTTCCGAATATGTTCTTAATCCTATTCCATTTATCTAGCCGTTAACCCCAGTCTTGTAAATGCCGGGAGTTCCCCCGTGCTAAATGTATTTGTTTTTCTGCATTCTAAATTAATCCTGATGAACCCGGGTTTCTAAGGCGTTCTTTCCTTTATTTTGAACAATGTGTAAGCCTAAAAGAGTTTATGTCTTAGTCTCTAAAACTTGACTGTGTTGTGAACCTAGGATATTCACGGTTTTAAATTATAAAGACAGCTAAATAATATCTATTACTTTCTTAAGATTTGCTAAATATTCACAATCTTGATAAGGTCACAAAGACAGGTCTGCAGTGAAATATGTATCTTCCTCACCTTTTTCAACCTGACTTGATGGATGAGTTTGAAGTGGAAGTTTACATCTGAGAGCCAACTTTTCCCCCTTGCCTGATGCCCATCTGTTATCCTTAAAATATTACTGAAAAATGCCTCTATGATATTTTTAGAGGATGTGGAGCTTTCAAATTAACTAACTATGGTCTCCCACTATGCACTGAAGCTTTAAGTCACCCTGACAGACCAACATTTTTATGAGATGTAAGTGAAAACAATACCATGAGTAAACCACTGCTGTTTCCGTTCTAAGCTTTGTCCCATGCACCACACTCAGGGAAAAAGGAACCCTGACCTATGCCAAAGGAAAAAAAAAAGAGAGAGAGAGAACATGGATTTCAGATAAGAATGATCCAGGAACCAAAGGAATTTGGAAAGGGCTGTGTGGATGAAAATATAGAACTTGAAGGAAAGGAGGGGGACCAGCATTCTGGGTGATGAACCTACTGAGTTTCAAGAGACGTTTTCGCCAACATCTAAATGAGAAACCTCCATGGGGATGGTCAATTGCCAACTGGAGAAAGGAAGAGGGGACATCATCTCCTCCTGCCCTGACTGCACCCCTTTTCTATTTAGCGGCATCACAGGCGAGAGCGGGAGTATGATTACTTGTTGATGAAGGGATTTCTAGTGGCTGCTTCAGAAGAGACTCATATAACCTATTGGTTTCCTTGAACATTTTGTTTGCTGTCACAACTGCTAAGCTTTGAGATGCAGTGGCACTGTAATTCAGTTCAGCAGCTTCTTTTTAAGTGTATATTGCAGGAACTTCCCTGGATGTCCAGTGGTTAAGGTTCTGCTTCTACTGCAGGGGGCCATGGGTTCAGTCACTGGTGGGGATGTTAGGTTCCCAAATGCTGCATGGTGAGGCCAAAAATAAATAAATAAGGGAGAAGATGCAGTATATCCAGCACCATGCCCAAATATAATACAATATAATATAAAATATAGTATTATAATATAATCTATGCTGCCAATATTGTTTTATTGGCAATATAAACTTGCCAATAAAGCAGTAACTATAAATAACTCTATATTGCAGGCACGAAAGTGACTTTTGGTAAAAACCCACTTCTCATATTTTTTGTTAATGCAAAGCCTTTCTTCCCATAAGGATGCATTTTCTGTACCATCTCCTGGCACTTTCATTTGGTTTCTCCCATTCTCAGTAAGTCGGGGAACAGACTTCTGGGGAACTGATAACAGGGAAGTCGTGTCCTGTGTGGAGGAGGGGCACAGTTCCCGCTGTTCCACTTCCCCAGGGTCCAAGCTTGGGGCCCAGGAGTAGCCTCTGGGACCCTAGCTGGATCGGCCTCACTGCCAATCACAAGGGCGAGTCCTCTCTTCCCAAGGGGGTGCTGGTGGAAAAAGCCACAGGTATGTGACAGGCAGACTGGGTGCTTCTCCTTCCACGGTGGCTCAGGGGAGAGAATCACCCAGGTGATGGCTCCATCTGCAGTTCACTGTTCCTATGGGCGGGCCCCATAGCTGGGTCCATCCTTGGATAAAGATAGTGATGCGAACCTATTTGCAGGGCAGAGATAGACAGAGACGTAGAGAACGGACTCAGGACACAGCAGGGGAAGGAGAGGGTGGGACGAGTTGAGAGAGTGGCATTGGCATATATCCACTACCGTGTGTAACATACATAGCTAGCAGGAAGCATCTGAATAGCGCAGGGAGCTCAGCTCCGTGCTCTAGTGATGACCTGGAAGGGTGGGATGAGGGGGGTGGGATGGAGGCTTGAGAGGGAGGGGCGATGTGTATACTTTGTGGCTGATTTGTGTTGTTGTACAGCAGAAACCAACACAACATAATTATTCTCCAATTAAAAAAAAAAGATATTGATACTGTGCTAAAGCAGCTAGGCATGAACAGGCTTGAGGCCAGATTTTAATTTTCCCTCTGTCTGTCCTTTTCTCTGAGAAGTGTCCTTACTAGTTGAACTCCAGTGATCAATACAAGGACTGGACAAACACCAGGTTCTGCCTGACCTGCTTTTCACAAGACCTGTTTTCTTGGGCTTGCGCGGTTATTTTGTTTTGTTTTGTTTTGTTTAATTTCAAGGTCTTTTAAAAGGGTATGAACTTCCCAGGTCACCGCTAATCCCTAAATACATCCTGAACCATGCAGGCCACTTTGCGCATTCTGTGTCACTAACACCCCCGTGGGCTTTTGACCTTTCCCCGTCTGGTAAGCAGAAAATTCTTAGTTAACAGAAGAGTCAGCTTCTGATGCTGAAGTCTCAGGGGCCTTGGATAATGAAAGAAGGTGGATCAAAGAAGAAATTTAATAGCTTAGTCTATGAGATATTTAAAAAATCCAGCTAAGCCATTCTCATTCCTCTTGGTTCTGCATTTTCTGTTGTGTGCCTGGACTTGGGGGAGCTCTCCAGAGACTTCTTACAGGGTGGTCAAGTGCTGGATCATAAAACCCTTGAGGTTCTGCTTTATTTATGTCAACACAGATTGTGTCTTTCTCAGCTTGTTACCCACAGAACAATATCTAAGTAGGGCTGCTATGGCCTCTGGGAAGAGAAGGCAGCCATTCTTTCAATGGATGCAATTCATTTTAGCCCATAAGTTCCACATGCTCTGGGGATTCATTGATCTTCCTTCTTCTCCTCCTTATTTCCTTCTTTCTTCTTCAAAACCCAAATCCAAATGATGTATGAGTGGAGCAGATCTTGGCTGGGGAAGTGTAGGGAACATTGGCATCTTCATGTTTTTCACTGCAAACTCCACATTTAGATTTGAATTTGCTAAAACATACAAGGTTATTCTAGTCCCTATGCTGTGTGTGAGTGCTCAGTCATGTCGTACTCTTTATGACCCCATGAACTGTAGCCTACCAGGCTCCTCTGTCCATTGGATTTCCCAGGCAAGACTAATGGAGTCGGTAGTCATTTCCTTCTCCAAGGAATCTTTCCAACCCAGGGATTGAACCTGAGTCTCTTGCATCTCCTGCACTGGCAGGTGGATTCTTTACCACTGAGCCACCTGAGAAGCCCACATTCTAGTCCCTGGAGGTATACTTAAAGTCACCAAATAAGCATAGTGCATTTTTTCTTGAAAGGAATCAAATTTGCTCAATGATCAGTCATTTAAAACTATACTAAAACCAGCAAGTGTGCAATGAAACAGAAAGCAAAATTTACTTTTTAAAAAGACCAAACACAGGATTATAAAGACATTTCATTCTTGGTGTAGGCTTCTTCCAAATGTTCCCCTAGATCCCATGGGAGTGTTTTAGATTTCCTTTGCTATTAGGAGTATCCGGGTGAAAGTTTGAGAAGCAGTGTGAGATTCTGGTAAATTCTTTTCTAAAACACAGTCTGCCTTTGTATCTGAGAGGAGTAGTTCTTTATTTCTGGGGTTCGTGGAATGAGAAATTATGTAGCCCTTGGCTGGACACTTTAAGTCTGTTTCTGGGCTTGCCAAAAAGGCCTGGGTTGAGTCACTGGACTAGACTTCGTATTCCCACTCTGAGACCACCGGGATTGTAAAACTTGCTGCTGAGTCTATTTCTTGTAAATAGCCCCATGTAGTCACGAATAAATAGTTTCGTTCTGTTATTATTGGTTTGGGGGCCACCCCCTACACACACAGTTATCCTGCTTATGTAGACTCATCAAGCATTGGCATTCTTTCTGTTCTGCATTTGTTGGAAAGTAAATAGGCAGCAATAAAGCAATTTTATTATGCATATTTTCTGCCTTGGGTGGCACCTGGAATTTGCTGACTTTGCTGAGCGCAACTTAAATTTTAAAAGGCTCCTGTGCCTCACCTTATTCATGCCATGCAAGTCAGATGGAAAACCAAATAACTAGAATAAGCAAGCTGTGTGGGTCCTTTCTCTTGCTCTCAACTGACTCCAGACCCTGCTGTGGAATTCCAGTAGCTCTTTCCCCCCACCTTCTAGCTGCTAATCTTCCATGACCAGATCTAAACAACCACCTTGCCTCCTCTCCCCATCTTAAATAATCAACAACTGAGCATAATACCTAGGACACTGTGGTACAGAAAATGTTGAGAGCAGAGCACAAAACCACCCCTAGCCATTGATTTTCCAGAATATCTCATTCATTTTAGGTCAGCCTTCTTTGATTTTGAAAAGTGACTTTAAAACATTGAAGCTGATTTTCACAAGCATTATATAGACTCTGACTAATGCCAACCAAAAACACTTTGTCCAAACTGCTTCTCACTAACTTGTACCCAAAGGGGACGAGGTGAAACAGAATTGAAGAACAAAGGTAATCTCCAGACATATTGCTCTTTCTTTCAGGGACTCAATGTGGAAAGGGACGCTGTCTGAGATCCCACAAACTCCTGTTAATCTTTCTAGGCAAGATGCTAAATCGTTGTTGGACTTAGGGCAGAAACTCAGTATCATAACTTCCCAGTGATCCTGCATTTTGGTAATGACCTCAGCTTTTGGAGAAAGCAGCATGGTGTGGTGAACGAAGCCTCAGCATCAGACTCAGACCAGCCAAGGTTTAAATCCCACAGCCATCATTGCACCACTGGATATGTGACAAGTCCTCCCGGGCCTCTTTTTTTTTTCCTCTGCAAAATGAGAAATGATTTCAAGGATTTTATAAGACAACAGATGAGATGAGGAAGCCCAGTGCTAGGCACACACTCAATGTAAGCTTCCCTTCTTTTTAAAACCAGATCACTGACTATGAACATAAAGTAACTCCCCACCAAGAGCTGACTTTGGCCAAGGGTGCTGTTTTCTGTGAAGGGAACTCTTGGTGGCCCTTGGTTGTGACCGCTGATCCCACACATCTGGAAACTATGACAACTGTTTTGCTTTGAGCTCAGCTTGGCCCAAATGTAGCTCTATATAAAGCAGCTTCTATCCCTCAGTTTTTTTCCAACACATCATAGCTTGGCTTGAATTTGGGCAGAAGAGTGGGTGTCAAAAGAAATGCACAAGGTCTGGGAGGAATTCACATTCAACTAATAGTCACCCAGCCCGGGATGGCCCCTGGAGTAGCTCCCTATAGTAACTGTCCATGGAGTAGTTCATTCAACACTCACAGGCGCCTAGTAGGAAGCTCTATAATTATGCCTATTTTGCGGATGTCTCAGCTGAGGCTGGGAGGTTAAGTGGCTTTCTCAAGGTCACAGAAATAATAAGGTTTGGGATAAGATCCCAGGCTTTTAGACCTGGTAAAGAAAGTAGGAGGATTTGCAGGGTTGGAAGATGAGCAGTGGCAGTGTCTAGCCCTGCCAGAGTCTATTTTGAGTTGACACCACCTGTGACAACATCTGCTAGAGGTGGAGTTATTGGGAGGAACATCCCAGGTATTTTGCCTTGACCTTTAGAAACCCTGTACCCAGGCCCTCTGTCCATTATGTCACATATCGCTGGGGCAGGTAGTGAGATCTGGCTAGTTAAACATGTCATGTAAAACAATATCTGATCAGTAATTTAAAAAACAATTTGTAAAAGTCTGTTAACATAATTTAATCTTTGCGGGTTTTCGTTTCATTTTGACATTTCAGAAGTTTTTTTTTTAAAAAAAGAAATACTTTAAGCCCAACATTAATGTCATTTATTTAACTCAGCAAATATTTATTACTCTACTTAATATATGTCAAGCACTGTTCTAGAAGCTGGAGATACAAAAACTCTTCAATTAAAACTCTTGAAAGTGCCCTTTCTTATCACTGGTCAAACAGTGATAAACGGAGGGGTTTTTTAAAAAAAGAATGCTAAAATTGTCAGTTTTCTGTTTTTTTAACCATTTAAAGAAATTCAGAGCAATTCTTTTTTTAACCACCAAAAGCAGTAACAGTTTATTTGAATTGTTTCTAATTATTTAGAAAGAAACACTCATTTTTTAACTTATGTGAAGGAGAAACCCTGAAGATGTCCAGACTTGGATCAGACAAAAATAACTGAGTCCTAGGCCTACAAAACAGTTTTAAACACAGTTCCCTTATGAGCTTACTTGATGAATTTGCTCTTTCTTTTCACCTGCAAAGCATCTATTTCCCTCTCACCCTTTGTTCTCAGGAGGCAATTTTGAGGCCCAACACACTCTGCCTGACCTCCTCCTGTGTCCAATACCCGGGCAGAGTGTGGGTTTCAGCACAGCCTCTACTGGATGACAAACAGTGAGAGTAATATGCCGCCAGAGTTTCTTTTAAAAAAACACCAAAACAAAAAAACAGAATACCAGAAAGCAGGCTTGCTGCTCCCCTCTCTCCAAATCAAAGCCTCCTGAATAGAATAATGACTGTTATTCAAACGCAATTATACCGAGCACTTAGAATTGAAACACTAAAAGTAAGTCTTCTATTCGGATAGTGCATTTCATATTTCAGCATATGCCAAATAAGCTGGTGATGTTTTTATTATTGTTGAGTGTAATGTCAGGAGACAAAGTCCTACAAATTTTCTACATAACTTTTTCCATGTTATCTGTTTTCCATTTACATCGAGTTGAACACGTGGTGTGACTTTTAATATTCTTTCTTCCCGCACATTTTATGCCAAGGGATCAAACTCAATCCTGAGTATGCTAAATGGACCCTCAGACCAAGCGGGTGGTTTTTTTGTTTTTGGTGTTTTTTGTTTGTTTTTTAGTTTGTACGGAAAAGGAGAGAGGAAAAACCTTCAAATAAACCTATAAACTTGACCCTATGAATGCTGACAAATGGCCTGGAAAGAGCCAGTGCCAGCTCGTTTGAGGAGACCACGTGGTTACAGGCAGTTCTTGCCCGCTCAGGTCTCAGCTCGAGGAAAGTGGGTAATAACCGGGGGACTGTGACTGTAACGTACGGCAGGTCTGGCGGATGGGGCGGGCTTAGCGAGCAGGGTCTCCTGGGTACCACAGGGGACGCAGTTGGGAAGGCTTGGGCCGAGGCCCCGAGCCCGCGTTCCTGGCGGGCGCCCGAGCGCCTGCGCGGTGAACACTAGCGTTAAGGAGCAACCGCCGCAGTCGTCGCAGGATGGCTTCCGGCTTCAAGAAGCCCACCGTGACCTCCATCAGCCAGAAAAGAAAGGTGGGGCCTAAGCCCGAACTCACTGAAGAGCAAAAGCAAGAAGTTCGCGAAGCGTTCGACCTCTTCGATGCCGACGGCAGCGGCACCATCGACGTGAAGGAACTCAAGGTGGCCATGAGGGCGCTGGGCTTTGAACCCAGGAAGGAGGAGATGAAGAGGATGATCGCCGACGTGGACAAAGAAGGCACGGGGAAGATCAGCTTCAACGACTTCTTGGCCGTGATGACTCAGAAGATGGCTGAGAAAGACACCAAGGAAGAAATCCTGAAGGCGTTCAGGCTCTTTGATGATGACGAGACCGGGAAGATCTCTTTCAAAAACCTAAAGCGTGTGGCCAAAGAATTGGGAGAAAACCTCACGGATGAAGAGCTCCAGGAAATGATTGACGAAGCCGACCGAGATGGAGACGGCGAAGTGAACGAGGATGAGTTTCTTCGCATCATGAAAAAGACCAGCCTCTATTGAGTCCGTTTATCCCGCAAGCATGTGTAGGGAAATTGAGTAATTGGCTGGCTTCCCTGCTTCTCGATTTGTGAAACCTGGACTTAGAGGCCAGAGCCATCTCTCCTCTTACCCCCAGTTTGTCTAGATAGTTCTATTTCCAAATCTCTAGCTCTATTATAGAATTTTCAAATGCTTTTAACGTTGAGTTTTGGTTTTCATTCCCAAGAGCGGACCTGGGTTGAATCAAGGTCCTGAAACTTCGCTCCAGGCACCATTTGCCTTGCGTTGGTGGACACCCTCTAAACTGAAGGCGAGGTGGCTTCTTGAGACAATTAGCATTGTGGTTCCCTTGTTGTTTCTTTGGTATTCTTAAATTATCTTGCTTCCTGTATTATTGCTTACATTCAAGTCCTTCTCACAGGTTGAGGTGAAGTCACTAACAGGCCATCCAGCCACTGATTATCACTTAACTGAATTCCTGGTTTGAAGGAAAACAGTGCAGCCACTTATGGGCTCAGAAAAGGTATTGTTCTAAAGGATACACTTGTTTTTGGCTGGTGGCAAATGGTGCAGCTTAGATTATCCTCTGGCTTCATCACAGGCAAATGACTCTTGATATGCATGTACCTTAACTACTGTGGATTATTCCAGGCCACGATATATTCTTGGGCTACAGAATAAAAAGAAAATTTACTATTGGCCCAAGCAAAGTATGATTGCTTAAGAGATTAAGCTAACTAATGACTTTGTGTAAATATTTGCAAATGTAAGATCTGAGCTTAGGAAGTAGTAAAAAAAAAGAACAAAAAACTATAATACAGGTTGAATTACTTATCTGTCTTTGAAAAGATAACTAGTGTTTCAGTTATTAGACCAACTATACTGTAACCTTAGTAATTTCATTACCACTTTATTAGAAGCCACTGTCTACCTTCTAATCCTTAGAACATCTTGTTTCTTGATACTTAATCTCCCCTCCTGTGGTATATAGTTGATTCCCTACAGTCTGGCATAGAAGTATTTCTCTATGTTATAATCCCAAGAAACTATTCATTGTGGCTTGTGTTTGTGTTAATACTACTTGTCCTCTGTTATAAATTAAACCCTTCTTGTTTTGAAATAAGATAACTACCCTTTTGAACATCTGCAAATATGAAGTTAGAAGCAAAATAATATAACCGTGGGAAAATACTATAATCTGCTGAGATGGAGGACAAATGTTTTCATAATAGGCAATGAAACTACCAAAACAAGTAGGATATTTTGGTGACAACTTAACCTAAATTAAACCTTCATACACAGTCCCATTAAAATAAATGCTGAAATTCTGGAAAATTTTTTACTTGCTTTGCCAGCAATTTTACCCTTCAGAGGGCTGTTAATGTAATCAGGAAAACTACTACTCTGGGTTTAATTCTCATTAACAGGGACTAATTTGTCAGAGCAGCAGGACTGGCTGAAGTGATGGGTATGTGGGCATTTACTGTGAGAAAGGATTTTGCTGAGGTAGCTGGCACAGGGCAGGGGAACTCACTCAGACTGCAGACGCTACCAGTTCAGGTGCAAGGTCTTAATGTGGATTCAGGTGCAGTTGGAGGGGATTCAGGTTCAGCTTGGGTCAAGCATCAGTGGGAGGGGCCTGGTCTGAGGGTAAGGGGAGGAGTGTGGCATTCTGGGAAACAAGAGTTCCTGGCATCCCGCTGACCAGAGTCTTGGCCCAGAGAAGTACATATGGATCAAGGTAGAAAAACCAGAAACAAAGTTGGCAGAAACTGGGAGAAAGGGTCAGAGTTTCAGCCAGCTGGACTGGGTTCAGTCTTGGCTCCCGGCCCAGCAGAGGATAGAAGTGAAAACGGGGAACTGGGGCTGAAGCCCAGTAATCAGGCTGCTCGAACACCGTGGGGTCAACTGTGGAGGCTGTAGCCTAGGACTTCAAGGGTTGGCCTAAGGACACGGTCCGTCCCACACACAGGAAGTAATAGTAGTAGTCGTAGTCGCTGTGTCGTGTCTGACTCTTTGCGACCCCATGGACTGTAGCCCGCCAGGCTCCTCTGTCCATGGAATTCTCCAGGCAAGAATACTGGAGTGGGTAGCCATTCCCGTCTCCAGGGGATCTTTCCAACCCAGGAATCAAACCCAGGTCTCCTGTATTGCAGGCAGATTCTTTACCATCTGAGCCATGAGGGAAGCACACACAGGAGGAGGGCTCCTTATTTCTGAATATTTCTGAGCCCCATTCACTGCTAAGGAAGAACCTCTCAATGGACTATCAGTCTTGCTTCTCAATAGGCTCATATTCTGGGGGATGGTGGAGGGTAAAGTGGAGATAGGGAGACAACTACATTGACATTTGAATTTTTAAAATATGTACTTATTTTAGCTGCACTGGGTCTTGGTTGCGGCATGTGAGATCTAGTTCCCTGACCAGGGATGGAGCCCAGGCCTCCTGCATTGGGAGTGTGGAGTCTTACCCACGGGATCACCAAGGAAATCCCAATATTTGAATTTTAAGAGAAGTAAATCACACATGTCTGGCTGGGTCAGACATATCCCAGTCTTTATACAAACAGAACCCAATTCAACGAAAATTTATAAACACCTTTTTGCAGATGAGTAAACACAGCTATAAATGTTGGGAAGAACTAAGAAAGTAGTTTTCACTGGGTTATTACAAATGATCCCAGGAAGGAAGCAGGAAGTATACCAAAGAAACTGTGTAGGGGGACTTCTTTGGTGGTAAAAGTACCCTTATCCTTTATAATAGATAATTTTATGTATCAACTGGCTTAGGTCACAGGGTGCCCTGATATTTGTTTAAACCCTATGGGTGGGACTTCCCTGTGGTCCAGTGGCTGAGACTGTGATCCCAGTGCAGGGGGCAGAGGTTCAATCCCTGGTCAGGGAACTAGATCCCACATGCCCCATCTAAAGATCCCATGAGCTGGAACTAAGACTTTGGCTACACACCAAGTAACATTTTTTTAAAAAAAAGAAATTATGTAGGGAGCCCATTGATAAGCCCTTGCTTTCAAAAGTTAAATGTAACAGGTGAAAAGCAGACCATTTGGGCCAAGGATGAAAATATGAGAGTATCAAGTTTGTATTGCTGTCATGAAAGCTAATGCCCTAGTTGGGCAGAGGACAGTAAAGGCATTTTTTTCCCCTAAAGGCATCCTAGTTGTGTTTAAGATGAGAAGATTGAAAAAAAAAGAAAAAAAAAAAAGATGAGAAGATTGAGGATGGGATTGGTCCAACTCTTTAAATTGTTGCAGGTTGGTTTCCATAGGAAGCCAACTCTGAGGTTTGTGTGTGCTTAGATGCCCACTCATGTCTGACTCTTTGCTACCCAATGGACTGTCTTATGCCAGGCTCCTCTGTCCATGGGGGTTCTCCAGCAAGAATACTGGAGTGGGCTGCCATGTCCTCCTTCAGGGGATCTTCCTGACCCAAGGATCAAACCCACATCTCCCATACAGCAGGTGGATTCTTTACCATCTGAGCCACCAGGGAAGAGTTTATTTTAGTGTGTTCTCTGGATCACTTGGGTGAGGGGAAAAGAAACTAAAACCCAGCAGAGGGAGAAATTGACCTATGATGTGGTTGTAACAAAGGTCTCAGCTGATCTCCCGAGGAACTCTGGAGCAAAGATGACCCTGCAGATGATCCAAATTGCGACAAGGAAGTTGAGCCTTGAAAACTTGTCATTGATTAACAATCACTGGACTTGAGCTGTCCCTGCTGCTGCTGCTAAGTCACTTCAGTCGTGTCTGACTCTGTGCGACCCCATAGACGGCAGCCCACCAGGCTCCCCCGTCCCTGGGATTCTCCAGGCAAGAACACTGGAGTGGGTTGCCATTTCCTCCTCCAATGCATGAAAGTGAAAAGTGAAAGTGAAGTCGATCAGTCGTGTCTGACTCTTCGAGACCCCATTGACTGCAGCCTACCAGGCTTCTCCGTCCATGGGATTTTCCAGGCAAGAGTACTGGAGTGGAGTGCCATTGCCTTCTCCGTGAGCTGTCCCTAGGAAAGGGGTATGACTTTGAGCAAGGTGGCTGTCCTCAGCCAATGGCAATCAGTCCCTGGGAAAGAGAAGTCAGTTGCAAACTCTTAGCTGTCAAGACTTCCAGCTCCTTGGGGATGACTTCAGTTCTGAGGGACAGGCCTGAGGGAGGTGTGGGCAGGGCCTCATGCCTCCCACCACTTATATCTCTCTTCCTGAGGGAAACTTACAAAAGGAAATCTGGAAGGACAAACTACAGCCCCTATCACAGTGGCTGGTCTCGAGTCCACAAGCAGTGGTCCTCACTCTCCCTGATGACCCAGTCTCGACTCCCCTCACCCTCAGCACCTCTGTGACCTGGTGAGTTGCCTAATAGGAAGAGCCAGTTCCTCATCCCTGAGGAGTCTGAGCCCCCAGTCTCAGGCTCTGGCTGCTGCACACATCTCCCTGCCCTCAAAATTGAGCCCAGGAGCCCTGAAAGACATTCAAGTATGTCACCTGAGTGCCAAGCATGCTGTCCCCATGTTCTGCCCACAGCTCTGCACCCTCCTGCTGACCAGGAGTAGTTACTCGTGGTGGTGACACCTCCCCTAGGCCACTGCCCTCTCGGCATGACAAATCATTTTTCTTCTCTCTTGGAGAGCTTCTTTCCTACAAAGCCGGCCTATTGCTGGTAGGTCTACTAACTTCAGTTTTTGCCTGAGAAAAATCTTTATTTCTCCTCCACTTCTGAAGGATTGAGAGCTTCCTTGATGGCTCAGTTGGTAAAGAATCTGCCTGTAATGCAGGAGACCCAGGTTCCATCCCTGGGTTGGGAAGATCCCCTGGAGAAGGGAATGGCTACCCACTCCAGTATTCTTGCCTGGAGAATTCCATGAACAGAGGAGCCTAGTGGGCTACAGTCCATGGGGTCTCAAGAGTTGGATATGACTTAGCGACTAACAGCTTCACTTTCTGAAGGATTACTTTACCAAAATCACCATTCCAAGTTAGTGGTGGTTTTTGGTTTGTTTGTTTTAACTTTCAGCACTTTAAATATTTCATTCTACTTTCTTCTTGCTTTCATGGTTTCTAAAGTGAAGTCTGTGTAATACTTATCCATGTTTTCCTACAAGTAAAGTCTTTTGCCCACCCACCTCTGGCCTGTTTGGGGAATTTGTTGGTGATTTTCTGCAGTTTTTTTTTTTTTAATTTGATAATGAAAGACTTTAATTGTAATGTCATTGGCACATGCCATTTCTTTACAGATTCATAACTTAAGTTTACTAGATATTAAGAAATACTTGGACATTTTTAAACTAAATAGCAAGCATTTAAAATGCCATGGTGTTCAGCTGATATGTGTATTTAAAAGTATAAAGGAAATTCATAAAAGTGAAAACATGTTTCAAAAACAGAGTCTGCAAATACATCCCATTTTATCATTTATAGTAACATAGTATGGTACTTCATTCATTCACTTGTGTATTTATTCATTTAAGTATATTGACCTACAATACTACTTTTAAAAAGATTAGTTTTGGCTGTGCTGGGTCTTCGTTGCTGTGTGGTCTTTTCTCTAGTTGTGTGGAGTGGGGGCTACTCTCTAGTTGTGACGTGTGGGCTTCTCATTGCAGTGACTTCTCTTGTTGTGGAGCACAGGCTCTAGGGCACACACGCTTCAGTAGTTGTGCCCCTCGGGTTCTAGCGCACAGGCTCAGTAGTTGTGGTGCAGGGACTTCGTTGCTCCACAGCATGTGGGATCTTCCCAACTCGGGGCTTGAACCCATGTCTCCTGCATTGAGAGGTTGATTCTTCACCACAGAGCCACCAGGGAAGCCCAACACTATGTTTTTTCCAGGTGTACGGCATAGGGACTCAATATTTCTATATATTACAAAAGGGTCACCACTTCTACAGCTTGATAATCACATGTAGATTTTTGGTGTTGTTTGAGATTCCTGAACCTGTGGTTTCTGTCATTAATTTTGGGAAGTTCTCAGTCATTATTACTTGCAATATTTCTTCCTTTCTCTCTCTCTCTTTTCCTTTTGTTATTCCCTTATACATACATTGGAGAAGGAAATGGCAGCCCACTTCAGTACTCTTGCCTGGAAAATTCCATGGACTAAAGAGCCTGGTAGGTTACAGTCCATGGGGTCGCAAAGAGTTGGACACAACTGAGAGACTTCACTTCACTTATACATACATACGTTATTCCCTTCATAATTGTCCCACAGTTCTTACACATTCTGAACTTTTTCATTCTTTCTCCCTGTTACACTTCAGTTTTAGGTGTTTCTATTGAATATCTTCAAGCTTACTGATTCTTCCTGTGGCTCTGTAAGTGTATTAAGAGCCCCTGAAAAAGGCATTCTTCATTTCTGTATCAGTGTTTTTTATTTCTAGCATTTCCTTTTGACTCTTTCCTAGGGCTTCTATTTCCCTGCTCACATACCCATCTGTTCTTTCATAATGTCCACTTTTTCCATTAGTGCCCTTAGCATATCTATTATTTAAATGATGATTAGTTTGGTTGTTGGTGATGTTGAGTTTTTCTACAACCCTGATGATTTTCTGTCCAGTTATTCTGACAGTTTGTTGAGAGAGGGACAGTGAAGTCTCCTATTATAATTGTGGATCTGTCTATTTCTCCTTTCAGCTCTGTTAGTTTTTGCCTCACATATTTTGCTGCTCTGTTGTTTGGTGCATAGGCATGTACAATTGCTGTGACTTCTCAGTAGATTGACTCTTTTACTATCATATAATCTTTCTCCCAGTCTCTGATAGTTTTATGAGCTCTGAAGTCTATTTTATCTGATATAAATGTAGCACTTCAGCTCCCTTTCATTAATGTGTGCAATATACATCATTTTCTATCCTTTTACTTTCAACTTGCCTATACCATTATATTTGGATTGAATTTCTTGTGGACTATATCTTGTTTTTAATCTACTCTATCAATGTCTGTCTTTTAATCAGTTTATTTAGGCCCATACTTTTAGTGTAGATCTGCTAATGACAAATTCTCTCTTTTTTCCCCCCGCTCTGAGAATGACTTCATTTCCCCCTTCATCCTGAAGGATACCTTCACTGGATATAGGATTCTGGGTCATCGGTTCTTTTCTTTTGGCACTATGCTATCAAAATAAGGACTAAACTAAGATAAAAATAAATGTGTTCCCAGGCTACATTCATAAAAGTGTGATTCACTTAATGAGGAGGGAGACATCTCTATGGTCTGGAGGACTATGCTCACTTCTGGGAATTACATCTTAAAAGGAATTGAAAAGGGGACTTCCCTGGTGGTCCATTGGTTGAGACTCTGAGCTCCCAATGCAGGGGACCTGGGTTCAATTCCTGGTCAGGGAACTAGATCCACATAGAAGTTACCTCATGCTGCAACTAAGTGGTATAGCCAAATAAAATTTTCTTAGAAGAGATAGTATATGCATAGACAAACAACTATATTTTTTTTTTAAAAAGGAATTGAAGAAATCAAGGCCTGTTGGTATCAGTGGGATAAATACAGTGAGGGGATACAAAACCACATCCTAAGAGAAATGGCATAAAAGAACTAAGGCTGTTGCTCCTGAAAAGAAAATACTCTCAAAGAATAGGACCTTCAAAGAAAACAGTACTTGTTCCCCTGGGCTCCGAGGGGTTTCAGAGGGAGGGAATGGTAAGGGAAAGAGATTTAAATTTAGTACCAGGAAGACTTTTTGACAACTTGAGCTGCACAAAATGGACTACACTGCACAAAGATTATGTTCCTGTTGCAAAGGTGTGGAGCTTAGGGTTGGAGGAATATTTTACCATGATGTTTTGCCAGGATGCCACATGTATTTCAAACTATCGATGTTGCAGTGCCTTCCTAGGCATCTCCATTTTCATATGGGTTTCTTGGATGTAAAACAAAATGGAAGGTATCTATTCATTTTTATTGAAGTAGAGTTGATTTACAATATTGTGTTAGTTTTAGGAGTACAGCATAGTGTTCAAGTTTTTTTCCCGATTACATCTGAAATGGAATGTTTTTAGATAGAGAAATTTTACACTTGGCAAAGTCTATCTTTATTTTAACAACCAAACAAATTATGTATCCTACATAATATTTTGTGACTTCAGTGGATGATGATACTTATAGAAAATGTCTGCCCGGTTAAGATCTTGCCTGATACATTTATAATTCAAGTTGATGCTAAAAAGTGATAGGTGTGATTTTAACAGCAGCCAACACTTAAATAGCACTTACACTGTACCACCCACTGTTCTAGGAGCTTCTACATGTTCAATTATTATCTCCATTTTACAAAAGCAGAAATAGAGACAGGAAGAAATTAAGTAATCTCCACAAGGTTACTCAGCTAGTAAGTGGTAAACCGAAGATTTGAATCCAGTCTCTATGATTCCTAAGTCTAGACTTAAAATTTACACCCTGCCCACCACCCTAATTTCTTAGTTTAATCAGCTTGTCAGGACCTGCCCGGTCCAATGTACATGTCTCCTCCCAGCATATTCTTCTGAAGATTCTCAAGCAGCAAATCTAACTCCTCTGAGACTGGGCTTGAGCTTTGGAAATAAACTCAAGTTATTTGTACTTAAATCTGATGGACAGAGTGGTTGAAAAGCTGGATATTATCATTTGACGTTTAAAACTGTCAATGCCACTGAAATGATGAGCCTAATTTCTCTGAATGGTTTGTAAACTGGCTTAGAAAGTCCTTCCAAAAGAGAAGCACAGACTAGGTGGTGACTGATGGATAGCATCGCTGGAATAGGTCTCTAATCACCTTGGCAACCCAGTGTTTTGAAAGAACAACACTCACTGGGATATGTACATCTGGTGATGTTGTTATTTTCAAAGTTATACACTACACAGATGCATCCTTTGCTTTGTCAAAGAACTGTTCTTGCATTTGTTAAGAAGTAAAAAGGAGGAGGGAGAAGGCACCAAGTAGGAGATTCCGATGCATTATGTACTTGAATAACACCAGATCTTGATTAGGTGCCATTAGGGAGGAAGGATAACGCCCTTGGCACCTCCAACGAAGAACAGTCTTAGGAAGCAATAGCTTCCTAGTGAGACAGATCAAGTTCGAAGTCCAGCACAGAGCCAATTCCTAGCTGGTTTGGCAGGAGGGGGTTGCGGGGCGGAGGGGGGTTACTTCTCTGAGCCTTAGTATCTTAATCTGTAAAACAACATCTTATCAGGATGTTGTCAGAGTTAGAAATAATTTCTACGAAGGGATCTGACCCAATGAAGGAAACATGTTAAAAAAAAATAATAAATCAAGTTTACTCAAAAAGACAAAGTAGATGAATAAGAACAGCTTCCACACATATAGAGTGGAATAACCTCTAAAAGACGCTGTCAAAAATAAACACAGGGCTTCCTTGGTGGCCGAGCGGTTAAAACTTCCAACTTCCAACACAGAGGGTGCAGGTTTGATCCCTGGCGGGGGAACTAAGATCCCACTTGACATGCTGTGTGGCCAATAAATAAATTAATTAATAAACATTTTTTAACTTAAAAAGATCAACTCACCTGTTGATTCTTGATTCACCTTCCCAGGACCACTGAGAGGAAGTTTGGGACCCAGTGTAGGGAAATATTTTTAAATTTTATGGCTCCTTAGCATGGGCAGGCTTGACATTTCTGTTGAGAGAAGGCTCAACAGAAGGCTCTGTTGAGAGGCTTCCCTTCTCTCTCGCTTCCTCCATCATGGAGTGTAGCCCGCCGGGCTCCTCTGTCCATGGGATTCTCCAGGCAAGAATACTGGAGTGGGTTGTCATGCCCTTCTCCAGGGGATACCTTCCTGACTCAAGGATCAAACCTGTATCTCTTACGTCCTGTGCATTGGCAAGCAGGTTCTTTACCACTAGTGCCTCTTGGGAAGCCCAAATAAAATTTTTAAAATTAAAAAAATAAACTCACCTATCTCTTCTTGATTCACCCCCCAGCACCACTGAGAGGAAGTTTGGGACCCAGCATAGGGGAAATATTTTCCAATTTCTTGGCTCCTTAGCTCAGGTCAGCTTGCCATTTCTGTTGGCTCCCCTGTTCTCTCATGCCTCCCTGCATCACCAGCAGTGTGTGAACTGGGGCCCCCCAGGCCCAGGGGCAGAATCTGGCTAGGAGGAGCCGCCTGCAGGTATGGAGGGTGTACCTCCAGCCAATGCAGCGGCGGGCGAGTGGGGGCTGAACGCCAGCCAAGACCTGCTCGTTAAACCCAGCGCCTGGCACAGGGAGCAACTGCCCACAAGTACCTTTAACTTGGCACACGAGACTGCCTGCTTTTTTTTCTTTTCTCCCCAATCGGCTTTATCTGCCCCCTTTTTTTTTTCTTAATTTGCACAATGCATTGATTATGTCACTCACGGGCCTGCCACCAGGATAGTTTTTTGTTTGCTTTTCTTTTTTAACTGAGTTAGGTGGCCAAGTTTGAAAAGTCAGGGATTTCATGCAAGAATCTGCATTTCTAGCTTCTTTTGGAAAATGGGATGTTCTTTCCACCACAGTAGGCCCGTATTCCTTCCTGACAACACGTTAGCTGGAGCCAGATGGCCTCTGCTCGCTGCAGACCTAGGCGGCTGGTTTTCCACAGGCCCCCGGGAGCCTGTTAGGTTTCCCACGCCCAGGGCTGGGGGAGGGCAGGAGGGTGGTGGTGGGGAGGGTAAAGTTCTGAGCCAACAGGTCCGATTTCCAGCTAGTGGCATAGATGCCTCCAGGGGGCAGCACGCGCACGCACATGAGTGACAGGTGAGGGGCAGCATCCTTTAAATGCAGACATTTCTCTGCGTCTGAACTGAGATCCAGAGAAACCCACTCTCTGGTCAGGCAAACCCCATGGACATGCGGTCTCTGCGGCGTGGGCAGAATAAAGCCACCCTCTGTTCTTGCCCAGGGAGGTGGAGACACTGGTGGCTACTTCAGAAGCTGCCAGCAAAACTCAGACCAGCTTCTGGGCTATTCCAGTATGTTTCTTCTCTTTATCAAAGCAGCCAGGAGGCGGAGGTAGATGGCAGGAGACAACCCTCCCCTACAAAACCAGGTAGCCAAAGAGTCATTCTGACATGCCTGTATCAGTGTTGAGCAGTTTATGGGTAAATGGGTTATGCACAACTGGGTAAATTCAGCAATGGAGGAAGGGGCCCAGTGATTCCAATCCATGTTCCTGCTGGGCCCTGGTTAATGATGTTAATGAAATGAAGAGCTGCACACACTATTTATGGTCAGGTTAAGCCGATTACCCTAGCTTAACCTACTTTCAATGTGCAGATCTCACCAGGGGAGGACACAAGTCTCTGTTACCTGTTTTTCTCTCCCTGGGACTTCTTGGACATTGAAAACACGAATCCTAATAAGGCCATTTTTTAACCTGTCTCATTCGAGAACAGGATTTTCAAACTCCCCCTTCAACACTGATGAAACTCCCTTCGTCCCTGGCAGGGAGGTGGGAAATTTCCAAAAATAGTCAGCCGCACAATTATTGGAGAGCTGAGATGTTGACACCTAATAAAGATGCCACAAGTAAAGAATGATGAGCCACCGTGAGAAGTGACTCGCTGGAGAGGGACACGGTGGAATGTGGGATAGTAAAAATCACTTAAACTTTGTGTGACCTTGAAGAAAGTCACGGCGACGTGCTGCCAGGTCCCTGGGATGCTGGGTTGAGATACAACTGTTTCCTTACTATGGAGTCGGCTGAGTTTAGACACGCTCTGAGCCTTCCTCCTTGGACAGCCCGGAGTCTTCCTCGCATCTCAAGGGCTGTCCGAGTTCCCCCCTGCACTTTAGAACCATTAGGCAGGAGCAGTTAATGAGACTATCAGTTCTGTGGAGGCATCTTGCTTGTAGCAATGGGGAGGGGCGTGCCTCTTTGATAATTTAGAACAGTGCTGAGCGGGAGGGTCAGATCTCCTGGGGTGGTGTCACGAATTGAAAAAGTGACTGTGGCACTGCGCTCCTCTACAGTTTTCTCCAGCTGGTCCAGATTTTCCATGGGCTCACCTTTAAATTAAAAGAATTTCTGCACTTTCAAGAATTTGAAAACAAAGCCATGTGTGAGAATATGAGACCCACTCCTATGCCCTTATAAGAAATAGGTTGCATTCCTTTTTCTGCACTTAAAAAAAAAAGCACCTCTTTTTTTTTTTTTCAGAACGCCATATATGTAAATGATCCCCAATGAATCTTTAGCATGTGCCCATCTTGTTTTGATTTTACTAAACTTTAAAAATATGCCCATTGTTCCCTTTTAAGAGCTCTTGGCAACATTTTCAGAAATGGAGCTATATGAGCAAATTAGCAAATGAATAGAATTAGCAAGTACCATTTAGCAAGCACTCATGGTACAAATACGTCTACAATACAGAAAAAGCATCACCATAGATCTTATAAGGCCGTATAAGGTTTCTTACCTAACTTCATTCTTAATTAAGCAAAATCCCATGAAATTGTATAGAGCGATGGAAAATAATAAAGTCACCGGAATAGTATTTTTACACACCTTTCAGTGATTTTGGTTTTGTTTTTAAAGGAATTGTGTGATGTAGTAGTGGTGCTAGTGGTAAAGAATCTGCCTGCCAATGCAAGGAAACAGGAGATGCAGGTTTGATTCCTGGGTTGGAGAGATTCCCCTGGGGAAGGAAATGGCAACCCACTCCGGTATTCTTGGCTGAAAAATTCCATGGACAGAGGAGCTTGGCAAGCTACAGTCAATGGGGTCACAAAGAGCTGGACATGACTGAGCACACTCATGCCCAGGAGTGGGATTGCTGGATGATAGTGGAAAGAATAAAATGATCTGGGTGAGACAGAATTTTTGTTCTCTACCTTCACAGTTCTGTGATATTGGGCAAATTACTCTTTTTATTTAACTACAAAGTGGAGTTGGTAATATTCATATCATAGTGTTGAAAGAATTAAATGAAATTCTATGTAAAATGTCTAACAGAGTGATTGACACAGTCTAAGATGCTCAGTTAAGGTAACTCTCAGGAACACGGGTTCAATCCCTGCTCCAGGAAGATTCCATATGCTGTGGAGCAGCTAAGTTCCTAGGCCACAACCACTGAGCCCCACTCTAGAGCTTGTGCTCCTTAACAAGAGAAGTCACCGCAATGAGAAACCCAAGCCCCACAACTAGAGACTAGCCCCCACTCACCAAAATCAGATAAGGCCCACATGCGGCAACAAAGGCCCAGCACAGTTAAAAAATTTTTTTAAAAAAGGTGACACTTGGGAACTTCTCTGGTAGTGGAGTGGTTAAGACTTCGTGCTTCTAAGGCAAGGGATGTGAGTTTGATCCCCTATCAGGGAACTAAGATGCCACATGCAGCACAGCAAAAAAAAAAAGAAGAAGAAATTAAATTAAAAAAGAAAAGGTAACTCGTTATTTGTAGTTTTTTCAAGTGATAGTGACTTAAGTTGCCTAACTGATTTTTTTAAACTTTAGAAATAGTTGATTTTTTCAAGTAATTTAAATGATGTGGTGATGATCATTTTGTAATATATAGAAAGATATAGTTCGCAGTGATTTGCGAACTAACACAGCATTGTAGGTCAAATATACTTTAAAAACAAGCTCAAAGAAAAAGAGATCAGAGTTGTGGGTACCAGAGGTGAAGTTGGGGGTGGAGGAATTGGATGAAGACCATCAAAAGGCACAAACTTCCAATTATAAAATAAATAAGTACGAGGAATGTAATGTGTGTGTGTGCTCAGTTGCTCAGTCATGTCCAACTCTATGACCCCATGGACTGTAGCCCACCAAGCTCCTCTGTCCATGGAATTTTCCAGGCAAGAATACTGGAGTGGGTTACCATTTCCTTCTCCAGGGGATATTCCCAACCCAGGGATCGAACCCCTGTCTCCTGTATTGCAGGTGGGTTTTTACCACTGAGTCACCCAGGAAGCAGGGATGTAATGTATAACATAATAAATATAATTAACACTGCTTTATGTCATATGTGAAAGCTATTAAGAGAGTAAATCCTAAGAGTTCTCATCAAGAGGAAAATTGTTTTCTATATCTTTAATTTTGTGTCTATATGAGATGATGTATTTTAACTAAACCTCTTATGGTTTATTACTTCTTGTAATAATGATGTATGTAAGTTAAACCATTATGCCGTATATTTAAAACATACACAGTGCTGTATTCAATTATATCGCAGTAAAACTAATAGGAAAAAAGATATAATTCACTTACCACACAATTCCTTCATTTAAAATATACCCCCCAAATTATTTAAGTGATTTATTTTTAGCACCAAAAATATCAGTGACATTTTTGTCACTATCAGAAAATTAGCATAATGTCACAGTTATAAAAATGAATAATGATTTAAAGCATAATCATTAATTAAATTATTTCCCCAATGTCACATCACATGGGTAAATCTTAATTTTGGTGACTAGCTTATCTATTCCTCTTATTTGCAAACTATGAAGAGGCCTGTTATCACTTACATGTTATTACTTTATATACAGTAGTTGGATTTTTTAAAAGACTTTTTTAATGTGGGCCATTTTAAAAGTCTTTATTGAATTTGTTACAGTATTGCTTCTGTTTTATGTTTTGGTTTTATGGCCGAGAGGTATGTGGGGTCTTAGCTCCCCAACCAGGCATTGAACCTGCATCTGCTGCATTGGAAGGCAAAACCTTAACCACTAGACCTCCACAGAAGTCCCCAGTTGAATTTTTTTTTTCTTAATTTGCTTCAGTAGCTCTAGCCTTTCCCATGAAGATTCAAGGCAATCCATTTGTCTTTTTTTTTTTTTTTTTTCTGAAAATCTCTCGTAAATTATAAATACTATACACTAGCTAAGTCTTTTCTGTACTTCCACATAGGACACATAAATCAGTATCTATATGAAGTTTCTCACTAATAAAAGGAGTTTATCTCGTTCCAGAACCAGGCAGTTTTATTGCATATTGAGTTTCCACAGTTCAGCCAAAAGTCTGAGGATAAAGACTTGCTGCAAAAAGTTTTGACTAGTTCTCAACCACTTTCTCACTTGGTAAATAAATACAAAAGTTAGAAATAGCCACTGGTACAATCATTGTGGGTGCATATTTCTTCCGTAGAATATTTGAACAAGGGACTTGCAGTTTACAGAGAAAGCTGGCCAGGTGTTTAGAAATATATCCAGAAACCTGAGCAAATTAGTGGAAAGACAGACTTGTTATTTCTATAAATAAGCTAGAATACATTTTGATTTTACACCTGAGGAACTAATTAGACTAAGTTTGTTTGTAAGGTTTGGGGTTAAGAAAATACTGTCAGTGAAGAGTTTTTCTTAGGACTTCTTAATTAATTCATCTGCAAAGTTACCAGATCCCAGTCAAAGAAGATTTGAAGTTTTACAAAACTCAAGATAACTATCAAAGAGCTAGAACAGCTTTATCATCTCTAAATAAAGCCTCAGTGAAGCTGTATCCTGAGGAATCAAAATCTACATTTTTTAATTTTAAAAATATGTGTTTATTTATTTGTGCTGGGTCTTAGTAGCAGCACATGGGATCTTTAGTTGTGGCATGTGGGACTTTTTTTTTTTTTTTAAGTTGAGGCGTGTGAACTCTTAGTTGCAGCATATGGGATCTGGTTCCCTTACCGAGGATTGAACCCGGGCCCCCTGCATTGGGAGTATGGAGTCTCAGCCACTGGACCAACAGAAAAGTCCAAAAATCTGCATTTTTGCCCATTATACAGAGTGAAGTAAGCCAGAAAGATAAAGACCATTACAGTATACTAACACATATATATGGAATTTAGAAAGATGGTAATGATAACCCTATATGCAAAACAGAAAAAGAGACACAGATGTACAGAACAGACTTTTGGACTCTGTGGGAGAAGGCGAAGGTGGGATGTTTTGAGAGAACAGCATCGAAACATGTATATTATCTAGGGTGAAACAGATCACCAGCCCAGGTTGGATGCATGAGACAAGTGCTCGGGCCTGGTGCACTGGGAAGACCCAGAGGGATCGGGTAGAGAGGGAGGTGGGAGGGGGGATTGGGATGGAGAATACATGTAAATCCATGGCTGATTCATGTCAATGTATGACAAAACCCACTGTAATATTGTAAAATAATTAGCCTCCAACTAATAAAAATAAATGAAAAAAATAATAAAATTAACCCTAATTGTTAGGTGATCGACTGTCCCAGGTGACCTGAGGCAGAAGATTTCTCAGGCTAAAGGATTTCAGTGCTGTATCCAGTACAGTTTAGTTCAGTTCAGTCACTCAGTCGTGTCCGACTCTTTTCGACCCCATGGACTGCAGCACACTAGGCTTCCCTGTCCATCACCGACTCCTGGAGCTTGCTGTATCCAGTACAGTCACAGGCAAACCAAGACAGTTGGTCACCCTACCCTATGGTCTGATATGTATCATTAGATGGAATACCTGGATTTTTCCAAGCCTCAAAATTCTACCTGGCTTGCCTGACTCTGTAACCTTTTATTCATAATTGCCTATTTGGCACCAGGATCTGGATACAATATTGTATAATTACTAGACAAGCATCACTAATTGAAATATTCTGTGGTTCTCATGCTTCACATCTCATGCTGATTGCCCTCCATGGATACTTCTATATCCATGTTCATATTGCTTTAGACATTTAGCTATTCGACTGAACTCAGCAAAGCATGACGACCAAAATTAACCTTTCCAGTGGATTCTGTCTTGGTTGTGCTGTTATCATCTAAGTTAGATATGATATCAAGAAATGTATAAAAACAGTTCCATGTGAAAGTAGATTGTAAACAGTTTGCCCGCCTTTCTGCCTACCTTCCTACAAATATTAAGTTAAATGTAGCACATGCCCTGAAGTTGTAATTCACTTCCACAAGGATTTATTGAATGATTTTCCTGGGCCAGGCCCTGTGCTAGGTACTGGAACTCCAAGAATGAAAGACAGGTCTTCCCTGGGTGGTGCAGTGGATAAGAATCCATCTGCCAATGCAGGGGACACAGGTTCAATCCCTGGTCTGGGAAGATTCCACCTGCCTCCGAGCAACTAGTCCTGTGAGCCACAACTATTGAGCCCAAGCTCTGGAGCCCACAGCTTCTGAAGCCTGCACGCCTAGAGCCTGTGCTCCCCAACAAGAGAAGCCTGTGCACCGCAATGAAGAGTAGCCCCACTTGCCACAACTAGAGAAACCCTGTGTGCACCAGCAAAGATCCAGCACAACCAAAAATAAATGAATAAGAATGAATGAGAAATAGTTCTGCCCTCAGGAACGTTCCATCTAATGGAAAAGGAAACATGCATCGGTTGCTCTTGATTTGCCACCGTCTCCCCCAATCCATTATCTTCCTTGCTCTGCCTTGCTCCACAATTCAAGGATTGCTCTCTATTAGCTGCATCTCTGGGGCTATCTGGCTCTGTGGATGCTGCTTGAGTTCAGCCAGTGGGAGGTGCAATTTTGGCCTGAAGCTCTGGCCATTTCTCTGTGATGGTAACTCTGTCCTGCAAGCTTCCAGTGCTCACAGGGCTCCCATAACCAGTTGTCAATTTCCTCACCTCCACCGACTTCTGTGACTAGTCTCTTCATAAAGTTAGTTTCATGATTTCATCTGAGTGTGTCTTCTGTTTTCTGTGCAAACCCTGACTGATTCAACAGGTAAATAAACTGTTGAAATAAAGGAAGGTAAGTGAAGCAATAGAGGTATACACACAAGTACAGTGGTGTGATACAGAAGGGCAGGTTCAAGAGGGCCCAGAGAATGGGAATAAGTAAATGTTTCCTGGTCTGAACACTAAAGGTTAAGTAATAAGTGGGAGAACGACCTGGAAGGAGCAATGTCTAGCATGGAAAGGAAAGTAACTAAGATATATTCATGCAACTGTTAGCCGGTTGGAGCACTAATATATGGAAGGAAGCAGAGGGAGGAAATGTGGAAAGACGGACCAGGGTCAGGCAATATAAGGATGCTAAGCAATTCTGTTCATTACACACACACACTCTCTCTCTCTCTCTCTCTGCCAAACACTGTTGTAGGTACTTGAGATTCATTACACAATAAATAAAACAACAGTCCACGCTCTTAGGAAACCTAAAACAGGGCAGCCGTAGAGATGTAGAGGAGGGACAAATATTCAATACACAGAAAATTAAAAAGGAAGACAATGCCCAGGACAGTACAGACAAGTCCTAAATAATTTTTTTTATTTTTAGTTTTGAAATAATTATAGATTCACAGGAGGTTCCAAAAAATGTATAGGATGTACCATGTACCCCTCAGTCAGCCTCCCCCAGTGTTTATATCTGATAATTATTATAGTACAATATAAAAACCAAGGAGTTTAATTAATATAATTTATTGTCTTCAAGTCTCATCAGTTATACATACTCGTGTGCATGTTTGTGTCTGTATGTAATTTTATCATATGTGTAATGTAACCACACATATGAAACAAACTCAAAACACCATGCTACCTCCTGAGAGCCCCCTCCACCTGCCATTCCTAACTCCTGAAAACTACTAGTCTGTTCTTCACCTATAACTGTGGCATCCCATGAATGTTACATAAATGGAATCATGTGGTGTGGATCCTTTGGGGATTGACTTTTTTTTCCGTTCAGCATAGTTTATTTACTTATGGCTCATCCAAGTTGCATGCATCAATATTCCACTCCTTTTTTTTTTTTTGCTCAGTAGTATTCCATGTCATGGATGTACCAGTATTTGTTCAACCCATTGAACCCACTGAAAGACACATGGATAGTTTCCAGTTTGGGGTTATTATGAACAAAGCAGCTATGAACAATTGTGTGCAACCTAGACGCTTTTTGAGTGAACGAATTTGAGAGAATGGATATGCTGTGACCAGCTGGAGGGGATGAAGCCGGGCATTTTTAGTGAAAAATGAGCCCCAATGTACATGCAGCCACCAAGCACTACAAAAAGGGTTTCTTTTGTTTCATCTGTGTATGTTATTATACATATATGTGTGTGTGTGTATATATATATACATATATATATATATATATATATGTATACTTTGAAAGTGAAAGTCGCTCAATCGTGTCCAACTCTTTGCAACCCACGGACTATACAGTCCATGGAATTCTCCAGGCATAATACTGGAATAGGTAGCCTATCCGTTCTCCAGGAGATCTTCCCAACCCAGGGATTGAACCCAGGTCTCCTGCATTGCAGGCAGATTCTTTAGCAACTAAGCTATCAGGGAAGCCCCCTATATATACTTTATTAATAATCAAATGGTATCTTTAACATAAAACAATTTAAGATAAGCAAACTGTGAATTTAAAACTCTAAAGTAAAACGTGACAACATCTTTATGTTGTCAAGACCCAACAGTGCTCCATAGAATCATTTTAAATATTTAAGTAAATTTTAAATGGTCTTTGTTGTGGTCTGGCACTTTAAAAAATCTGATGTTTTACAAATTCTGTTTCGTTAGTTGTTCAAGCGCCTGTTCTTTTCTTAACTATTTATTTATTTAGTTGTGCTGCGTGTTAGTTGCGGGGTGCAGGGTTTTAAGTTGTAGCATGCAAACGAAGCATGAGAACTTTTAATTGTGGGATGTGAGAATCTAGTTTCCTGACCAGGAATTGAACCCTGGGCCCCCTGCATTGGGAGCACAGAGTCTTAGCCACTGGACCACCAGGGAAGTCCTTCAAGCTCCTCCTCTGAAGTGTGCTATTATTATGAAGTCCCGTAGTATCAGTGCTCCCCAAAGAGTTTTAAAATAAGTTCTAATTTGAAGAAAAGAGCATTCTACACATAGAAACTTCAAAAATAAAAAGTGATGAAGGACAGATTTCAGGATAACATGCATAATATTTTACATCACCTACTTCACAATAATTCCAGGATAGTTTCTTTTACTTTTCTTCTGTTTTTTAAAAAGGCTACTTTTTAATAAATTTCCACATAACCCAAAAATATTCCCTAGTCTTTTTGCCTTCCAGCATCACACTTTTCTTTAATAGTCAATAAGGATAATTCATCCTGGCGAGTCTGTCGCCTCCTTTCAGATAAAAATCTGGCAATAACCCAAAGAGCATTCATAATGGCTCCCAATCTATCTGTAAGATCCATGTATAATTTCTTGGCCCAATTTTAATATTTTAGTTGTGTTGTCTTCTTCCAAAAATTTACAGTCAGTACACAAGAAGAGTTCTTGTTTTTTTTTTTTTTTCATATAGAAAAAGTTGAATTTGCTCAGATAACACACAAACACACACACAAACACACAAGTGATTTATTGTATTACTTATATGTTCCTGTTTGTACTTTATTATTTAATTTGTACTTGGGATTACTTAGGCAATTATGGATCAGAAGACGAGGCTGAAATGTACTATCTAATGGATACAATGATTTATTCCTTCACAGATCATTAGCATAGGCCACATCCGTGCCTGCATGCTAGGTCGCCTCAGTCGTGTTCAACTCTTTTCGACCCCATGGACTGAAGCCTGCCAGGCTCCTCTGTCCATGGGATTTTCCAGGTAAGAATACTGGAGCGGGTTGCCATGCTCTCCTCCAGGGGATCTTTCTGAACCAGGGATCGAACCTGTGTCTCCTGCGGCTCCTGCATTGCAAGTGGATTCTTTACTGCTGAGTCACGGGGGAAGCCCAGAATAGGCTACAGCTGTCCCCAAATAGTATGATATTTTCCCCATCCAGTTGCCATGGAGATCAAGAACCAAATTAAAACATATTTGCCAGGGTCATAATAATGCAGTCAGAATTTGAAGAAAAACTTGCTTTCAATTATGTATAATTTTGCTCATTTGCTCTGATGGTCTGTTGATCTCTACATGTTTTGTTGTTCAGTCGCTAAGTCTTGTCTGACTCTTTGTGACCCCATGGACTACAGTAGGCCAGGCTTCCTTGTCCTTCACCATCACCCAGAGTTTGCTCAAACTCATGTCCATTGAGTCAATGATGCCATCCAACCATCTCGTCCTCTGCCGCCTTCTACATGCTTTAATTTATCACTAATAAAGTCTCTTGAGCCATGAACTCACATGAGTTTTGACATTCTGTGAACCCAGATACAACACATAGTCTGGCAGTCTGCTTGGGTTGGCTCCTGGATGGAAGAAGAGAGCAAAGTCTGGGATAATTCCCAAACATCTGGATCTGGTGACAGGGAGCCCATGGTAAGGCGAGCTTGAGAAGAAAAAGCTGGATTAGCAATGGTTGAGTCTGAAATCCCAGTGGGCCACACAATTCAAGAGGCAGCCAGCAGAAGGCTGGCTATAAGTGTTTGAGGTTCCGGGTCACGTCAGCCAAACAAAGTGGCCTGACATTTTCCACAAGAAGAAAATCCTGGGAAATACAAACACGTAAGAGGGAGAGGGACAGGAAAAAGACCAGGCCGGTTTCTAATGTTTGATAACATGCATGGCGCACAGCCGGCACTCTGAAAACACTGTGAAAGAGATGATGAAGACAGAACTCAGCCGTGGGGGCCTAGAGTGGGTGGGTTGGGCTCAGCCCATTCTTTGTTGTCGTTCAGCTGCTAAGTTGCGTCCGACTCTTTGCGACTCTATGGACTGTAGCACGCCAGGCTCCTCTGTCTTTCACTGTCTCCTGGAGTTTGCTCAAATTCATGTCCTTTGAGTCAGTGATGCCATCAGCTCTTCACATCAAGCATTAAAGCTTCAGCTTTAGCATCAGCCCTTCCAATGAATATTCAGGGTTGATTTCCTTTAGGATTGACTGGTTTGATCTCCTTGCAGTCCTTGGAACTCTTAAGAGTCTTCTCCAGTACCGTAATTGGAAAGCATCAATTCTTCAGCACTCACATCCATACATGACTTTATGGTCCAACTCTCACATCCATACATGACTACTGGAAAAACCATAATTAAATCAATATGGTGCTGGTCTGTACAGATAAATTCTGATTTTATGATGAGGTTAAATGGGATGTAATTTCTTCACCTTATATTCAAGGTTGATGTTTTTCTTGAAAGATTTCAAAATCAGGATTCAGTGCCTGCTTTTGCTACCTATGTAATATGAGCCTAAAATAATCACTGTGGTTTAGTCTGAATTTTTAAAAGAGGCTGTTGGTCAGCCTTCCAATTACATTGTGCTCTAAGGCTTGATAAATCACTTTCATTCGTTATTAACTAATTTGATCTGTTCAGCAACTCTATATGGGCGATAAAGTGGCTGTAATGTGTTATTTCACAGATTGACTCAAACTATGTTGAAGCTTGATGAAAATTAATAAATAAGAATCACAGAAACTTAAGACCTGGGAGTACCAGTTGAGAATATTTCTTCCAATAATTTCTCATTTTTGGATGAGGACACAGTGAAATCCAGAGCCCGAAGTGGTGAGGATTTTGATGGTACCTAATTCCTTTTTTTTTAACACTTTTTTTTAATGGCTACCTCTTTTTTTTTTTTTTGGCTATGCTGGGTCTTTGTTGCTAAGCAGGCTTCCTCTATTTGTGGGGAGCAGGGACTACCCTCTAGCTGTGGTGCCCGGGCTCCTCATTGTAGCGGCTTCTCTTGTGGTGGAGCATGGGCTCTAGGACAAGAGGACTTTAGTACTTGGGGCACCTGGGCTTCGTTGCTCCGTGGCATGTGGAATCTTCCTGGACCAGGGATCGAACCTGTGTCCCCTGCATTTGAAGGTGGATTAACTACGCATGCCAGTTGGAGGGTTGGTGGTCCTTACTAGCCTTAACCAGCTCTCTCCAACTGGACACAGCTGACTCCATGTCCCTGGAGAAACACTTGGGCAAACATCTTACTGCTCAACCACTGGACCACCATGGAAGTCCCTGGAACCTGGTTCTTAAATTAGTGAACTTTATACTTCACCACTTGTCCTCTCTGTTAGTGAGCTAGTCAACATTTGTCCACAAAGAGGGCAAATTTTTAAAAAATTATTTACATCCTATGTCTAAACTGTTGCTTTTTAATGTGAATTATATCTTTGTTTATTACATGAATGACTGAATAAGGGAAGATAAAGAAGAAAGCAAAGGAGGGAGGAAGGAAGGAAAGAAGAGAAGGAAGGAAAGAAATAAAGCTAGTGAATTTAATTATTACTATTGTTGCTGAACCAAGTTCGTTTCTCCTGACATTCACACAAGCCAAAGCAGTCAAGTGAGAAGATGGGAGAACAACTCCCAGATCAGCCCCCTTTTGGGGTGCAATGGGCTTGAGGTCCTTGAGGGATAAAGGATAAAGAAACAGGATGGTCTGAGGGGTGGGGAACCCAGGGATCACGAGGAAAGGTGCTTGGGGAAAGGTGTGAGAATCATTACTGTTCTGTGAAGGCCTTGGTACATTAAAAAATGGAGGCGCTTAGCATGACCCGAGGGTGGAATTTTTGGCCCTCTGCCATCAAAAGGTCACCAACTGGACACTCACGCATGCCAGTTGGAGGGTTGGTGGTCCTAACTAGTCTTGAGCAGCTCTCTCCAACTGGACACAGCTGACTCCAAGTCCCTGGGAAACAACTTGGGCAAATATCTTATTGCTTAGGCTGCGTGCTGCTTGGAGGACGTGCAAGTCTTAAAAAGACCTTGATTAGTGAAGGCAGGTGAAGTGGATTTAACTAATGACTACCCATGATTTCATTGGTGTTTAATCACTAAGTCATTTCCAACTCTTTGCAACCCCATGGACTGTAGCCCGCCAGGTTCCTCTGTCCATGGAGTGGGTTGCCATTTCCTTCTCCAGAGGATCTTCCTGACCCAGGGATCTAACCCACATTGTTGCATTGGCAGGCAGTTTGTTTACCATTGTTTACCTGGGAAGCTCCATGGTTTCATTACAATCTACATAAATCATGTATTTGACTCTCTATGTTTTTGTCTTTTATTTTCTCTTAGGCATTCCCTTCTTGGGGTGTGTGGGATGTGAGTGTGTGTGTGTGTCTGTGTGTGTTCTACCAGAGTAACACTCCCTCCCAAGCAGGAGTATGTTGTTTGACTCATGAGAGAATCCAATTTGTGGGGAAGGCATTGACTTCACCCTTCTGCCTCGCCTTGTCCACCTTACTTTGCAAGACAGTAGACCCCAGCACATGCACAGGACCCACCCCTGCCAGGCTGCACGACTCCAGGGATGGCTGGCATTGTATCCTGGATCTGGGCTCCACCGAGGAATCAGCACAGATGACACAGGCTTCTCGGCTTGCTCTCTGCCGGATAGGTACCCAAAGGGAAGCCCAGAAGTTGTCTGGCTGTGCCAGAGGCAGGGTGGGCCAGTCTAATCAGGGATGACCTAGTAGCAGGTTCATTACAGGCACACATGGAAGATGCTCTGTCCAGGTCTGGCCTGTTCAAGTCCATCTGTCTGACTCCTCCATTTCTCACGGAATACCCTGTGCATCTTTTTGTTGTCCTTGATTTAGATTACCTTGCTTCTAAGTCTTCTTAGTTACCAAGCTTTGCATGCTGCGTGCTGAGTTGCTTTGGTTGTGTCTGACTCTTTGCAACCCTGTGGACTGTAGACTGCCAGGCTCCTCTGTCCATGGGATTCTCCAGGCAATAATACCGGAGTGGGTTGCCATTCCCTCCTCCAGGGGATCTTCCCGACCCAGAGATTGAACCCACGCCTCTTATGTCTCATGCATTGGCAGGCAGGTTCTTTACCACTAGCGCCACCTGGGAATGCTACCAACCTACTACTTATTATTATAATATTTTACGCCCCACTTAAATCTTGAACATAGTGATGCCATAATTATGAAAGTAACCAGATTCACATGAAGTGTTACCTAATCTTAAGAACAAAATGACAGCTGTGAAAACGGATGAAATAATTAGAGGAAGAAACTGGTTGGAAGCTTCGGGATATTTTAAAAGTAATTAGTACTAGCAATAAAGTTCTGTTCTCGGAAATTACACTTAAACGGGAAACATGGTGACAGGAGCCATGAAATTAAAAGACACTTGCTCCTTGGAAGAAAAGCTATGACCAACCTAAACAGCATATTAAAAAGCAGGGACACTACTTTGTCAACAAAGGTCTGTCTAGTCAAAGCTATGGTTTTTCCAGTAGTCATGTATGGATATGAGAGTTGGACCATAAAGAAGGCTGAGCACTGAAGAATTGATGCTTTTGAGCTATGGTGTCGGAGAAGACTCTTGAGAGTCCCTTGGACTTCGAGGAGATCAAACCAGTCAATCTGAAAGGAAATCAGTCCTGACTATTCATTGGAAAGACTGATGCAGAAATTGAAGCTCCAATACTTTTTTGCCATCTGATGTAAAGAGCCAACTCATTGGAAAAGATCTTGATGCTGGGAAAGATTGAAGGCAAGAGGAGAAGGGGGCGACAGATGATGAGATGGTTGGATGGCATCACCAACTCGATGGACATGAGTTTGAGCAAGTTCCGGGAGTTGGTGAAGGACAGGGAAGCCTGGCTTGCTGCAGTACATGGGGTCACAGAGTTGGACATGAATGAGCAACTGAACTGGACTGAACTGATGGAATACAGAGAGAAAAAAAAAATCCGCCACTAGAGAATGAGCCACCAGTCTTCCTAAACATTGGTTTCATTTTCAACAAAATGTGAGCTTGCTGGGACTTGCCTGGTGGTCCAGTGGTTAAGACTTCACTTTCGAATGCAGGGGGTGCCGGTTCAATCCCTAGTCAGGGATCTAAGATCCCACATGCCTTGAGGCCAAAACAACAGCAAGAAAGAAAAAAAAAAACCACAATGGAAAAAGCATGTAGATTCCAGCCATGACTTCAAGTGAGTCCAAATTTGGACAACAAAAAAGTAACGAGAAAAGTTCTGGAGGTCAGAGTTGGCACTGATGCTGCACAATTTCCTATGATTGATTTTCCCAGAACTGGACTCTTGTCTTCCTGAGAAAAAGACCCCAAATGCTGCTTCTTCCTTTGGCCATGTGATCACCTCTCATAATAAGACACATCTGTTTGTAGAGGTGGTTTCAGTTCAGTTCAGTCGCTCAGTCGTGTCCAACTCTTTGCAACCCCATGAATCGCAGCACGCCAGGCCTCCCTGTCCATCACCAACTCCCAGAGTTCACCCAAACTCATGTCCATCGAGTCGGCGATGCCATCCAGCCATCTCATCCTCTGTCGTCCCCTTCTCCTCCTGCCCCCAATCCCTCCCAGCATCAGGGTCTTTTCCAGTGAGTCAGCTCTTCACATCAGGTGACCAAAGTATTGGAGTTTCAGCTTCAACATCAGTCCTTCCAATGAATACCCAAGACTGATCTCCTTTAGGATGGACTGGTTGGATCTCCTGGCAGTCCAAGGGACTCTCAAGAGTCTTCTCCAACACCACAGTTCAAAAGCATCAATTCTTTGGCGCTCAGCTTTCTTCACCATCCAACTCTCACATCCATACATGACCACTGGAAAAACCATAACCTTGACCAGATGGACCTTTGTTGACAAAGTAATGTCTCTGCTTTTTAATATGCTATCTAGGTTGGTCATAACTTTCCTTCCAAGGAGTAAGCGTCTTTTAATTTCATGGCTGCAATCACCATCTGCAGTGATTTTGGAGCCCAAAAAAATAAGTCTGCCACTGTTTCCACTGTTTCCCCATCTATTCCCCAAGAAGTGGTGGGACCAGATGCCATGATCTTAGTTTTCTGAATGTTGAGCTTTAAGCCAACTTTTTCACTCTCCTCTTTCACTTTCATCAAGAGGCTTTTTAGTTCCTCTTTACTTTCTGCCATAAGGATGGCGTCAACTGTGTATCTGAGGTTATTAAATTTGCTCAAAAGTGATGTGAGGCTTCTTAACATAACAATAGTTGAGATTTTGCTTTGAGCTGATCTGTTTTCTAGCAGAGTTAAGAGGTTTTCAACTAAGACAGAGAATTGCCAGATAGTCAAGACAGCTAAGGGCTTCCCAGGTGGTGCTAGTGGTAAAGAACCTGCCTGCCAGTGCAGGAGACATGGGTTCAATCCCTGGGTCGGGAAGATCCCCTGGAGGAGGAAATGGCAACCCACTCCATTATTCTTGCCTGGAGAATCCCCATGGACAGAGGAGCCTGGCAGGCTACAGTCCCCAGGGTCACAAAGAGTTGGACATGACTGAAGTGACCTAGCACACATGCAAGACAGCTAAATGAGATGTGGACAAGACTTCTGGGGTGTCTTGTAATTCCCCATCCTCGTGTCCAGGCAGAGCAGAGATAAACTCCAGACTGCAGGTTGCTCAAACACAAGGATCAACTTCTAAGGGCCCCAAAAGGCAGGTGAATCAGTTTAGAACAGTCAGTGTGGCCTGCTGGAAAGTACTGAGCATCACTTAGGAGTGATCAGTAAGTCCAATCAATAAGCATCAAGAAGTCGAATACCTCTGCACTTGGGAAAGGGACCTCAAGACAATCTTGAGATTTCAGTAGCCAGAGATCCAGACTACAGTAGCTGCTGTGGTGATTCTCTAATTGTTTTTAGAAGAATCATTTGCTGAATTTTTAGTTCAGCTAATCAGTTAGTATATTGTAGTGAGATGCTCATCTATTACCCTCTTTATATGCTAGATGTTATCATTTCATCTAGTTAAAATGTTTGCATATGTTTTTTAAAATGCCAAACAACTATGTAAATAATCTTCAGAATGTTTTTTAAATTAATTTTTATTGGAGTATGGTTGTTTTACAATGTTGTGTTAGTTTCTGCTATACAACAAAGAGAATCAGTTACATGTATATATACCCACTGTTTTTTAGATTCTATTCCCATAAAGGTCATCACAGAGTATGAAGTAGAGTTCCCTGGGCAATACAGTAGGTCCTTATTAGTTATCTCAGAACGTTTTATCTAAGCATTCTCTTACTCTTTTTCACATTATTCCTTACATTTCCAACAAAGAAATTTGTCTGACCTATATACGAAGAGGTGTGTGTGTGTGTGCACGCACACACACGCACGTGTGCTCAGTCATGTCTGACTCTTTGAAACGTCAAGGACTGTAGCCTGCCAGGCTCCACTGTCCATGGAACTTTTCAGGCAAGAATACTGGAGTGGGTAGCCATTTCCTCCTCTGGGGGACTTTCTCAACCCAAGAATGGAACCAGCGTCTCCTGCATTGGCAGGTGGATTCTTTACCTCTGAACCACCTGGGAAGGCCTTAAAGAAGATATACAGAAAAAATTTCCAATTAAAAAAAAAATTTCTAAGGCTTTAATGAGTCTTATCAAACATATCTGTGTATGCTTGTTTTGGCAACACACGTACAAACACTGGAACAATACAGAGGCATGGCCCCTACAAGGATGACACCCAAAGGCATGAAGAATTCCATATTAAAAAAAAAAATTGTGTAAAATAAAGTAGCTCAAGGTCACTGTTCCTGATCATGTAGACAGCCCGCCCTCTAGTGTTTCTTTCGAGACCCTACCACATTCTAAACCATACTCTTAATCTCACAATGTTAGGTTAATAGGATTAAGAGCTGTGTCATCAAATTAATAGAACAAGGTTAAATCCCTGACAAAGACAAACATTAAATCAGAGGAAAGTGAAGGTCCTTGCAGAAGCTGGTGGCAACTTCACTGGGGAGAGCCTGCAAAGTTAGTGGTAAATATGTTAAAATTTTATTTGGTAAATAGGGTCTTGATCCCCGGGAGAAGGGAATGACTCCAGACTCCAGTATTCCTGCCTGGAGAATCCCTGGGGAGAGGAACCTGGCCGGCTACAGTCCACGGGGTCACAAAGAGTCGTACACAAATGAGCGACCAACACTAAACTGAAAGGGTCTTAACAGAAAGAGAAGAATTAGCTCAAATGATAATTCTAGATGTAAAATGTGATAGCTTTGTAACTATTCATATTTTAAAAAGACATTCCAAATGTGGATTAAATAATATAGGGTTGTTTTTTTTTTCCAAAATAACAAATATATATGAAAAATATAAATATCCTTTTTGGGAGGAGTTAAGATAATCTAATTTATAGATATAACTGTGAAAGCATATGTTTTTATTAGGAATGTTTACAACTAATTATATAAAAGGAAATTTATTATCTGACAAGAAAAAAATTTGTGTATGATTCATTTATCTGATGGGTTTTATACGATGTATGAGAAAAATCTGAGGGGTTCTTGCTTTCATAAAAAAAAAAAAGTAGTAAACCATCTAGGTTAAAAATTACTTATGGCCTCAGAATTTTGGAGAAAAAACAATCCCCTCTGACGTAGCTAATTCTGTGTTTGGGGTTGTTTATTGTTGACAAGGAAATAAAATGAAGTTTGGATTCTATGGGGCTGGGATCCATACTTTTGGTTGCCTTGAATTTCAAATGCTTCAGATGAAGACTTTATTTAACTGCCATGAAGAATGCAAACAAAAGAGGGACTTGGGTTTTCTTTTTCAAAGAATTTATTTAGATTTCAAGTTTCTTTATGTCTCAACCATATCAACATACATTGTCTAAAGTCATAAAGAAAAATCGACAGAAAAATGCTTTGGATCACCATGTGTTTTCAATTGATGCCCACAGAAACTAAACCGAAGGCATTCGATACAGGTTTATTCTTCCTTTGCAGTCACAGCGGAGACATGAAGCTGCCTCTCTTGGTGTTGATCGTGTATCTGCTGTGGCTGAAAGACTATCACTGTGCACCTACTTGGAAGGACAAGACTTCTATCCGTGAAGACCCAAAGGGTAATGTTTGGTTTCTTTATCTGCACTGTCTCCAGTTTGCCTGTTTCCATGTCCTGCTGGCTCTCACTGTGATTTACAGTTGAGAGATAACCATATTCAGAACGCCCTCTAGTTTCACAGGGAGACGTTCTCCAGGCTCTTAAGCCAAGTAGACAAGACGCCAAACATCTGGATAAAAATAGAAAATTCCAATTGTGTCTCTGAGAACGGTTCACAGTTCCAGATGTTCGCCATCACAGAGATAAAACTTGCCAACGTCTTAAGCTGCACGGCTTGGGTTCATCCAGATGTTTGGTGTCCTCTGAGCACAGTTTTAACGAACAGTGAAATTCTTTGCTAGCATTTGAAACATTTAAACAATTAAAGTCATCCATGCAGTTATTCGTGAGACCGTGAAAGGATGGGTTAGAGTGACATCTAATCTGGTTGGTCTGTGCTCATTAACTTGGAGCCTTTGTTTGACTAGATATGCTTTGGGTGTCTATCTTAGAAAAATAAATTACTTTAAATGTTCCTTTTGGGGATCTGTAAATAAATTTGGAGGCCAGGTTAAGCTCCTTTGGCGGCCACGTTGGCTATTGTGAAAAGAGTATGACAAACGATGAATTTCATACTCACTAAAGGCTTACTAAAGGGGTTTTAGAGACATCCAGGAGGTTATTAAAGAATCTTGCATTATACCAGATACTTTCTAGGTTTGATGCCTCCTGGGAAGGTAATTGAAGCTGAAAGAAAAGGAAATTGTTCTCTCTGTTTGAGGTTCCCAGTTGGGCATTTAATATAAATTGTCTGTGAAGAAAATTCAATGTTTTCTTCTAATATAAACACACTTGAGTTTTAAGGGAAGGAAAAAAAATTGGATAAATGAAAACAGGCTCTGAGGAGAACGATAAGATGGGGTTAAATGAACTCTGACTTGGCTGGAAGCTCAGAAGTGAAGAACAGAAGGTACTTCCCTTGGGGTGGGGTGGGGGGCGGGTAGCCCCCTCCATGTGGTAGCTGATAGCCTGGTGACCTGCTTTTGGAGTCTGATGCAATAAAAAACAATTAAGCCTCTACTGGGGGGACATGAAAACTGGTAAACTCATTGTATTCTTTCTATTATTATTATTACAAAACTTTAAGCTTTTTGTTTTGTATTGGGGTATAACTGATTAACAATGCTGTGGTCGTTTCAGGTGAAGAGCAAAGGGACTCAGCCATTCATTCACATGTATCCATTCTCCCCCAAAACCCCCCACTCATCCAGGCTGTCACCCAACATTGAGCAGAGTTCTGTGTGTTGTATAGTAGGTCCTTGTTGGTTATCCATTTTAAATATAGCAGTGTGTACCTGACCTTCCCAAACTCCCTGCAACCATGAATTCATCTTCTAAGCCTCTTGATCTGTTTTATAAGTTCACTTGTATCATTTCTCTTTGGATTCCACATGTAAGGGATGTCCACATGATTATTTCTCCTCTGTCTGATTTCCTTCACTCAGTGTGACACTCTGTAGGTCCATCCATGTAGCTGCAAATGGCATTATTTCATTCTTTTTAATGGCTGGAACTCACTGTATTGTGATACACTGTAATCTGATCAGATCTTAAAGGGAAAAACTGCAACATAATCTTTTAGGTTTTTCCAAGGCTGGGGAGATAGATGTAGATGAAGAGGTGAAGAAGGCTTTGATTGGCATGAAGCAGATGAAAATCCTGATGGAAAGAAGAGAGGAGGAACATAGCAAGCTAATGAGAACCCTGAAGAAATGCAGAGAAGAAAAGCAGGTACAGTCATTGAAAATCATACCTGTCCTGGGACGTCCGCTGGTAAAGATGCCTCACTCCCAACGCCGGGGGCCACGGGTTTGATCCCTGGTTAGGGAACTAAGATCCTGCATGCTGAACGGTGCAGCCTAAAAAAACAAAAACAAAACCTGTATAACTGTTCAGGAATATGTCTGGACCATAAATAGTGCACATCTGAATGCAGTGGAGAAATTATTTATTTACCCTTATCATAGTTTTTCTGGAAATCCACCCTATTGGAGGAATACTTTGAAGGAAATTTCTTCAAATTCAAATTTCTTCAAAGAACATATTCCTTGTAGATTAGGCCTTTGATTTTAGTATATGTGCTGCCAAAGCAAGCACAGATTAGGCCTTTGAAAGACTCCAAACTCAGGTGTCTGGACGATTCAACGCTGTTTGGGAAATGCTACTTTCTTAAAAGTGCTTAATGGTGCCTTTTGAGTTGGAATGTCAAATCAAAAATGTTTGGAAGTTTTTGGCCAGATCAGTGGCCTACAAAAGTTTTTTTCTTTTCTATTCTTATTACTGTAATTATTGTTAGCATCCACTCCTGAATATATGCATTTTCATTTACTTATAAATTAGATACATGAATTGCTACCATTATTATCTCAAGGCACAGAATACACTTCAGGTTTGTCTTTAGCTTGGGTGGATGGATATAAATCCATATTTCAAATAATCTTCTACATATTTTGAAAAAATTTTAGTTTATTGCCAAATCTGTTTAGACCATCATTTTACTGACACAAGGCCAACAAAGTGAGTGAAAAAGTGTTAGCCCTGCCATTATTTCTTACCTACCTGAGCAGAAGTTATTCATATTTTTTAATCTGCTGGTTATTTTCTTTTCAAGAATCTTTTAAAATCTCCTGCCCTTTCAGTGAGGACTAGTTTAGTTTAAAGTAGTTAAAATCCATCATTTACCTGTGCTCGGTCGTTCGGTCGCATCTGACTCTTTACAGCCCTGTGGACTGGAGTCCACTAGGCGCTTCTGTCCATGGAATTTTCCAGGCAAGAATACTGGAGTGGGTTGCCATTTTCTACTCCGGGGGATCTTCCAGACCCAGGGATCGAATCCACATCTCTTACAGTATCTCCTGTATGGGCAGACAGATTTTTACCTTTAGCACCACCTGGGAAGCCCTCATTTACCTGAGTCCTCTTAAATGGCAATTCACCGCAACTGGCTCCAAGTCAACAGAGGCAACCAGTGTCCATGCTTCTGGAATATACAGGGTCCCTCTTCCCCAGGGTCCTCACAAATAGCTGGCCACATGCAATGGCCTGACATGAGCACCAGTGCCTGTGAAATAGTATATCAGCCTCATCAATTTAATTCATGTACCTTTACTTAATAGTTTCTGTCTAAACTACATACCTTATCAATGGAGAATATACATTATATTCAGACATCCATGGGCCATATTAAAAACTGTTCATATGTTACAATATAAAGCTCAATACATTTTTAAACTACAGACATTGCATGGCTCATAGTTTAATGGCAATTAGCATTACCATCACACTCAGAATAGTTAAAATTTTTAAAAATTTATTTCCAACATGCCCTTAAATCAAAGAGGATGTCAAAACTACAACAAAAATAATTTGCAAAGTATTTTAAATTTTAAAATTGGGAGTGTGTACTGTGCTTAGATGCTCAGTTGTGTCCGACTCTTTGCGACCCCATGGACTGCAGCCTGCCAGGCTCCTCTGTCCATGGGGATTATCCAGGTAAGAATACTGGAATCGGCTGCCATGCCCTCCTCCAGGAGGGATCCCTCCCAACCCAGATCTTCCACATTTTTAAACTTCATTTTCATGAAAAAATGTTTAATTGTGGTAAAATATATATCACAAAATTTGCCATCTTAACCACTTTTAGGAGTACAGCTCAATAGTATTAAATACATTTGCATTGTTGGGCAACCGAGCTCCAGAATTCTTACCATTTTGCAAAACCGAAACTCTTTTTGTTTTGTTAGTCACGAAGTTATGTTGACTCTTCGAGACCCCCTGCACTGTTGCCCTCCAGGCTCCTCTGTCCTTGGGATTTCCCAGGTCAGAATCCTGGAGTAGGTTGCTGTTTCCTTCTCCAGGGCATATTCCAAACCCAGGGATTGAACTCGTGTCTCCTGCAAAACCAAAATTCTGTACCCATTAAACAACTCCCCATAGTTTATTTTTAAATTAAAAAATAAATAGAAGTTCTAATATCTCCTCTCTAGACCTAGATCTATAAAGGTGGGAATCATCAAGCTGAGGCCTTCCCTGATGGCTCAGATAGTAAAGAATCAGCCCTCAATGCAGGAGACCCGGGTTCAATCCCTGGATCGTGACGATCCCCTGGAGAAGGGAATGGCTACCCACGCCAGCAGTTTTTGCCTGGAGAGATTCCATGGACAGAGGAGCCTGGTGGGCTACAGTCCATGGGGTCACAAAGAGTTGGACATGACTGAGCGACTGACACTTTCGCACCAGCTCCAGGGAGATCCTGGCGTTCACAGTGGCCACTGGGTGTCCCCTGAGCCTCTGGAGCAGGGCTGTGTCGCAGGCTGTGACCTCAGAGCTAAAGTCAGCCTGTCACCAGCGGGCTGATTTTGTAGCCACACAGGGTCCCTGGTGAGGAGTCGGCTTGAGCAGCAGCTGCAAACCCTCCTTCCTTTCAGCAGCCAGCAAAAGACCTTGAGGAAATCAAAACCTGCTCCTTATGAAGAAATGGGGACGCTCCTCTAAGCCAGGTTCTTCCCTGGTGGGCTCATGAGTCTGACCACCAAGAATAACCACACTAGATATCATTTACAGGCCCTTATAAAACACATTATCACATCCTTCCAGCGTCTGGGTAAACCATCATTTTCATTTTACAGCTAAGGAAACTGAGTTTTGAGATGTTAATTAATGTGTTAACCCAACCCTGTCATGACTGACCCAGGAGAAAGTGAGCTGGCGCTGTGCCTGCGGGACCTAGGACTTTCTGTTTTTCTCCTTTTCCCTGGCCTCCTCGTGAGCCAAGAAGGCAGCACATACTATGAAAAGAAAGCTCAGTGTGAGGTCAGCAAGTGTTAGTTCCATTTCTGATGCTGTAGAATCTCAGAAGCTAGTAAAATTTTTATTATTTCTTAAGACTTATTTATTCTGTTTTTTTAAAAATCATTGAATTATACTCTTAAGGTATGGGCACTCATAAAAATTCATTTTTTTTCCCAAATTTATCTCATTATTTGGCCATGCCACACGGCATGTGGGGTCTTAGTTCCCCCACCAGGGACAGAACCCACACCCCCTGCATTGGATGCATGGAGTCTTAACCACTGAACTGCCAGGGAAGTCCCAAAAATTCATTTTAAAAAGGAAAAATCTGTTTAACCCAAAGTCTTCCTTCCTAAATGATTTAAAACCTAAAGTAAAGGATACTTTTCATAAATTACGAATAGTCAGATATGGGGTGGACAACCCCACTCTCCCAGAAAAGAAAACTCCATCCATCCTTGGGTGACCGGGCATGATCTCAGTCCCTCTCCTCAGCTTTTCTTCTCCCTGTTTATGTACGTGTGTGCTTCAGTTGTGTCCGATTCTGTGTGACCCTACAGACTGTAACCCACCAGGCTCTTCTGTCCATGGGATTCTTCAGGCAAAAATACTGGAGTGGGCTGCCCTTTCTTTCTCCAGGGCAGAGATTGAACCCATGCCTCTTGCGTCTCCTGCATTGGCAGGCGGGTTCTTTATCACTAGCGCCACCTGGGAAGCCCATTTTTATATTAGCGGGAGCATCTAAAGCTTCCTCTTACTAAAGTGGGAAACCCTAAAGCAGCCCTTCAAGTGATTCCACACCACGCACCCCTGTCCAGGTTTGGGTGCGACTTTGATAAACTGAACTGCAGGAAGACAACTCTAAATATGAAATCTATCACTGGGTGGAACATTTGGAGGAAGCAGAGGGCTTGGACAGGACATTCCTAAACCAGAGACCTACTTCCTCCGGGGCAACAGTTCACTACCAGATCTTGGGCCACGTGATTTGGCCACTGGTTTTCATTATGCTCTTGGAGGTAAGCGAAAGCAAATCAGATGATTACAGGCTAGGTGACTTGCTTGCTTATCTCAATATGAAAACTTAAGAAGTAGATCCTACAAGTATTCCGGTTTGCTACAAAGGAAATGGGCTCAGAGATGATTAGATAATTTGCCCACGGGTCCACAGTGAGGGTAGTTTGTAATTGGAAATACTGGGGATTTTGGTTTACAGTGACAACGAGCATAATATTTTAAAAAGACTGAGAAAATTTGAGTGGTGTTGTTTCCTCCCCTGGCGGAGCAAGCTTTCTTGAGAAGTTGCAGGATTCATAATTGTTCCGCAATGCCCCAAAAGATAGGTTAAGCCTGTCTAGATCACGAGGTTTGTTTGGTAGGCTGGGGCCCGGCCAGGCTTCCTCTATGGCATGCAGCAAAGAACAGCTGCCTCAACCTCAGGATTCTGCCACTAGGAGAGATAAAAATTCCGGGCCTAGCAGATATATGGGAAATCGTCAGTGCCCAGGTGTCTCTCTGGGCTTAATATGCCAGGAAGGGGTGCTTATCTCTTTCTTTTCCAGTAGGTAAAATTATGCACCAAATTGGTTTTAGAAACTGTGCTCACTCGTGTTTTTCCGCTTAAGGGAGTCGCCATCAGCTCTAAGGCTTTCCTCTTATGGTCGAGTCTATTAGCTCCCCTAACTCCCCTGAGCTACTTCTCAGGCCTGGAGGGAGCCGGTTTGCAGAAGTCCCCTCTTGCAGGCAGGCCTGGGGGGGTCTACGGGATGCTGGCTTGGCAGGGAGCTCTGGGGGCGGGGTTGACGTTCTCCGGACCGGTGTCCCCTCTGCTGGGTGGGACCTGGTCGAGTACAGCGGGCACCGCCAGGGGGCGTGCTCGGAATATGGACGAGAAACACGAAGCTGCTGAGAACGCAGCATTTCTGCCGTTAGAATGCAACTCACTGCGAGGACTTGATGTGATGCACCAGAGTTGTGCTTTCTGGCAGTGTTTAAGAGCAAATTAAAGGCATAAAATTGAAGGCAGCATAAGTGAAGGACATAAATGTGTCAACTTTGTCAGCCTTAAAATTCCATCTTCACCTCCTCCAAGGGCTAGAAGTGCAGACAGACAAGTGAGCAGATCAATTAGGCATTCTGCAGAGCAAGGGCTGTGCCTTTGTTGCTGGTTCACTCATGAGCAGCAAATGCCCATCCCATAGCAAACTCTCAATAAACAGCTGTTGAATGTATAAACAAACAGGTGGATAAGAAGTGTTCAGTTTTCAGAAGGGATCAGTTCTCTTAGCTGAACTGAAAGCTTCCGGGTAAATCTATCAGCTGTTCATTTGTAGCGGAAATGAGGTTTAGTTTAGAATACGCACATTTTGTAAAGTGAGAAATCAATTAAGGTATAGCATACAAAGTCATGAAATGGAAATAGGGTGTGTGTTTCTACTTTTTAATTAGGAGGCCCTGAAGCTTATGAATGAAGTTCAAGAACATCTAGAAGAGGAAGAAAGGCTATGCCAGGTGTCTTTGATGGATTCCTGGGACGAATGCAAATCTTGCCTGGAAAGTGACTGCATGAGATTTTATACAACCTGCCAAAGCAGTTGGTCCTCTATGAAAACCACGGTAAGGGAAAAGCAGAACTCAAGATTGCTAAGTTCTTAAGGTACCTGCTTCAGTTTACTTTTTTGAAGTAATTTATGTTAATATTTAGAATAGTGATGGCTGATCTGATATTGACCTTGTGCAACCTGGAATCTAGCATTCATATTTCTGTATGAATCACCTGTGGATATGGAATTTATAAGTTAGAACAGACACCCAGTGTTTTTCCCCCCTCTCATGACACTGTGTGTATCTCTCAGAAATACCCTCTTTCTGCCTTGTACTTGTTATTTGTGAACCTCTTCACACTAGATTGTAAGCTCTATGAGGGCAGGAACCGTATCTTATCTGCCTTCATTTAAGCATTGTAGGTGTTCAATAAATGTTTGCCAAATTACATTCTGAGTAATAGTATTATAGTTTCTGATTTCAACCTGCTTTGATTTTTCTTCTCTGGAGGCCAGACCTTTGAAGGCATTCTCTGCCTCCTGAATCTTTCCTTCAATGGGCTTGCCTTCTTGTGGCAGCACACACATGTGTGTGCACACACACACACGTGCCCACATTCATGGCCCCTTTATCTCAATCTATGTCCTGTAGGACTGGCGTGTTTTCTTTTTTTGTCCCTTTGGGCTCTCTTCTGGGCAGAGAGAATCACAGAGTGTGGTGACCTGAATAGTATGAGCTCTGACCCATAAAAAGCTCCTCTGCTTTTGGCTCTCCCCCTTGAAGCAGTGGGCTGAGTAGGAAGCACAGTGAAATTCTCCTCCCTGTCAGAGCATGCACTAATTAGAGTCTGTTCTTGGCTTGGCAGTGCCATCCCCAATTACAGAGGGAGAAACCCCTAGGATAATTCATACGCCAAGTTCATTTGCCTCCACTGTTAATCGCATCTGCTCTAGTTTTATAGCCAGCCTCGGATACAGCAGATTATGCTGGATGAGCACTGGGTGGAAGTCAGGAGCTTTGAGGACCATTCCTATCTGTGATAGTTGTGTAACCTTAGGACAATTTCTTGGGCCTTTAAATTTATTGTTTCTGTGTCTGGATTCAAGTAAACAGAAGCTGACAGAGGGAGAGGCAGATGATCCACCCAGATTACTTTTTGAGAAAGGCATGAGTCCTCTAAGGATTCCTGGAGAACTCTTTGAACAGAACGGGGGTAGGGGGGTGGATGGTGGTGTTCCAGCAGTGATGTTCGATGGTTGTTATGTTCCAAAACACACAACATGGTCACATCACTTTCATACAAGGGCAGCTTTGTTCTGGAATGAACTTACATGTCACAAAGATGGAGGAGAACATGGTGTGATTCCTGGAAGATCTCCCTCTGAGTAAGAAATTCTATAATTAGAGCTTCATTCCTTGGACTGCGGCCAAGGAAGGCTTTGATCACTGGTAATATGTAACATCCCTAAGTAACCTATTTAGATGTATTAAGCATCTATCGCAAAGAGTCAGACACAGCTTAGCAACTGAACAACCACCACAAGAAAAAGCATCCACAGTTCAGTGCAAACGTATTGATCTTCTCTTTTCCTTGGACCAGTTTAAAAGCATGAGACCAAGGAGAGTAGGAGGACACTAATAACATCCCACTTAAGTGGGGAAAAAACCTAAGACACTAAGGCAGAAGTGAAAGATGGGAACCTTCACAGTTTTCAGGCAGTCAACATGGTCTAAAACCACGCATGCCAACCACCACCAGAACATAAGGGCTGTGGCTTGTCAACAGTATTGAAAACTTGGCCTTCTTAGGTCTTTTCGGTAGGGAAACAGAAGCCAGGAGGAATTTCAGACCCTATTTCCATAATCAAAGTCAAAGCCAGGTGCGTGCATGCGTGCTAATTTTGCAACCCCATGGATTGTAGCCCCCCAGGCTCCCCTGTCCACGGGATTCTTTAGGCAAGAATACTGGAGTGGGTTGTCATGCCCTCCTCCAGATCTTCCTGACCCAGGGATCAAACCCGCATCCCCTGTGGCTTCTGGATTGAGACAGATTCTTCACCACTGAGCCACTGGGCAGCCCCAACACCAGGTACATGAGTGTTAGTAAGTGATCTTAAAGCGGATCACCTTTTCCTAGTTTTCCCAGGATTGTTCTTGATTTGGAATGACTTCTGTAAGCTGACTTAAAAGTTTACAATAAAAAATAGTTCTGGAAGAGAATACATTTATTTCATTTCTGTCCCCCACCCCGCCCATAGATTGAACGGGTTTTCCGGAAGATATATCACTTTCTGTTTCCTTTCAATGAAGATGAAGAAAAAGAGCTCCCTGTTGGTGAGAAGTTCACTGAGGAAGATGTACAGCTGACGCAGATAGAGAATGTGTTCAGCCAGCTGACCGTGGATGTGGGATTTCTCTATAACATGAGCTTTCACGTCTTCAAACAGATGCAACAAGAATTTGACCTGACTTTTCAATCATACTTTATGTCAGACACAGACTCCGTGGAGCCTTACTTTTTTCCAGCTTTATCCAAAGAGCCAGCGAAAAAAGCACATCCTATGCAGAGTTGGGACATTCCCAGCTTCTTCCAGCTGTTTTGTAATTTCAGCCTCTCTGTTTATCAAAGTGTCAGCGCAACAGTTACAGAGATGCTGAAGGCCATTGAGGACTTACCCAAACAAGACAAAGGCAAGTATTAAAAGATTATTTTTACTTAGATATCTACACTAAAGTTAAGTTTTATTTAGCTTTGGAAGGTAACTGTTTCTAAGTCATCCTACCATGTTTCCAAGAGTGGTGGTTAATGGATAATCAAAGTCTCATAGCCTCTTAGAAGAGACTCTGAGGTCCCCCAAACACCAGCCCTCTCTCATCTTTGTCAAGAGCTTTGTAGGGCTGTTTTCTCTTTCTAAAGCAAATGTTCAAAGCTGAGAAAGAAAATGCTGGTAAGGTGAGAACTTTAAAAAGATGGTAGCCTTCTTTATGAAAACTCGGGCAGACATTCAGCTCTATTCTGCTTGAACATCAGGAGGTTTCTTTAAATCAGTCCAGGCTCCTCAGCTCCCAGTTAAGGAAGACATGTTAGTGCCACGTAAAACCAGGTCACATTTAGGGCCCTCCATGGCCTCCTCTGCATCGCTACTGTAATTCTTTAAATCACAACATTTGTGCACAAAGCCAGATTCAGTGCTCATAGACAAACCCAAAACTACAGAAATAGAAACTTCTGTAACTTTTAAGATTCACCTTCTACCAGTACCACTCATGCCCCCTGATATTCTATGTTGGAAAAGCAATCCTGCTTTATATTTTTAAATTAATTTGGCAGCACTGGGTCTTAGTTGCAGCATGTGGGATCTAGCTCCCTGATCAGGGATTGAACCCAGGCCCCCTGCATTGGGAGCAGAGTCTTAGCCTCTGGACCACCCGGGAAGGCCCTGCTTTATGTTGTAACACAGAAGGAGTTTCCTTCTTTGGGTTTCGATGGAGTGGGTGGGACCCAGCATCTCAGAAATGAGAAATGTTGTGTGGACACAGGTAGAATATAGGTAGAATATATGTTTCCTTGAACTTATCTCTGTGGACCATTAGGCCAAGGACAAGTATGTTCTTTGATGAAAAATAAAACAAGCTCCTTCCAGAAATCCTGCTGTTTGTCCATAGGATTTTGCAGGCAAGAATACTGGAATGGGTTGCCATTTCCTTCTCCAGGGGATCTTCCCAACCCAGGGATGGAACCTCGGTCTCCTGCATTGCAGGCAGATTCTCTACCATCTGAGCCACCAGGGAAGTCCCTTTCCAAGGATACTCACATCCTAATCCCCAGAACCTGTGAAAATATTAAGTTACATGGCCGAGGGAAAGTAAGCCTGCAGATGGAATCGTGGCTGCCAATCAGTCGACCTTAAAATAGAGAGAGTGTAACTTCCCTGGTGCTCCAGTGGCTAAAACGCCTCACTCCCAGTGTAGAGGGCCTGAGTCTGGTCCCTGATCGGGGAACTGGATCCTTCATGCCGGCATGAAGATCCTGCACTCAGAGACGAAGATCCTGTGTACCGCAACTAAGACCTGGTGAAGCCAAATAAATAAATAAAAATTAAACTTAAAAAAAAAAAAAAAAACAGAGAGTATTTGAGGTTGTCCAGGTGGCTCCAGTGAGATCACAAGAGCTCTTCATAGCAGAAGAAGGAGGCAGAAAAGCATTGATAGAAATGGCAGAGTGAGAGGGACTTGGCCCTACTTTGCTGGATTTGAAAATGGAGGAAGGGAACTAGGAGCCAAGGAAGGTGGTGGCCTCCAGAAACTAGACAGACATGGAGATGGATGCTCCCCCAGAGCCTGCAGAAAAGATCAGCCCTGCCAACACTCTCATTTAGCCCACTGAGTCCCATTTCAGACTCTGACCTACAGAACTGTAAAATAATCCATGTTGTTTCAAGCCACTAAATGTGTGGAATGGGTTACAACAGCAGTAGGAAACTATTACATGCCTCTCATCAATAACGTGCACTATGAGTGAGCTTCCCTAGGGGCTCAGTGGTGAAGAATCTGCCGGACAAGCAGGAGATGCGGGTTTGATCCCTGAGTCCAGAAGATCCCCTGGAGGAGGAAATAGCCACCCACTCCAGTATGCTTGCCTGGAGAATCCCACGGACAGAGGAGCCTTGCAGGCTGCAGTCCATGGGGTCACAAAAGAGTCAGACACGACTTAGAGACTAAACAACAAGGTTCGATAAAATTGTGTAGTATGGTAGGTTCACACAGCGCTGGGGGCCAGGTGATCTGGGTTTTAATCCTGCCCTGGGGAATGTTGCTGTCTTTAATTTTCCCCTGGAACAAACAGGCAAGCTGGGAGAACAGATGATTTATCAGAAGTAACTGCCTAGAGGGGTCCTGAGTCTCTGTGGTGGCATGGCTGAAGGGAGGTGATGGGTCACTGCCGTGGGAACAGAATGCGGAATGGCCGTCATACAGACCTAAAATTCGCCACCCCTGAATAGAGCAGGTATTAATCTAGATGCTGCAAATAAGACAGAGTAGCTTATGATGCAGATGACACAGTTCCCGACTTTGAGGAGTTCAGTTTAGAGAAAGGAGGGCTTCGTTGGTGACTCAGACAGTAAAGACTCCACCTACAATGCAGGAGACCTGGGTTCCATCCCTGGGTTGGGAAGATCCCCTGGAGGAGGGCATGGCAACCCACTCCAGTATTCTTACCTGGAGAATTCCCATGTACAAAGGAGCCTGGAGGGCTTACAGTCCATGGGGTCACAAAAGAATCGGACACAACTGAGCGCTAAGCATCAGAGAAAGGAAAACAGGTCAGTGGACAATTACACACCCGTGTTGTAACTGAAACGACAAAAGAAGGAATAGAAGAATGACAAGATTAGGATGAGTAGGATGGGAAGACCGAATCTCTCCTCTCAAGGGACTCAGAGACTAACAGAGAAGACAAAATTGAACCAGCACATCGTGCAGAGACGCTCTACTGTAGAACTCATGGGGGTTCTGTGGGGCTAGAGGAGATGCCACTAAATCTATACGGAGTGGGAAAAATTGACTAGTATTCTAGTCAAAGCGGGTGCTGCTTTACCCACCAGAAGATCTAGCAAATGCCTGGTAGGTTTTTAAACAATAAACTTCACAACTTATCTCAAAATGGAATGTTTCATTATTTAACATCAAGGATTTAATGTAACAGAATATTATCAGGTTGCCAATTAATAATAAGTTTTTCCTAGTGTGAAACAGTTGGGAACTATCAATTTTCTGTGTATGCACTCCTTTTTATATCGTCATTTTTATATGGATGATTAATTCTCCTAGAACAAAAAAAGGTTCTCTTTAGAACCTTTAAAGAGATGCTTACATCTGCTTTAGATGTTTTCCTAAATCTTTGAACTACTTTTCATAACATTATATATGTGAAATGCCAAAAAAGAACAGTCATAAAGTAAATACCTACATCTAGTTTAAGAAGCAGACATTTCTATTATCTCTGGAACTCCAATACACATTTGAATTATAGCTTGAAAAAAATAAAACTTGTTGTTCATTTGCTAAGTCATGTCTGACTCTTTGCACCCCGTGGACTGTAGCACAACAGGCTTCCCTATCCTCCACTATCTTCTGGAGTTTGCTCAAGTTCATGTCCATTGAGTCGGTGATGCCATACAACCATCTTATCCTCTGCCAAGGATAATTACTAGAAAAAATTTTAACAGAAGCCCAAAAAGGAAAGTGGCTTATAATTCCCTATTTAGTTAACACCAGTGACATCAGAAATAATAATGATAAAACTAAGACACACTAAAGTTAAAAACATTCAAATATTCAAAGGAACAAAATAAATGAAAGCTGCCTTCTCCCACCCCTTTAAGTCTCTCTTCCAAAAGATAGTGACTATTAATAATTCCTCAAGATTCCTTCCTGAAAATAAAATTATTTGCATGAACCTCTGTGTGGGAGGTTGGAATTGGGGCAAGTAGTAATAATAGCAATGATTAGTAGTAATATTAATATTATATTTTAATAGTAATGAGATTACTGGATTAAAGGATATATTCACTTTTAATAGATGTCAAATTGTCTTAGCATCTTGTTGCACCAATGTGCCCTCCTGCAGTTGAATACAGAACAAAGATTTTGAAAGTGCTGGTTAGAAAGAGAAATGCCATTGCACTCATGCCTTTAAAGTTCAGACTCTCTAATGACACTGAAGTCAAACTGCTGTGTTCCTTGCAGATTCTGCTCACGATGGACAGAGTTCCACAACGTGGCCTGTGCGGGGCAGAGGGCTGTGTGGAGAACTTGACCAGAACTCGTCGGAATGTTTCCAATTTCATGCAAGATGCCAGAAATGTCAGGATTACCTGTGGGCAGGTAAGTGATTATTATTTTCTCAGGATTTCGATTGCCTTCTGATCAGAGGTCAAAATCTCACTTTTACAAGCTTCAAGGATTCATTTACTTCCCTTTGAGCACTTTTTCATGAGCTCAGTGACAATCTGGGGGTGCTCAGTGCAGGTTTATAGACTCTTATTATTCAAAAGTAGGTCAACTCACTTCTTCTCTTTTTTAAACTCCCTTGTTGTTCCCTTGAAAAACATGTATGGTTAAGGACCAAACAAACATTCAAGTGAGCAAAAGAGATCTCTGGGCAAATTAAGGCAATTATTTTCTTTTTAATGCAAAAAGGAAAAAAAAACACCCAGGAAGAAGTCTTCACATTGTGTAAGCAAATTTTTGGCCAAGTGAGTTTTTGTTTGTTTGTTTAAGTGGCATTAACTTCTTCCAGTTGATGGGTTAATTATTAACTGTATTTAATGATTTAGTATTGGATTGGCCAAAAATTTCATACATAAGTAACATCTTATGGAAAGACCCAAATGAAATTTTTGGCCAAATTAATTTTTAAATATAGATAGCTGGCTTAAAACTCAACATCCAAAAAACTAAGATCATGGCATCTGGTCCCATCACTTCATGGCAAATAGATGGGGAAACAATGGAAACAGTGACAGACTTTATTTTCTTGGGCTGCAAAACCACTGCAGATGGTGACTACAGCCATGAAATTAAAAGATGGGAAAAGCTAAGGCAAACCTAGACAGCATATTAAAAAGCAGAGACATTACTTTGCCAACAAAGGTCCATCTAGACAAAGCTATGGTTTTTCCAGTAGTCATGTTTGGATGTGAAAGTTGGACTATAAAGAAAGCTGAGCACCAAAGAATCGATGCCCTTGAACTGTGGTGTTAGAGAAGACTCTTGAGAGTCCCTTGGACTGCAAGGAGATTAATCCTAAAGGAAATCAGTCCCGAATATTCACGGGAAGGACTGATGCTGAAGCTGAAGCTCCAATACTTTGGCCCCCTGATGTGAAGAACTGACTCATTAGAAAAGATCCTGATGCTTGGAAAGATTGAAGGTGGGAGGAGAAGGGGGTGACAGAGGATGAGATGGTTGGATTGCATTACGGATTCAATGGACATGAATTTGAGCAAGCTCTGGGAGTTGGTGATGGACAGGGAATCCTGGTGTGCTGCAGTCCATGGGGTCACCGCAGAGTCCAACACGACTGAGTGACTGAACTGAACTGAGTGGCTTCTCACAAGCCCCAAGGAGCCTGTCACATCCTAGATCTGACCAACAGCCACCTTTCATTCCTTCTCCAGGAGAAAAATTATCTCCACTGGCCCTTCTCACTTTCCTCTGACCCTCAAGTCCCTTCCCCAACTGAAGTCACTTCCCGTCTACTAGGGCCTCAACATGAATTTTCTCACTAAAGCCAAGAAGAACTTTTGATTTCTCTACTTCTGCTTCTTTACCTCACCAAAGCCCTTAAGGGAAGGAAATTCTAAAAAGTGTGGCTAAGAATTGGAGCAAGAGATCAAATATAACTCGAACTTTTTATTAGAGCAGATGGGGGTGTTATTTCTTCAGAATTGCTCACTGGGTGACTCTCCACACCTCTGTTTCATCATCTGGAAAACGAAATTAATATAGCTACACAGGTGTTTCAAGAATTAAGTAAAATGTCTGAAGTATTCATGATTCTCATTATTCAAGTGTTTCTGCTTCAAGTCAGAGTTACAAGGTTGCATACAGACCCAGAAATTTTTATAACAGAAAAGCATATACACTAATGTGAAAGTGAGTGAAAGTGTTAGTTGGTCAGTCGTGTCCGACCCCATGGACTGTAGCCCACCAGGCTCCTCTGTCCATGGAATTCTTCAGGCAAGAATGCTGGATTGGGGTGCCATTCCCTTCTACTGACCTCTTGTAAGAATAGTCCAATTCAAACATCCCACCGATGTATCATTATCTTCCTTACATCCAGTGAAACGCTTTGAAGAATAATCTCTCCCTGATTGTCACAAGGTAATAGAGAAGATGAGGGGGTGGGGGTGTTGGGGAGGTGATTAGAGCAAGGTGGTCAAAAGGCACAAAGTTCCAGTTAAAAGATAAGTAAGTACTGGGATGTAATGTACAACATGACGATTGTAGCTAACACTGCTGTGTGATATACAGGAAAGTTAAAAGAGTAAATCCTAAGAATTCACATCCCAGGAGAATTTTGTTTTCTTTTTATTTTATCTATTAACATATGAGATGATGGATTTTAACTAAACCTACAGCAGTCATCAGTTGACAGTATGTGTAAGTACAACCCTCCTGATTTATTACTTTTAATAGTTTCTGTGTGACCCTAAATATTCATTGGAAGGGCTGAAGCTGAAGCTCCAATACTTTGGTGACCTGATGTGAAGAGCTGACTCTTTGGAAAAGACCCTGATGCTGGGAAAGATTGAGGGCAGGAGGAGAAGAGGGCAGCAGAGGATGAGATGTTTAGATTGCATCACCAACTTAATGGACAGGAATTGGAGTAAACTCTAGGAGACCGTGGACAGGGAAGCCTGGCGTGCTGCAGTTCTTAGGGTCACAAAGAGTTGGACATGACTTAGCAACTGAACAACAACAAAATACATTCCTTAAGATTTTTCTGTATACAAGACTATGTTATCTATGAATAAAGATAGTTCTACATTTTCCTTTCTCACGTAATTGTTTTACACCAAGTTTCACCTTTATTTTAGGGAAATCTTTTTCCACTCTCTAAAAGAGCAAATGAGAATCCCTTGTAGAATTCTCCTTGCCTAAAATCATGAGGGAAGTCACCAACTTCTTCCCCCATAATTTAAAGAAAATTTACATCACTATTTTAAAAGTTAACAACTCTAAACTTGCAAATGAAGACATTTTAAAAGAATATCTGGATCTCCTTTCAAATGTATACTATATCTTGTTAACTGTGACTCCCTTTGTTTTCAAAATATTTTCTTGAATTACTTTTCAAATGTATGTGCATGCGTGCATGCTAAGTTTTTTCAGTCGAGTCTGACGCTTTGTGACTCCATGGACTGCAGCTTGCCAGGCTCCTCGTCCTCCACTATCTCCTGGGGTTTGCTCAGGTTCAAATTCATGTCCATTGAATTGGTGATACCATTTATGATTCGTCAGTTACAGTTTGTTTGAGAGCTCTGTGTCAGGATGGAGCCTCCACCACATGGAGCAAAACTAGTTCCACTGTCAGGGGAGAGAGCATGATAAACCCTAAACCGTTCTTAAAGGCTTCCTCAAACAGTGAGACACATCACTTTGAAGATGGCACGCTCGACGTCCAGGTGGCAGGGAAGTGCAGTCTCTCCCATGTGTCCTGACCTGAGTATCAGGGAGCAGCCCTAATGACATTCACAGACGCTATGGAAAAGACAAGGAAAAGGCACATTTGCTAAATCTTCAGTGTGTGTTGGCCCTGTGATCACTTTACGGTGTTATTTCATTCATGCCTTTTGAACCCGGTTGAAAACTCACCAGGTACAAAATGAGTGAAAACTCAGTCGTGGTCAAAAAGGCTGAAAACAGAAAGCTTAAGGGCTGGGACTTAAATCCACAATCCTTTTGTTTCCTTTTTGCTGCTGAGCATGCACGCGTGTGTGCTCAGCCACTTCAGTCACGTAGGTTTCTTTGGGGTCCCATGGACTGTAGCCCACTAGGCTCCTCTGTCCATGGGACTCTCCAGGCAAGAATACTGGAGTGGGTTACCATGCCCTCCTCCAGGGGATCTTCCCAAGACAGGGATCAAGCCTGTGTCTCCTGCAATGCAGGTGGATTCTTTACCACTGAGCCACCAGGGAAGCCCCTAAATCTATACTCAGTTCAGTTCAGTTACTCAGTCGTGTCTGACTCTTTGCAACCCCGTGAACCACAGCACGCCAGGCCTCCCTGTCCATCACCAATTCCTGGAGTCCACCCAAACCCATGTCCATTGAGTCGGTGATGCCATCCAACATCTCATCCTCTGTCTTTCCCTTCGCCTCCTGCCCTCAATCTTTTCCAGCATCAGGGTCTTTTCAAATGAGTCAGGTCTTCACGTCAGGTGACCAAATTATTGGAGTTTCAGCTTCAACATCGGTCCCTCCAATGAACACCCAGGACTAATCTCCTTTAGGATGGACTGGTTGGATCTCCTTGCAGTCGAAGGGACTCTCAAGAGTCTTCTTCAACATTACAGTTCAAAAGCATCAATTCTTCAGCGCTCAGCTTTCTTTACAGTCCAACTCTCACATCCATACATGACCACTGGAAAAACCATAGCCTTTACTAGACGGACCTTTGTTGACAAAGTAATGTCTCTGCTTTTTAATATGCTGTCTAGGTTGGTCATAACTTTCCTTCCAAGGAGTAAGCGTCTTTTACTTTCATAGCTGCAATCACCATCTGTGATTTTGGAGCCCAGAAAAAGAAAGTCAGCCACTGTTTCCACTGTTTCCCCATCTATTTGCCATGAAGTGATGGGACCGGATGCCATGATCTTAGTTTTCTGAATGTCGAGCTTTAAGCCAACTTTTTCACTCTCCTCTTTCACTTTCATCAAGAGGCTTTTTAGTTCTTCTTCACTTTCTGCCATAAGGGTGGTGTCATCTGCATATCTGAGGTTAATGATATTTCTCCTGGCAATCTTGATTCCAGCTTGTGCTTCCTCCAGCCCAGCGTTTCTCATGATGTACTCTGCGTATAAGTTAAATAAGCAGGGTGACAGTATACAGCCTTGACTACTCCTTAAATCTACACCACCCAACTCCAAAGCCCATGGACCTTGTCTTTACCCTGTTACTTCCTTCTTTGCTAGACTGTCCTGCTGTTCCTGAACTATACACAAAGGCGGATGAGGCCCTTGAGTTGGTCAACATATCCAATCATCAGTACACCCAGGTACTCCAGATGACCCAGCATCACTTGGAGGACACCACGTATCTAATGGAGAAGATGAGAGAGCAGTTTGGTTGGGTAACAGAGCTGGCCAGCCAGACCCCAGGAAGTGAGAACATCTTCAGTTTCATAAAGGTAATGGAGAGCCAAGAACAGATATGGAGATTACATGTGTGCACATTGATTTTTCTGTTTCTTATTAATTCCATCTGAATTTGAAAACAAGCTGCAGGAGGATTTTCATACATTGTGATTGTACTCAGGCTGACTTGTGCATGGCCTTTAGAAAACAAGACACTTTATAGAGAAAACCAACTTAAAACACAAAATATTTTCTAATCCAGAGATGGCTAATTCTTTGTTTTAATCATACTGCATTTTATTATTTTTTTACACTATTATTTATTTGTTTTTGGCTCTGCTGGGGCTTTTGCTGTACGGGCTTTTCTCTAGTTGCAGTGCACGGGCTTTTCATGGCAGTGGCTTCTCTTCTTCAGGAGCACAGGCTGTAGGGCATATGGCTTCAGTCATTGTGGTTTACGTGCTGAGTTGCCCTGCGGCACGTGAGATCTTCCCAAAGCAGGGATTGAACCTGTGTCTCCTGCATTGGCAGGCAGATTCTTTACCACGGAGCCCCCAGGGAAGCCCCCAGTGATGGCTAATTCTAACTAGAGCTATAGTGTGATAACTGAAACAGGTACCCTTGAAGAAGCCTGGCCAATATTGTTTCTAAGAGAGAAGATTTTCAGGTAAAGAAACATGAATTCTAAAGCTGGCTCTGAAACTTAACAGCCGAATGAGTTTGGGAAAATTCCACCTGGAAATTTTTCCACCTGGGAAATGGGTGCCTGTAAAGTGATGAGTGTAGATTCCTTATCCAAAACAAAAGCTCTGTAAATTATAGCTCTCACTAGCTTTTGACACAATGAGCTGCTGACTTTCTTTGAAAATTAAACACATTTTTATATTAATGTTCACGAATAATCAGATTGCCATCTTAAGTTGCACTTATACCATGTCTCCCACTTCTCATCAATAACTCCTGTTGCATAACATAAAACAGTGATTGAATTGCTTTCCTAATGCTCCCCCACTCCACACACACATGTATGACATTAACACAGGATGCACCAGGCTAGTGATTCCTGATGAGGTTGGTACTGGTGGACTCCAAAAAAGACCTGGATTCAGAAATCTCTGGGCAGAGCTATCAGAGGTGCAGTATTTTGTGCAGCATGTGATGTTAGTGCCCTACCCTGACCGACGCTAACTGCTCACCCCTGCAACCTTCTCCAAAGGGTTATCCTTGGAGTCACTTATCCTTCAGGATCAGGCTGAGGCTGGAGCTCACCTGAAGCCACTTCCTGGATTAGCTTCTCCCTCTTCTCTGTCTTGCTTGCCTCATCCCCTTAAAAGCTCTACCTGAAAGCACTCTTCATAAATCAGTGTATCAGACGCCGAGGCTCTGCTTCTTGGCAATCTGACCTATGACATCTTGTATCCTAGTGAATCACTGTCTTTCAAACTACGTGGTCAATGGTTGAGAAATAAGTTTAGAGTCACAACCAGCACATTAAAACAAAACAAACAGAAAATGGAATAGGACAGACTAGAAGAAAAAAAATTAGAGTGCATCATATTTAATAAGTCAAATGCGTATGTCATGGAACTTTCATTTCCATATGTCTGTTTATATGTGTGGATACATCATATGGGGCTTCCCAGGTGGCACTAGTGGTAAAGAACCTACCTGCCAGTGTAGAAGACATAAGAGACATGGGTTCGATCCCTGAGTTGGGAAGATCTCCTGGAGGAGGGCATGGCAACCCACTCCAGTATTCTTGCCTGGAGAATCCCATGGACAGAGGAGTCTCGCGGGCTACAGTCCATGGGGTTGCAGCAAGTCGGACATGACTGAAGCAACTTAACACACACACACACACACACACACAGACATGTACACACACACACACACATGTACACACATATTATACATAAGACTTTTTTTTCTCTTTTCTTTTTATTGAAGTGTAGTTGATTTACAATGTTGCATTAGTTTCAGATGTTATTAGTTTCAGCAAAGTTATTGTTTTATATATATATTCTTTTCAGGTTGTTTTTCATGACAGGTTATTACATGGTATTGAACGTAGTTCCCTGTGCTCTATAGTAGGTCCTTGTTGTTTATCTATTTTATATATAGTAGTTTGTATCTGTTAATCCCAAATTTCTAATTTCTCCCTCCCCCTTTTCCCCTTTGGTTATCATAAGTTTGTTTTCTAAGACATGTGTTTTTGAGTCATGGTAACAAACTTGTTTGTAACCACAGACCATAGTCAAAAGGTTTTGAAAGCCACTATCAATTCCTGCTGACTCTCTAATCCTGTTACTTCATTAGCTAGATCATTCCCTAGGAGCATAAAATAATTTGACATATTTTGACATATGTGTTCATCCTCACAAATATAGACTTTTAGTTTAAGGATAAAAATTCTTGTAAGGAATGAGGAAAACTAAAATTTTAAGAAAAATTATAGTGTATTCAACCTTTAGAAAAGTAGAGGCAATATTTAATTCTTTTTATCATCATCAAGATTTCCATTCTATGCTTCAATTTGTTTCCATTCTAGTGTCTCTGAGTAACATTAAGTGATTTAACTAAAATTTTTGATATTTTTTAATGTATTTATTTTTTAATTGAAGGATAATTGCTTTACAGAATTTTGTTGATATTGATAACAAAGGCATTTCCATACAAAAAACTCCATATAAAGTAAAATTACATCATTTTCGGTGATACATTTCTCTAATAATAATCACCACTAAAAAGCACTTACTATTTGTCAGGCAATGTTCTAAGAACTTTCCCCATGTATTACATAATTGAATACCCTCAGTGTTCCTATACGGTGAGTATAATTATTTTACAAAATTTTCAGATAAGGTACAGAGAAGTTGCACAACTTGTCTGAGATCACACAGCTAGTAAACGGTAGAACTGGGGTTCAAGGCCAAACAGCTCTTCTTCAGGATCCTTGGGCAGAACTGCCTGTAAAAGTTATTTTTCTTAAGACAACTCTTAGTTCATCATGTAATGAAAAGTACAAATCTATAAAACAACACATACTGAAGAGGAATCTTCTGTAAAAAGTACACAAATTCCAGCAGGTGAAAAAAGCTATGTGCTTTAGGTTGTAGTTACATAGATGTTAACATTATAATTATTTATTGAGATAGACACAAATGCTTTATGTCTAGTTCAATGTGTTTTATTTAATTACCAAAAGAAAAACAAAGGAAAGCTATGGTAGCTTTATAAACTAGAGTCAAGAAATCACCAATTTTTATTTGACTTCTTAATATTTTGCTTTAGTTTTTTTGATAAGGAGATATATTTGAAAACATTTTCAAAATAGTTCTCTTTACAAGTTGCATGTCATTACAGTTTCATTTAATTAAATCAAAATATATACACTTGAGAACTCATTAAGAGAGTAAATGACATGCATTTTGGATGACTGGTTCTTAAAAAATTACACATAAAACCAGTGTGTGTGTAAATTTGCTACAGAAACTCAGTACAAAACTTGGTGTATCACATTAACATTTGTGGCACAAGACAGCATGTGTGTGCTAAGTCACTTCTGTTGTGTCCAACTCTTTGTGATCCTATGTGCTGTAGCCTGCCAGGCTCCTCTGTCCATGTGATTCTCCAGGCAAGAAAATTGGAGTGGGTTGCCATGCCTTCCTCCAGGGGATCTTGCCCCACCCCGGGATCAAACCCACATCTCTTGCATCTCCTGCATTGGCAAGCAGATTCCTTACCACTAGCGCCACCTGGGAAGGAGCACTCATCAAATACTCCATCCACTCACTCAGACCGTCTAGCTTCTCTTGCAGTTAAGTGATACCATGTGTTAAGATCTGCCCAATGGAACGTGAACAAAAGTGAAGAGGTGTTTGTAGACTGAGATAGAGAGGAGCCTGCATGTGGTTATGTATTCTTTCTCTACTGAGGGTACAAAGAAAGCCATATGTTGTTACACGTGCTACCACACACTGACATGATCTTCCTCTCTTAACCAGAGTCTTGAGCATCTTGGTGGTTCAGAGTCCTTGTGCTGGGATGTGTAACATAAGTGAGAGAGAAATTATGCTGTATGAAGTCACTGGAATGCTGGGCTAATCTGCTACCTCAGGCACAACCTACCCTATCCTGACTAACGTGGTATTAAATTAATCCTGAATGTGTGCTAAAAGTTAGTAACCTTTTATTGTATGATCCTGCTTCTTAGGTAGTTCCAGGTGTTCACAAAGGAAATTTCTCCAAACAAGATGAAAAGATGATAGACATAAGCATTCTGCCTTCCTCTAATTTCACACTCACCATTCCTCTTGAAGAAAGTGCTGAGAGTTCCGACTTCATTAGCTACATGCTGGCCAAAGCTGTACAACATTTTAAGGAACATTTTAAATCTTGGTAAGCAGAGTGTTTGATTAGGGATGTTTGCTGATAGGAATAGATGGTTCTTAAAAGGAAAAAATGACAAAACTAACTTTTGAATACCTTGAAAACATATTCAACCTCATTAATAATCAAAGGCATGAAAACTAAGACAAGATAGCAGTTTTTACCTATTGGATTTACTAATTAAAAAAAAATCCAAAAAAAAAAAAAAATCCTGATAGAATGAAATGAAATGAGAATTCTCATATGTGACTACCAGAAACACAAACTGGTTTTGCCTTTTTGAAAAACCATTCAATTATACATATCAAGAGTCATCAAATTTCTTTTTGATATAATAATTTCACTTTTGGAATCAATCTAAAGGAGTAAATCTAAAATTGAATTGAAGTTCCCACACCAAGATCTATATTTGCAAAATTATTTAAAATAGTAAAATGTTAAAAACAATCTGAATATCTAAAAACCAGAAAATGGTTAAAAGTTGTGGCTAAATATGCTCCAAATATCTTATAAAACCATTAAAAATATTTATAAAATTTAAATCATGACATGACAACTGCTAGAACAAGAGTTTATTCTAAGCCTATCTATAAGGCAAATATTATTATTATCATCTTCCATAAAAGAAACTTGAGACTCAGGGTCCAAGTGGTAGTTGCTCAGTCATGTCTGACTCTGAGACCCCATGGACTGTAGCCCACCAGGCTCCTCTATCCATGGAATTCTCCAGGCAAGAATACTGGAGCAGGTTGCCATTTCCTTCTCCAGGAAATCTTCCCAGCCCAGGGATGGAACCCATATCTCCTGCATTGCAGGTAGATGCTTTACTATCTGAGCAACCAAATGAATTACTCAAGTCAGTAGGGGATAGAGGCAAATTTTAACTTAGTTTTCTCTGAATCATATTTGCCACATTAAACTGATTCCTGTTGGGACATTTGATTGAAAAAAAAAAGTGAAAAGTGAGTACAAAACTCTATAAATGTAATGATCAAAGCAAAAAAATCTACAATCTGCATTAAAAATAAAAAGGATTGGCAGGAATTATGATGGGAAATGGATGATTTTTTTTAACCTTTCCACTTTTTGATATTTTTATAATTTTCTATAATGAATAAATAATTTTGAGATTTCAAATTAGAAGATATGTTGCAAAAATGGCTAGGTAAATGTAGATTGAACACGGTATCAATGTGTTCTGCATCTCTAAACTTTACTATAAGTACTTCCATTCCATGGTAATCCTACAGTGAGAAAATGTAAATCTGTTCGGTCTACAGGGAAAACAACTGAATGACATTTCATGTGTACATTAGTCACCATCTCTGTTAAACTTAGGATAATCTTCTGAATTAGTGGCACAATTGGAACTGTACATAGTATTCTCCTTTGGTAAAATGGTCAATCTTAAAGAAGCATTAAATGTTAATTCTAAGTTATTACTCATAAGGGACCTTGTTAGTAGGTCACCATCAATGTATAATTAAGCTGGGTATTACTGGATTTGCTGCCTCTCCCTTTATTTCTGAATTTTGGAGAAGTTGTTGTTACATCAATCAACCAATATCTTTTTAACATCTACTAAGTGAAGGCTTGGAGAAGGCAATGGCAACCCACTCCAGTACTCTTGCCTGGAGAATTCCATGGACGGAGGAGCCTGGTGGGCTGCCGTCTATGAGGTCACTAAGAGTCGGACACGACTGAGCGACTTCACTTTCACTTTTCACTTTCATGCATTGGAGAAGGAAATGGCAACCCACTCCAGTGTTCTTGCCTGGAGAATCCCAGGGATGGGGGAGCCTGGTGGGCTGCTGTCTATGGCACAGAGTCGGACACGACTGAAGCGACTTAGCAGCAGCAGCAGCAGCAGCAAGTGAAGGCTCGGGACTGCCCTAGTGGCTCAGACGGTAAAGAATCTGCCAGCAATGCAGGAAACCCGGTTTCAGTCCCTCGGTCGGGAAGATCCCCTGGAGAAGGGAATGGATACCCACTCCAGTACTCTTGCCTGGAGAATTCTATGGACAGAGGAGCCTGGTGGGCTACAGTCCATGGGGTCATAAGGAATCAGACACGACTAGTGAAGGCACAAGATCCAGGTACTGTGGAGGAGAAAACGAGGAGTTTGGGAGAGAAAAGATGCACAGGACAGTAATTCGAGGTGGCATTTAGTGAGTGCCCAAGGGGGCCCTCTGGGAGTGGAAAGCGTCTTTACTTTCCATGGGGGAGAAACTTCTCAGGTGACATATTTCCTTGTTTTCTCTTCTTTTCCTGTCTGTCTTCTATCTCCCTCATCCTTTCCTCTTCTTTCCTCTTTCTCTCCCTCCCTCCTCTCCCCAAAATATATGATATATATAATATATATGTTTGATCATATATATATATGATTATGTGATCAAAATATAAAGATGAGAGATGTCTCTGGTGGTCCAATGGTTGAGACACCACTCTTCCAACGCAAGAGGTACGAGTTTGATCACTGGTTGGCTGCTGTGTGGTACAGCCAAAAAATGAAATAACTAAAAAATACACATAAAGGTGAAAATATTCCCCCAAAGATTCCTCAATTAGAGGAAAGTGTGAGCAAATGGAGCCAGAAAGACCAGAGTGCCTAGATACTGGGGACCTTGAGAAGTCCTATTAAACTGGTTTCCTCCCACGAGGGCCCTTTGCCACCTCCCTCTGTCCAGAAACCTCCCCCGTATGGGTTTGAGTTCTTTCTTCAGTTGTAAGCAACCAAGACCAGCTCAATTAAAAGAGAGCAAGGATACCGTGTGCCTCACAGAATGAGTGGAGAAGCTGGGCAGCCGTGCCTGGGGCTTCAACTCTGTAGGCCACAGTGAGACTCCGCAGGATTTTGAGGAATGAACAACATGTTTGTGCTCAAATGGGATTGACAACTTATTTCTGACTGAATAATAAAAATATTTCCAATTAAATTATTTCCCAGATTTTGGAATGAAGAGGCTGCAGTGATATTCGAAATATGTTGAAAAATCAAGATAGTGGACAAATTATTTATTATTAAGGCTCACAGAGTGATCTTTTGCAAAGGCAGTATTATTTTTTAATAGTTTTTTTAATTCCAAAAGTAACAATCACAAATTCCAAACATTTAGAAGACAAAATATAGCCACAATCCCCAGTCTTCACAAAACTGCTTGCTTATTTTTTATTCACATTTCCTACTTATCTCCTTAGATAGATTCCAGGAAACAGAGTTATTTGCTTAAAGGTCCAAATCTGATTGAGACATATTGCCAAATTTGATAGCAGCAATGTCTAAAGTCCTATTAATACTTTCTCATATCCTAACTAGTGTTTTGATTTAAAAACTTCACTGATAAATGAAATTTTTTACTATTACAAATTTATGTTTTTGATTATTTGTGAGAACAGACATCTTTTAAAATTTGCTTACTAGTTGAATTTCTTTTGTGCATCCTAGTCAAGGCAGTGGGTAGGTTTCTGTCAATGTTCTGATTAGATCAACACACCAAGGTCTCAAATCTGCCATCAGTTGAAAGAGCAACATACTAAGGAAAGTAACAGTAAAGAAGGAGGAAAAGAAATACCCTGTCATTTCCTTTCAAATCTATGAATACTTGTGAGGTCCTTACTCCAGGGATGTAGCTCATTAAAACATGAATACCAATTTTATAGGTTAGAACATATATTAAGAAGCCTCTCCTGGAATTCTCATCTACTCATCTAGTATCCTAAGTGCCTAACTTTATTGATTGGTTTGTGATGTGTTTATCTCCCTATTCCAAACTTTCCCGTGGCCAGGATCCACAGTAACAGGCTGTAACAGAATGTCTTGCATGCCCCGAGTATCTAATAAGCGTTTGGGAATTGGTTCTTACCGTAATTATCAGGATGAAAGGCACTCATAGGAAATGCATTGAATAAAGTAGTGTGCCATAAACAATAGAAGTTTACCGAACAAATACTATGTGCATGCAGAATGCACTCCAGAAGGAGTGCTTTATCTTCACATCAGAGACAAAGGCCTTTGTAGAGTTTTCATGAGCCAGGGCAACTGAGAAGATCCCTTTGAGTAGTATTATTAAACACATCCATACCGATGAGTTTTCTGTTATTTTGCTATGTGTTAATTTTTTCAAAAGCCAGGAGTATGTATTCTGTTACTCATCCTAGACTTTATTGCAAAGGAAAAAATGCCCTCTGTCTCTACGTAATTTATTAATATTTTGATTATTGATGCTTTTTGTAAAGGTAAAAACTGATACATCCTATACACAGCAAACAGAATTACCTCTTCAGCTGAGACCTGAAAATCTCAAAATACATAAGATAATGAAGTAAATGTAGTTGCAGGAAAATGTGTCACTTATATGCAGATTCTTTACCATCTGAGCCACCAGGGAAGCCCATACATATTGTACAGTACTGTTAATTTTCTTATGCTGAATGGCAGTTTAATAGCTATTCAAATTGAGTTAAAAGTGAACATTCTTTTTGTAGAAAATCAAATGTAAATATCACTGTATTTTATGATATATTGTTTGTATATTAAATATTAAATCACCAAGGCGTCTGTGTTCTATCACTTCTACTACAAATATGTCACTTTCTAATTAACAGAGAATTTTTCTTTCAATTTGCTTTTGAGTTTACAATATATAATATTTGATTTATTGAAAAAATCTGTACTTCATTCCTTTGTTTAGTAAAGATCTATAGCTTCTCTATAGTTTTTTATGGTAAAATATGCATAACAAAATTTACTATTTGAATCATTTTTAAGTGCACAGTTCAGTGGCATTAAGGAAATTCATATTGTTGTGCAGCCATCACCATCATCCATTTCCCGGACTTGTTTCATCTTCCCAAACTGAAACTCTGTCCCCATTAAACACTAACTGCCATTCCCCAGACCCTGACAACCACCATTCTGTCTCTATGAATCTGACTACTCTAGGTATGATTCCATGAAGTAGAATCATACAGTATTTGTCCTTTTGCAACTAGCTGATTTCACTTGGCGTTAATGTCTCCAAGGTTCAACCCATGTGGTAGCATGTGCTGGAATTTCTTTCCTCTTTAAGGCTGAATACCACTCTGTTATACACCGTGTATCACATTTTGTTTATCCATTCATCCGGAGATGGACTTTTGGGTGGCTTCCCTCTCTTGGCCAATGTGAAGAGTGCTGCCATGCATGTGGGTGTACTCTTTAGAGTCTTTTAAAAATTAACAGAACAGTGCTGTCTTTTAACAAGGCCATACATACTGTATGTAAAACACAGTTTTTGGCTGACACTTACTTAACCTCAGAATCTGGACCTTGGTGCAATATGAGAAGAGGTTCATTTGTCAGTATGTGTCACCAGGGATTACCCAGGGGATATATAAAGTCAGTCACTCTATACATAGACTATATATAGTTAGTCCTTCAAACTATAGAGAGCAATATATTTAAAGAGAGGACTCAAAACCTTTAGAACATTTTTTTTCTCACCCAGTCTTGAGGTATTTGGTAGGAAGTCTCATCAGGTACACTTAAAGTTCAAAGGCAGTCCATTGAACATAGTCAATTTCAAATGAAGGTAAAGCTCTTCTTATATCGGAAGGCTATAGAAAAAAGTATACTATTGATAGAATTCTGGATAGCTTAATGTACAGTAAATCTCAAGTAGAGTCTATTCAGTCATATATTTGATATATTTGTCAAAAAAGGTGCCCAAAAAACAAGTTACAAAGGGAATCTGATTATTTTATAGCCAATGTTTATCAAAAATTTGTAGAGTGAAGAAAGGAAAGGGGAATACTGGACTCACTGCAGCTGTCAGAGAAAGCCTTTGCGTGCAGGCTGACCTGGATTTTAATCCTGGCTGCCAGATTTTCTAGGTGTTTGACTAGGCAAGACCCTTAGTCTCTCTAAACCTCAGTGGTTTTATCTATAAAATGATAACCATAAAGTTTTTTCTTTATTGGGTAGTCCAGAGAACTACAGTGAGTCATAATAAGAAGCATCAGTTGGTGGCGGTGGTGGTGACTAAGTCACTAAGTTTTATTCGACTCTTTGCAGCCCCACAGACTGTAGCCCGCTAGGCTCCTCTGTCCATGGAATTCTCCAGGCAAGAATACTGGAGTGAATTGCCATGTCCTTCTCCAGGAAGTCTTCCCGACCTAGGGATCGAACCTGGGTCTTCCACATTGCAGGCAGATTCTTTACCATCTGAGCCACCAGTAATACTATTATTGCTTAATACCTGATTCATAGTTGGCTCTTAAAAATTTTAGTTTACTTTCCTTTGTCTAGTTGTCCCAACATTTTTGAGAGTTTACCCTACAAAGAAGAACCAGTATTCAGGTCAATAATATTCAAATGTTCTTGCTCTCATATACCCTAAAAGGAACCTGAAAAACATATATATGCTGTGTCACATAATTTTTCAGTAAAAGTTGAAAGAATAGGAAATTTTATTTTTCTCATGTATTATAAATATTAGCATCTTAAAAATAAAACTCATCCTTCTTTTAAATGTGCCCAATGGAATCTATGAATCATGGCAATTTAATACCCAGAATCATGCATTTAAACAAATACACAATTTTTTCTTTAACAGTAAGAAATGTTATCTCATTTCATTTTCTCCTTAAACTCTCATTTTTGCTCTATTTTATTCAGAGAATTTTATTCTAATGTAATATATGTTTATGCTTAAACAATTTTATTGATCAATACAAGGTAAATATTTTTAAAATTTGAAAATATTTAAAAATGTCCTGGGACACAAAAATCTAGGTATCAAATATTCACTCTGGATTGAGTTATATATACATATAATTTATAATGTACATAACTGATCAAAATAAACATTACACATTTCTATGACTATTAAACACAGTGAAATTTTTAAGAGAAATAGATCCCTTGATGAGAAGAGCTTTTTTTCTCCCAGTAAGTTAATGGATCTATTAATAATGATTATTTCTTCCAAGAATGAGATAGGATTCAGCATCCCTATCATCCTTGTTTTGTGTTTTTATAGATGCAAGCGCTGAGTAAAGCTGAGTGTATAATACATCTAAAGTTGAACTGTTCTCTCCCCAGATCTTCCCCTGCTGGTTTCGTTTCACTTTTCAGGTCTCAATTCAAATGTGACCCTCCTCAAGGAGACCTCTCCTGATGGTGGGATCAAAAGTAGTCCTTCTGAACCTGGTTATACAATCGCACCCGTCACTCTCTGCAGGCGTCTTGTTCAGGGACTTCCCATTGCTCCTCTGGGCTAGAGTGTCAGTTCTTGTGCCAGGAAATTTGTCTGTCTTGGTGATGCCTGGGAGGCACTGTGCTATAAATGCTGGTGGATGAAAGAATGATATGCTTGTATGAGAGGACCACTCATTTGTGGAGCAGCCACCAGTAAAGAAATCAGGCTCTCTCAGTTATCATCAAACGAAGATCCTCCAAGCAACACAATGGAAGAGGAACCTCCTTGCGGGCCAGGGAGGCGAAGCTCATATCCTGAGATTCACCCTGCGGTGTAAGTGACATTCCATTCTAGCAATTAAAGTTTAGTCCCTCAGTCGTGTTTAACTCTTTGCGACCCCATGGACTGTAGCCCACCAGGCTCCTCTGTCCATGGGATTCTCCAGGCAAGAATACTGGAGTGGGTTGCCATTCCCTTCTCCAGGGAGCAACTAAACAGCTCAAAATAACAGAAAGGAAGTAAACACAGGAGAGTAACTGCAACCAGACAATCTGGGAGATTTCCTGTCTGCACATGGTTGGAAGTGGATGGAGACATTTTGGGTCAGTGTGGGGTGGGGAGAATGCCTGCCTTTAGTTGGCCCCCCGCCAGTATCAACAGTCCTGCAGTAATTGACAAGAAGGACCATCCCTTGCTGGAAGACTGCGCCTTTGCACCTCATGTTAGCTTCTAACACCAAGGGGCGCTTTCAAGCTAAGGCAGACAACATGAGTCCCTGTCCCTGTCTGAAGCCTGTTTTCTGAGATCAAGTTTTCAACAGAGCCTTCTCTTCCCAAATGACCAGCAGAAAGTCCACCGCATCTGGAGATAGCACAACCACATCCATCCCATCTGAACAGCACAACTCAGGATCATCAGCCCCAAAGCAGTTACAGGTGACTTTAATACTATGGTTACACTGGGTGGGCGTGGCAGGGTGGGATGGGGAAGGTGCTGGGGGGAGGGAGGAAGAATGAATTTAGTTGACAGAGGAAAAGCCAGCCTAGCAGGTGATGGATTAAATAGATTTAATGGATTAAATTATTTTAAACAGCTGCTCCCTGTGCATTACAGTTTACCCTTTGTGAGCAATCATACAACCAAACAAGCAAGAACATTCCAAATCTGAGGCTCCAGAAATGTTCCTTGAAACTTCCTTAGTCTAGTCTTAGTGCTTGCTTTTCCCTCTGATTAACCCACATGGCCAGCTATTTTGTAAATTGTCTTCAGGATTGTATTTATTTTATATAGGTTTTGTGCCCTGTAAAGACACAAATGCTGGGAGTCCCCTAGAGGCTTAGTGGTTAGGATTTCAGGCTTTTATTGCTGTGGCAGCTTCCTACCCTGTTGAGGAACTGAGATCTCAAGCCAGAGGCACAGGCCAAAGGAAAAAAAAAAAAAAAGTGCAACACTGTTTTTGCTGAGCAGATTAGGCAGACCTGCAGGTGAAAAATATGTCTTCCCAGAATGTTTTCCTCTTACAAAAAATTTAACCTTGAGTTTGAGAAGTGCACTATAGCAGAAAGATTCAATAATCTTGCTTGTCTATCTCTACTGTCCATCAATAAAATTGAGATGGGAGGAGGAAGAAAAAAGAACAAACCACCGACTTTACTGAATTGAAAGAAATAGTGTTTAACATGTTTCATACAGAGCCCACATCTCATTCTTCCTAACCCCGGATGCAGCAACAAGAAATTTATTGAGCATCTACTATACCCTCAAGACACAGTTGACTCAAGACTGCTGTTGCATGTACATGTATTAGTACCTTTTAAACGCATTATCAAATATTTTATACCCATCAGTGTTTATATTATAAACATTTCACTAATATTGAAAAATTTGGTATGCAAAACTGAAAAGGGCTGGCTGTCATTAAGTTAAAAAGCTGCCTTAATCCATTTGCTCCAGCTGCTGGCCTTGAGTGAGGATGCGGGAAAACAAATACAAATCACTTTCAGGAGTCCCCCTCAGTTGTAGCAAACATCTCAAAGAAACAGGGTTTTGGGGAAAAAAAAAAAAAAAAAGAAATAGGGTTTTGTTTTTCGATTTCACGAACACGTGGAAATTGTTCCAGGCTTCCTTTGATCACGGAAAAGCGCGGTCGACCCCGACTCTTTCCAACGAGAGTGGCTTTTCTCAGGCATCACACCAAGATAACAGCTTTAGAATTTTTTTCTCAGGCATCACACCAAGATAACAGCTTTAGAATTTCGTTCTAGGCCAAACGGTCTCACTTTTAAGATGGAATACAAGCCATTGAGGAAGGCGAGAGCGTTCTTTTCCCGAGGCCCCGTGAGCTCTCGGGACACGACGGGCCGTTTCTCGCGTGATCGGGTGGGGCCTACGCCACTGACGCGTCACCGGAAGGGGCGGAGTCTTCCGCTGTGGCGGGAAAATACACTCCTGTATAGCGCTGGGAGGCCGTACCTGCTGCCGTCCGGCCCTCGCCGCAGCGCCAGCGGCCAGAACTATGCCAGCCGCCGGCTCCGAGCCGCCACGCCCGCCGTCGCCGCCCGCCGCGCAGGAGCAGGGCGCCGAGCCGCGGCCGCGGCCGCCGCACGGGGAGCTGCAGTACCTGGGGCAGATCGAGCACATCCTCCGCTGCGGTTTCCGGAAGGATGACCGCACCGGCACCGGCACCCTGTCGGTGTTCGGGATGCAGGCGCGGTACAACCTGAGAGGTGAGGCGGCCGCGTCACGGGGGCGGGCGGGCCCGGTGCGTGCGGCGCTGCGGTGGGGAGAGCGCTGCGGACAGGCCGGGCGCGGCGGCGGGCGTTTAGCCCTAACCTCTGCAGTGTGATTGAGGGGAGTGGCTTTGGCCCCACTTCACAGACGCCGAAACTGGCTCGGACTCGAGACGTGAACTTGCATAAGGTCACACGGACTGGACGGCAGAGCTGGGAGGTAAAAGCAGGCCCTCTGGCTCTTAATCACCGCGTTATGCTGTCTCCCCTAAGCGGGCTTGGATCTGCAGCGCTAGCCCTAGACTAGAGGGTGAGAGAGGATCTGCCCGCGCTTGACCGAGGCATTGACTGCAGGGCTCCTTTCCCGCCACTCCTCTTCCCTCGCGCTGACTGTTCCGCTTTGTTTTTAAAAATTGGAGTCCACAGATGACGTGGGCGGGGCCTCGGCGGGAAGAGCCCGCTGGGAAGCAGGGGCGGGAACTTGGGGCTCGTGATGGTTCTCCCAATCTGGTCCGGCGAGCCAGCTTTCCTCCCTAATCTTGAAACAGAAACGCGAGAATCCAAGGAGTTCGTATTAATTTGGGGGGGGGGGGGGGGCGCGAGGGAGTACCGTGCCACAAGGCTTGCGAGTTCTTAGAACCTGGGCCACAGCAGCGAGAGTCCTAACCACTGGACCTCCAGGGAATTCCCTTATTTGCTTCGCTGGTGGCTCAGCTGGTGAAGAATCCGCCTGCAGTGTAGGAGCCCTGGGTTCGATCCCTGGGTTGGAAAGATACCCTGGAGAAAGGAACGGTTACCCAGTCCTGTATTCTGGCCTGGAGAGTTCCATGGACCGTATATATAGTCCATGGGGTCTCAAAGAGTCGGACACGACTGAGCGACTTTCACTTTCCTGGGGAGAATGTGTCTTAGAAGTTGTTAGTGCCAGGCTCTCAGGGGACAAAGAGGTGGGATCGGGGTCGGCCTCAGACAAAGGTCCGTGAAACAGGTGTGGATGGTGGTTGTGAGTGGGGAGAACAGCTGTTGAAGAGGTGCACCCAGGTCAGGGTAGAAACCCTCTGCCGCACACCCATTGCAGAGACTGAAAAATCCGGAGCTGCAGTGACCAGATGCGCTTGGACAGCCTGGGGAGTTTTATCTTGAGTAGAGGGATCCTCCTTCCTGCAGCTCCTGCATGGTGGCCTCCCATGAGCCACAGACATCATTTTCACTCCAGCCCCTCTGCTTAGACTTGGGCACTGTCTTCGCCCATCTTCAGCTTCCCCTTGTGCTCCAAATGGAGGAAATGATCCCCCAAATGGAGGCAATGTAGGTGCTTGAAGACTCTGCCCTTCTTACATGACTATCACCTGTACAGTTGGCTGAATAGGTACTGAATTTAGAGATAAGCTTTTACATTTTTCTCAGCTGTTTGATGCAGACTTACCACCTCGTGGTGCCTATAAAATGGAGATCATAATGGAGCCTCAAGCAGGATTGTATTGAGGATCAGATAGAATTGTGCATATCAGGTGTTTAAGCAGTTAACTATTTTTAGTTCAGTTAAAAAATAACCCTGGGGCTCAGTGTTTAAGACACCATACACTGCAGGGGGCATGGGTTCAAGCCATTATAGGGAGAACTAGGATGCCTCATGCCTCTCGGTGTGGTCAAAAATAAATCTATAAAATGGATAACCAACAAGGATCTGTTATATGTTACAGAGCAGCCTGGATGTGAGGGGGGCTTGGGGAGAATGGACATGTGTATGTCTGAATCCCTTTGCTGTTCATCTGAAACAACTGTCACAACATTGTTCATTGGCTATACCCGGATACAAAATTAAAAGTTCAAAAAGGAAACAGGAAAGTTTTAAAAATATATAAATAAAGGTTAATTTTCTTTGCACATATTTAAGAACTATTCACTTTTAGGCAGGGCAATATCTACTGTTACCTGGTGGTGAGCCCGTTCTCCCTGGCAGGATAATCGCGGAATAGCAGCCTTCGGGCTGTGTCCTAGGGCACATTCTGTGTGTTGTCTTCACACCTCTGGGAAGGGTTCGCACTGACTGGGTAGTGGCTGCTGGCTCTTTCCCTGTCCACATGGGCCTCCCCGCCCGGCCTGCCCCGCCCCATCTCTCTATGTGAAATTCCTGTGTCTGGTGGTCGAGGGGCGCAGGAGGGTGATCTCACCTGAAGTGTGTCACTGACTTGGGGCTGCAGCCTTGGGAACCCCACTCTGATCCAGAGGTGCCCACGTGGCAGAAGTCACAGGTTTCCAGCTCCTCTGCAGTCACTTCCCAGGCCTTCTGTCCTGGGGCATGTCCTCTCTTTTTACAGAAAAAGTTGGATGGCATGTTCTGTCTTCTCATCTTGAAATTACATGACAAACTGTTTTCCAGATGAATTTCCTCTGCTGACAACCAAACGTGTTTTCTGGAAAGGTGTTTTGGAGGAGTTGCTGTGGTTTATCAAGGTAAAGAAGTTGCTGCTATTGGAAGTTAATAATCTGTTAATCAGTACAGCACCAGCAAAATCCTTTTGAAAGCGCATCATGTCACTCCTTGGCCTAAAGTTGTTAGTGGCTCCTGTTTTATTCAAGGTCCTTAAAGTTCTAGCTCAGCTCTGGCCTCAGCCAGAGTCAGGCTCGCTCTGCTCCTCTCACCCTGGCCTCCTTGCTGATTTTCAGGCACACCAGGACATCCCCATATGGGGCTGGGTACTCACCGCTCCTGCTCTGTGGAGTCCCCACCCCCATGTAGCACCCTCACCTTCAACTCTCTACTCAGAGAGTTAGCCTCCGATCTAAAACCATGATTACTCCCACCCCTCCTTTGTTTTTTCTCTAGACAAGCCTCATTTTATGTATAAGGTCTTCCTCCTTTATCCCCTTCAAGGGAGAAGGCAGACAAATGAATAAAATACTATCATTTAAAAAATTTTTTATTTAAAATAAAATTTTTTTGACATTTAGAAAAGTACTATAAGCTCCATGAGGGCAGAGAATTTCTCTTGTCTGCTGTTGCATCCCCTGGAACACTGCCTGCCACACAGTAGGCACTCACAGAGATTGCTCACTGAATATAGATCCCAGCCATGCTTTCCTGGGGGGTAAGCCAGAAGAGGCTCTTGAGTAATAAGCTGAGCACAGTGATGGTGGCAGCGGCCACACCTGGGTCTCCCCTTCATCTCATTTTCATCTGCCCTCACTGGTCTGAGACTCTGGCCAACACTGCTCACAGGGTGCCTAAAGAGATGGGCTCTCTTCTGGGCTGGGCTCGAGGTTGGGCTTCCTTCTGTGGCTTATATTGTCTTGGGCCAAAGCAGGCCCAAGACCTCAATGCATTTTAGAAAAGGTTTAGGTTTGGATACAGATCTCAGAAGAGGATGTTTGCAGACAAGCTAGAGCCCAGGCTGAATGGATGGGGAGGGAGACTTTTGAAGCAATATGAGTGAGTCATGAAATGAGTCATTGGAAGTGAAAATAAAATTAGTAAACTCAACAACAGAAAGGGAGGAACTGAGATGCTCAGAAATAGAGGTCATGTGCTTGTTTGATCATAAAGCTGGAGTTCAGGATTCCAGTGAGTCCTCACCAGGAAGACAACAGACCCGCCTCTGATAGTCACTCCACAGATGACTCAAGGGAGAGGAGTCGGTGTACCTACACTTCAGCTGGGGTCTTTGGGCAAGATGGGGAGATGCAGTCTGTGCCTTGGTTTGTATCTGTTGAGTGCCAAGCGTTTGCTTGTATTATCTTCTCCTCCCAGTAATGTGGGTGGTGATTGCTACTACTGTGCTCTTTCTTGGGTGCAGATACTGAGGCTGGAGGGCTCAGGGAGCTGGTCAGAGGAGAAGCGAGGAGACAGCAGGCTTAGCGCCCAGGCGTGTGGCCTCACGGCCTGCTTGTAACTGTTACAGCACATCCTACCCAAAGGCCAAATGGAGCCTTGACCTGGATGCACCATCAGGATACATGGGCCAACTCTAATGAGAAGAAATACATGAGGAACATAGAGCTTATACTTGGCACCAAGAAAAAAAACAAAAACCCGCCAAGAACCCACACCTTAACTTTGCAAGTACAGGTTGTTGATAAACATAACTTGATAGTGGTACTTATAAGGATATATGTCTGACATATTTGACAGAAAAGCTGATACTGATCGGGCCTGTCAGTGGAAACATCCTATATAACAGGTGTAAGATACACCAAACACATTGCAATTGTGGAGTAGATTCATTCTGGGGTGTCACACTTAGTCACAGGACACATTTAGTTAAGAAACAGAACGGTTAGATGGGAGCAATGAAAGGACTTGGGAGATGTTTAGAAGTCTTGGTTGAGGAGAATAGGAAAAAAGATTTGAGGGAGTGATTGCAAAGAAGGATCAGACTCTCCGGGGGTCTTTGGAAAGTCTGGGCTGGGACCAGCCTGCCTGGTGATGGGGCCCGTCAGGTGCCGCCCCCGTCTGTCAGCACAGGCCCACTTGTGGTGGGCTTGGAATTCACCCGATGCCGCGTCTCTTACAGGGATCCACCAACGCTAAGGAACTGTCTTCCAAGGGAGTGAAAATTTGGGATGCCAACGGGTCTCGAGACTTCCTTGACAGCCTGGGCTTCTCCAACAGAGCTGAAGGGGATTTAGGCCCAGTTTATGGCTTCCAGTGGAGGCATTTTGGGGCTGAATACAAAGATATGGATTCAGGTGAGGGGCTGGGGTGGGGGTGGGGGGCTTGGGTTTCCTGAGTGCTTCTCACAGCCTGGGTTTGTTCTGTGGCTGCAAGTGAAGCCCCGGGGATAGGAAGCTGATGATGGGGAAGTGGATATGTAACTTGGACCTTGTGAGGGGCTGCTTCGGATCCAGGGGGAGGGTCGGGTCACACACCAGGTGGTCAGCACTTGTGGGTCTGGGCACATTCCGTACCTTGTTCATCAGCAGACAGTGACCTGGTGGGTGCTCGGTCGCTGTGTTGGAGGCAGGTTGGAAGTTCATCTGGGATGAGTCCCAGGGACTGACTGCCCTGTGGTCACCTTGATCTCCCTTTTCAAGACCAAACCACCCAGCATGCTGCCGGTGGCGCTAATGTGACGGCACCCGTCTTGGTTGCCCTCTCCTCCCCACCCTGCTGGGGTGGAGACGAAACATCTCACTCCTGAATGCCCACCCTCCTCTGTCACTGGGTGGCACTGCCTCTCACATAAATTAATGTTGGTAAAACCCACAGCACTTAATAGATCTCTCCACCTTTGCAAATTTGTGTGCAGTTTTAGCCCATGGAGATTTATGTAGCCATCAGCACAATCAAGATACAGAACTGTTCCATTAGAGGTCATCTTTTTAAAAATCTTTTCTGGAACTGTGATAGTGACAGGGCTTTCTTCCCCCAAATTCAAAACTCCTGGACTCAAACGGAGTCTGACTCCAGCAAGTAGATGTTTAATCATAGAGGTGGGAGGCTTTGCACATCTCAGCTTCCAGTTCACTCCAGAAGGAGGCAAGTTCAGAGACCAGACATGGGAGAAAAGTACAGGGTGGTATATAATAGGTTTCCTGATGTTTACAGGTCAGTAGCTGTTTAGCTGTTAAATTGTAGTTTTCAGTGGAAGTGTTGGAAAGCTAGTATCTAGATGACAAAAAGGAATCCTCATCATCTGTTGTTGGACCATGTAGGGTAGGAAATACTCTACTGCAGATCCAGCCCTGCCTGGCAGTGAAGTGGGACAAGAATAGTTGATGGTACAGACACAATACCCCGTGGGGACCGCTGGAAGAAACTGATTGTTGAGGATGAAGGAGGAGATAGGAGAAGGGGAAGGAGGGACACCATGACCAAGTATTTAAGTCTCTTAAGTAGGGAGAAATACACTTCTTACAGCTCCAGAGGACAGACCTAGGAGCCCAGGCTCAACATAACCCAGCAAAGTATGAGACATCAGTACTGTTCACTGGATATCGTGTGACTAGGCCGGTGGGGCCCTGGGGGGAGGACAGTGTGCTCGGTGACCTGGGGCCCTCTCCCAGGATGCCATGGTTCACATGTGTGGTGGTCTCTTGTTTTTGCCAATTCTGCAGATTATTCAGGTCAAGGAGTAGATCAACTGCAAAAAGTGATCGACACAATCAAAACCAACCCTAACGACAGAAGAATCATCCTGTGTGCTTGGAATCCAAAAGGTAGATGGCGCCCCAACCATCCTTCTGTGTCCTAACTGAGCCTTGAGCAGAGGCACCGGGTTGGAGGTGGTCCTGGGAACTGTCCCTGGCTGCATAGCTGCTCGTGTGACCCTGGCCGTGTCCCAAGTGGCCCCATTTTTACCTACTTCCAGAGAGCAAGCTTGGGCCCAGATGAAATTAATTTGTGTTTATGGGCTTTAATTATAAAAATACACATGAAAATTTAACATTTTAAATTGGGACAGTTGGAATTTTAGATCACTTCCACCTATTATGAACCTTTTAAACAATTGTAAAACTAAGCTCTCCCGAGGTGTAGTAAATAGCCTGAGTGGAATTTTTGCATTAATGATAGCAATTTGAGTACAGGAGGGTGTGCCTGAGTCACCAGTCTCTCATGGTCCCTGCAAATGAATTCATTCCCCCTGTACTTCTGGCTTGGTGCCATGGAGGTGGCCCAAGTGATTCATTTCAGCTCGGATGAGAGCGGGTGGCCTCAACAGTCAGTGTGCACCCACAGAGGCCTCACGGTGATGGACAGGTCTCCGTCGGCCTTATGCCATCCCTGGGGTGGGAATGGTTCGTGGGGGTTGCTGGCCCAGTGGCTCTTCTCACCATCTCTGCTGTAACAGCTGGCTTCTGCTGGTTTTTGCTTTGCTTAGAGCTGTGTTCCTTAAAAACCACCTCCTCTCCTGACTTTCCCCTGTGTTGGCCCCTCAGATCTCCCTCTCATGGCCCTCCCCCCGTGCCACGCCCTCTGTCAGTTTTACGTGGTGAATGGGGAGCTGTCCTGCCAGTTGTACCAACGGTCAGGAGACATGGGCCTGGGTGTGCCCTTCAACATCGCCAGCTATGCCCTGCTCACCTACATGATCGCACACATCACGGACCTGAAGGTGGGCTGCTCTGGGTGGGGTGGAGGGGGGACCAGCCTAGAACGCTGGGCTGTGAGGTCCTGTCACGTGGGAGAACTGATGGCTGAGAATTCCGGCTCTTTATAGTTTTTAGATGTGATCTGTGTAAATGAATGAACTGCTCCCTCTGACTTCCTTGGAGCAGTTCTGTCCTTGCTCTGTATAAACGTGTGGGATTGGATAGGTTGTTATGACTTTGGATCAACTTTCCTCAAAAGCGACACTGGTTAAATTTCCTTGTGAAGAGCTCTGGGATGTCTGCCTGCTCACGTGTTTTTACATCATGTGTTGTAAAGGAACTCAAACTAAAATAAAGTCTTAACAGTTTCACTTTCTTCTGTGGGGTTTAGCCAGGTGACTTTGTACACACTCTGGGAGATGCACACGTTTACCTGAATCACATCGAGCCGCTGAAAACTCAGGTAAGAGATGTACCTGTCGTACTTTGGGGTTTGATACCTTCTCTTGAGACCTTGTCCATGTGGGAGGCGTCCCTCCTGTAAAAAATGTTCTCCTCCAGGCTCTGATGGAGCTGAGAGGACAGGCTTCCGGGTTTGTGGATGGTGGTGGACAGGCAGGGACCAGGCAGATGGGCCTCAGTGGCCACAGACCCTGAACGTGACAGGTGCTGCGAGGTACTGCACGTGTACGTATTCTTGCCCGTTACGGTGTGTCCTGGGATACTGAATCTAGCTCCTGTGTGAATCGGTAGGCCCTTGTTTACCCATTTTATGTAAACCAGTTTGTATCTGCTAATCCCAGCCCCCCACTCCCCTTCCCCTTGGCAGCCACCATTCTGTCTCTGTCCATGATCCCGTTTCTGTTTCAGGGATAGGTTCATTTGTATCATATGTTAGATCCCTCACCTAAGTGACATCATATGGTATTTGTCCTTCTGACTTTGCTTAGTATGATCTCTGGGTCAATCCATGTAGCTGCTAGTGGCATTTCATTCTTTTTTATGGCTGAGTAGTATTCAGTTCTGTATGTAGGTGTGTGTGTATATATAAATCTGTATATATACGTGTGTGCAGATATGTACATATACACAAACCTGATCTTTATCCATTCGTCGGTGGATGTTCAGGTTGTTGCCTTGTCTTGGCTATTGTGAATAGTGCTGCTGTGAATACAGGGGTGCATGTATCCTTGAATTACAGTTTTGTCTAGATATATGCCCGGGAGTAGAATTGCTGGGTCATATGGTAATTCTATTTTTGGTTTCCTGAGGAACTTTTCCTACTGTTTTCATCAGTGGCTGCATCTGTTTACATTCCCACCAATAGTACAGAAAGATTCCCTTTTCTCCACACCCTCTCCAGCATTCGTTATACTTTTTAATGATGGCCATTTTGACAGGTGTGAGGTGGTACCTAATTGTGGCTTTTATTTGCATTTCTCTAATTATTGATGTTGAATATTGTTTCATGTGCCTGTGGGCCATCTCTGTATCTTCTTTGGAGAGCTCTCTCTTTAGGTCATCTGCCCATTTTGAAGTTGGGTTTTTCTTGTTGTTGAGTGTATTACAGAGCTGTTTGTATATTTTGGAAATTAAGCCGTTGTCAGTTGCATTGTTTACAAATATTTTCTGTAGATTGTCTTTTGTTTATGGTTTCCTTTTGCACATTTTACAATCTGTGCAAAAGCTTGTAAGTTAGATTAGGTCCCCTTTATTTATTTTTATTTCTATTGCTTTGGGAGACATAAGAAAACATTGGTATGATTTATATCAGAATATTTCACCTGTGTTCTCTTCTAGGAGTTTTATGGTGTTGTGTCTTATTAAGCCTTTAAGCCAGTTTATTTTCAGCAAAGGGTGATTTAAGTGGCAATTTAAAAAAAGGAGTGTCTGTGCTTAATGAACTCCAAAGGAAAAAAACTTGAACTGGAAACCTTTTAACCCCTTCTGGTTAGATCTGGGAGAGCGTGACCCCAGGGTTCATCCGGATACTGCGGTTGTGCTGACGGAGGAGGAGGGCATGCCCTGTGTCCACGTCCATTGCTGCTGTGTGTCCGGCCCAGGAGTCCTGGCTTCATCCCTGTTAGCTGTCAACACATGTCCTCTTTCCTTGTCCTTTCTGCCAGGGACAGTTGGGCTAGGCATCATGGGACTCAAGGAAACATCCTGTAACTACTTCTTAAAGTAAAAAACCCTGCCCTGTTTTTAACAAATTTAAGAACTTAAAGCCAGTGAACCACCAAGGCTCCTGACCCCATGTGATCCACTGATCACCCTTCACTCTCCACGGGGGTGAGAGAATGGGTCAGCAGCATTGAGGAACGAGGGACGAGGTATCTTCAGTATGTCACTCCTGCAAAAGGATACTTTCCTGGTAAAATACTGTGGTTTGTTTCATGAAGGGACATGGGGAGCAAAAATTAAAGCAGGGCGTATGGATCTGGTAAAATGATGGTCTTATGTTGTTTTTAGCTTCAGCGAGAACCAAGGCCTTTCCCCAAGCTCAAAATCCTTCGAAAAGTTGAGAAAATTGATGACTTCAAGGCTGAAGACTTTCAGATTGAAGGCTACAATCCTCACCCGACTATTAAAATGGAAATGGCTGTCTAGAGTGCTTTTAAAGGTGTTGTTTGGATCGATGACGACACCCTCTCATGCATTCCTTGGAAATCTGAACAAAATGAGTGAGAACTCACTACCGTCTCCTCATCAAAACTGAGGTCCAGCATGTTGCCAAAAAAAAAAAAAAATAAAGGCGTTGTTTGAAGGATATTTACACCTAGGTAAAAGTTCAGTTGGCTCCAAATGCGAAGGATCTAGGTCAAAGCCTGTTAGTGATCTACTGGTTTTTATCCATTAACTTTTAAGAATGTTGCCACTGGCAACTAAGAGCTGTGCTGTTCTCATAGTAATAAAAGGTCTTGGGTTTGGGTGACTCACTGAGGGTGTCTGTACATGTAGTGATTTTGAATAGACAGGAAAGATAATTTATATAAATTCAAGTTTCATACTGTTTTAGGAAAATGGTCAGTGCATTTCAAGAATTATATAGAACTATTTCCCCAAATCTGAGCAAGCTGGGTAACACCCATCAGTCATGTTAATGCTTAGTGTGGTTATGAATGTTTAAAGTTTTATTTTGCTACAATAAATGTTCTGCATTCATGTTTTTTAAAACTCTATTATCATTTATCTGTGTAGTTCCTGCCTAAAGTAGATTAACTGAACCCTCCTAAATAAACACACATGTGCTGTGTGTTCTGGTTTGGATGTGGCTTAGATAGGGTATATTTTAGAAATGCTGACTAAGCTCTAGTTCACCCTATTTTTTTGTGTTTCATCTAATTCTGGCTTTATCATTAAAAAACAATGATTATCTAGAATAAAGGCTTTAAGGGTTATAAAAACAGCCTGATACCATTTTACCCTCATTAGCTTCAGCACAGTGTGAATTCTCTACTAGGCTCTAATGAGCAAAAGACGCTAAACCCCCTCAGGGCTATCAGTGATTTTTTAACTTTTGTTGCAGAGCAGATACTGCACAGTGCTGCAGCAGTGTTTGTGTTACACTAATTTATGACAAGTGTGTTTTTAAAAAGATTAAGGAGGTATTCCAGCATGCTGCTGGTTTTCAAAGTACAACTCAATGTCTAGGTAACACGTGTGATGGAAAATTTAAGAACATCTTCCTGTACTTTGAATTAACTGGAGCTATTTTTGTTTAAATACTGCACAGGAGAATTTTTTCTGCTAAAAGAATCAAGTAATAATGATGACTAAGCTGATCCCTGAGGTTAGTATGACTTTTAGCTGAACTTGTCTTGATTGGTAGGATGACTTTTTTTTTTCTTCTATTTTTGTAAAACCAGACCCAAGAAATCGTAAGCCTTTTCACTTAAAGCAAAACGTGTCAGAGCTGAGCGCTTAATTCCCTTGAGCAGTTAGGAGCTTCTTCCAGACTTCACCATCTGGATAGCGGTGTCTCTTTACCGAGTCCTCCTTCATTTCTGTTGAATAGCCAGCATCCTATCAAAGTCAAAAATGGAGTTGTTAATAACCTCCCAGAACAAAAGTCATTTATTTTACTTATTTCTGCTGCTCTAAGAAATGCTTTTAAGTCTCCGCCAGAGGCAACTGGCTGAATTAACATTTTTAAAAGTAAGTTTGCTGGTTGTTTGAAATGGGGGAGAGGTACCCTGCTACTTCTCAGGGTTAGTTAACTAATCACACTTCCTTTGTTAGTTCCACCTCTGCTGGTGAAAATGAGCCCTGATCTCTTGAACAGGAGGGTCAGTGGAGCAGATTTTAAAAAATAGGTGCAGTCAAAACCTTTTGCTAACTTGCTAGATGGTGCCTGGTTTTTAGTTTTGTTGCCGGGGGTGGGGAGCAAGGAGTGCTGTTTTCAGGTCCAGCTAGTGGGGAAAGGCTGCTGGGAGAGAAGCCTTGTCAGGGGCCATTTCACCCCAAACCCTGATCTTGGGCCTGGGGACTTAAGACTAACTAAAAAACCATATTTCTAGATAATGAAAACAGACTCAGAGAAGACCAAGCTTTGTGCCTGGGGTCTAGCTCTCCAGAACAGTAGGGCAGGGCTGGCAGACCTCCTGAGGAAGCTTGGCGGGGCGGGGGGGGGGGGGGGGGGGGGGGGGCGGGCGGCGGCGGTTGGAGCACCGCAGGCTCACCTTTGGAGGCATGTAGGAAGCCTTCCTAATCAACACAGGATACTTGAAATGCTCATGCAGGTGGTCGACGTATTCACACATCCTGGGAGGACAGAGTCAGGTTGGAGTAAAACAATGCCTTCAGTTAGATAGGCTGCTGGGCAGAGGGCTAGCTCCACTCAGAGAGAGGGACTCAGCTGAGGGGGGGCTGATACCCTATGCTTCTAGGCAAACCCTTCAGCCTTTTTCTCATCCCTCAAAACCTGCAGGACCTTTTAAGGTTGGTCGAAACCCACCCCCCTCCTTGGTCCTGCTTTGCGGAACTGAAATGGGGGAGGCAGAAAACCCTAGGAGTGGTGGTTTTTAGAGTTTAAAATCTCTCAGGTGTATTAAAACCCAGCTGAAGAACCAACCATTGCTTTATAGAAGAAGTCCCCGTAGACCCTCCCAGGTCCCACTTCTCAGCCCTGAACTTGATGTTCACCTTTCCCAGGCATGTCTTCATGCTCTCACTACCTCCTAGTGATCTGTCTGAAGTACAATATTTAATTCTGGGAAGAAAGAAAAGCATAGTAAAACCGTATGTCTGCAGGTGACTGGAAGGAGACTGTCCTAGTTTAAAGCTCATCTGGGGCATGTTGAGAAATGAGATGGAACTAAAAGATGCAGCCAGATGATGCAGACTTCAGAGTTGGGAAGAGACTGGACAGAGGCAGAGAATATGTGATAAAAACGAGGCTTTACAAAGTCAGAAACAAGAGCTGGGTTTCGGGTTTGCATTTGGTTGCAACTCCCCCCCCTTCTCCCCCCAACTTATGTACCTAGAAAACAGCCAGCAGGAAACCACCCTCTAAAAGAAAGAAGACCATATTTAGTGGTGGGTCTCTGAACTGCCTTTGAGTCCTAGGATGTGCCCGTGGCCAGGGTCCTGTCGGACCAAGAGGCAGTACTGACGGTAGCGGCGCATCACTGACCTGTCTTGGAGGCTTGCAGAGACAGAGATGAAGTCAAACATGATCAGATGCTGCACCAGTTCACAGAGGCCGACTCCCCCCGCGTGCGGGCACACAGGAACTAGATAGAGGGGCAGACAGGCTGCTGCTGAGTGCCAAGGAGCGCAGAGGGGGAGGTGTGAAGGGGGAATCTGGCTTTTCTTAGTGTCTGCAGGTGATTATATCATTAATATTTAGGACTGAAAATCATCAAAGATTCCCTGATGAAGCTTGAGTCAGCATGGCAAGTCAGCATGGCAACTCCAGAGGGAAGCAGGGTATGTGATGTGTGGGGAGATGGTGCCTGGTCCATGGCCCCATGGCACCCTTACTTTCAAACTTCTTGGCCATCAGCAACACCGAGAGGTTCTCGTTGACACTTCCCAGCCTGCAGCTGTCGATCTGCAGAAACTTCAGGGCTTTCGCCTGCAGGAGTTGCTTAAATATCACTCTGTTGTGGCACTGGAAAGAGAATTAAAACACCAACAGGAGGGTCGGCCCTCGCCTTCAGGGTCTATGAACCTGGCACCGCGCCCACTCCAAGTCACTCAGCAGTGGCCTCCTGGGAGCCTGGACTGTTTGCATTCTTCGTCCTCACTGGGCGTGAGGCGAGCCCTGACAGGCAGGAGGGGACCTCCTGCTCACTTCATTACAAGTCTGCTGGCAGAAGTAAGTATGTGTGTGTGTCTCGCGTAAAAGACCGTAAGACTATGTGTGTCTGCCTCCTGTGTGTCACATAAAAGACCATCGATCAGGGCGTGACCACCGCAGGCACTGGTAAGTGGGAGAAGCAGCATCGTGGCGAGCAGGTGACCCGGGCGACAGAACAGCCAGGGCAGAAGAGCGCTGCTCCTCGGCCAGGAGAGCCGAGAGCCCACCCCCGCACAGCGCCGCTCACGCGCGCAGTCTGCCGCGGCTCCGGCAGGTGCACGGAATGGGAACGCAGTGTGTTTAAGTAGTTTCAAGGCGGACTTTCTTAAATCAATCGGTGCCTGCTACCCCCCCTGCAGCTTTAAGTTGCTGCCTTGTAAATTCCAATGAGACGCTTTGAAAAAGATCAGTGACCAGAGTCACAGGAATTGTCGAAGAATCTACAAACTCTTGCCCATGTCTTGCTGTAAAGTAAGCCCATTTCTAAGATGAAGAAAACCTCCCACTGCAGGACACAGGTGGCGTAGCCTCGTGTGCAGTGTCTACGGGCGGTGCCAGCGTGTGCCACCCCAAGGAGATCTCTCCTACCTGTTCTCCTGTGGCCACGCCGATGCCCAGGGGGGCCAGCGCCTGTGAATGCAAGGCAACCTGTTGTCATTTTCCTGTTTTTGAACTGACACTCCTAATGTTTGAAAATATTTTTGGACTCTTCAGCTATTTAGAGCTGAAGAAGGAAAGAGCCTTGCTTCGGAGCCGTGTGAAGTTTTAGGTGCCGCAAAAGGGGGGCCCTGGACCACCTGGGTCTGATGGCATCACAGGTTCACAGCCCACAGCTGGTTCCTCTCCCCCAACTCCTTCCTTGTAAGTGACCCCCTGGCATTTGGCTTCATAGTACTGTGAAGGCTAATGGGAGACTCCCCGAGACATAGATTGTTTCTCACATATTCTCATGCACTGCGTTCTGACACCTGAAGGGGAGAGAAGCCAAGAGGGCCCCCAGTCCAGGTGGATCTGCCCTGGTTCAACCAGGAAGTGCCCTGGACCAAGGGCTCTAGGGGAAACAGGGGCAGCCGTCTATGGGTCTGCCTGGCCTTGGCCTTAGCATACCTCCGCTTGTGAATCAGCCAGAGGAGCCTCTGCTTGTTTCAGTCTGCGTGAGTAAAAGATCTGAACTTCAGTCAGATTTCGGTGTTTACAAAGTACAGGAATCAGGCCTGGTGACCTCTGGGTTGCTGGTAGCCTTTCAACTTTTAGTGATTACTCTCTCTAGGATAAATAGCAGTGCGAGAGGAAACAAGCCCAGGAATCCTAGGGTCTGAGACCACCGCTCTGGCAGCAGCAGTTTCTCTACCTTGGAAATGGTGGCGTGTCCCAGAATGTCGTCAGGGGAGGTGGGCTCCTCAATCCACAGCGGCTTGAACTCGGCCAGCTTTGTCATCCACTCCACGGCCTCGGGCACGTCCCAGCGCTGGTTGGCGTCCATCATCTGAAAGGGGAAAGAGACCCTTCGAGGGGAGGCCTGCCCACTGCTGACCCAGCACTTCCAGGGAGGAAGTGCTGTCTGTTACTCGCGGTCACTCGGCATCACGACTATGGGGCCCAGCACGCAACCGAACAAAGGGGGCCGCTGAGATGAGCCCGACACGCTGTCTCGGAGATGGCATCACTCAGGGAGCTGCTGTGAGGTCCAGAAGTGCCCTGGGCTGGGCCCAGAGTGCTGGCTGGCTCTGAAGCTCCAGCCTGATCTGCATTTGTGCATGTATGCTCAGTCGTGTCTGACCCTGTGACCCCACGTAGCCCACCAGGGCTCCTCTGTTCATGGGATTTCCCAGGCAAGAATACAGGAGTGGTTGCCATTTCCTCCAGGGGATCTTCCTGAGCCAAGGATTGAACCCATGTCTCCTGCATTGGCAGGCAGATTCTTTACCACTTTGCTACCTGGGAAGCCCAACCTGCATTTAGAAACCACCAAAATACATTTGTCTTGCAAGGTTCATAGTTTGTAGGAACTGTTTCATCACATTCTGAATCACTCACAGTTAACGCTGAGTTTGTTCTCAATGGTCTCTTACTGGCTATTGTCTACTCTGCTAGCATGATAATAAATAACCCAAACTGTATCATTAATTAAGCACCTACTGCACCAGGCATTTTACGGATCCTGTCCCATTTAATGTCATAATAACTCTTATGAGGCAGTTCATATTAACCCATCCTACAGACAGGAAAGCTGACATGCAAAGGAGTAACTTGCAATAAGTCAAGTAAATGATGATTTCAAGTCTGGGCCTCTGGAAGCCAGGTGCTGAGTGTGCAGAGGTAAGAAAGGGCCTGTCTGTCTCTGACATCCTCATGCTTGGCCAAATCAGACCCAGAGACGGATTTCTCTGGTAGAACGTGCTGAGTGGTACACCCAGAATCGATCTGTGTCATAAATTATTTAGATGAGGATGACCTCAGAAGACAAAAGTGGTGTTAATTCATATACAAATAATGGGGCTTTTGATCCTAGGTCAAGGACTGAAACTTCTATTTTAATATATGAAACATGCTTCCAAAACAATTTAAAACTATCTTATTGTGACCTTCTTTTAGGAAAATATTTTACACGTAATAAGAAACATAATAAAAATACACAGGAGTGGCTGGTCATTAACATTTATCTCAGCAAAAGTTCCAGATTCTTGAGCAGTGGCTCCCTGAAGCCCACCTACCCAAGGGCAGCCGGGTGGATCTGTTAAGAGGTTATATGATTGACATGCTGCGGCACCAATGGGAGACCTGTTTGCTCAGGCACAGCCACACTAGCACAAAGCAATGATCTCTGAATTGATCTTATTGAACGGTTCTGCAGAATAAAACCGTTAAAAACTACCCCCCCACCACTTGTGTTTGTTGGTGTTCAGCTTTTTTTAAGATTTGCCTACTCCAAGACCTCAAAGCTGTACCTCTGACCTACAGTGTTAAAATCCCCAATGTTCTTTAATCCTTGCCTGAAGCAGCTCATGTTTTGGCCCCAGCCAGAGGCTTCCCAGGCGGCACTAGTGGTAAAGAAGCTGCCTGCCAGTGCAGGAGATATAAGAGATGTGGGTTCGATCCCTGGGTTGGCAAGATCCCCTGGAGAAGGAAATGGCAACCCACTCCAGTATTCTTGCCTAGAGAATCCCATGGACAGAGGAGCCTGATGGGCTTCAGTCCACGGGGTTGCAAAGAGCTGGACATGACTGAAGCGACTTAGCAGAGGCCTCATAAGAGGCTGCTTGCTTCTCAGCGGCCAGGGAGGGTACTTACCAGTGTCTTCTCAGGTCCAATCATGTTTCTGATGAGTCGGCATCTACGGATGTCATCCTGGAGATCGGCACCAACTTTTACCTTAAACCTGTAACATAAATTTCATTTCATAATTTAGAACTGTTCACTGACTCAGTGAAGACTTTTGGATTTTCTGCAGAAGTGACTGTTTCAGTAATTAACAGGTCCTGTCTTCCAGTAAACTCTTGCCCTTTCCCAATCAGTGTTGAGACAAGCCACTCAAAAATAACCCTGTAAGCATCTCTCTTTACTCAGTATCAGGGCAATAACTCTAAATGACCTGCTGACCTCAAGTCCAAGAGTGGACAGAGCACTAGAACTTTAATAACATGATGGGTTTTTGCTGTGCCATGGAAGGGAATTAAGAACAAAAGAGGCATGGTCAGATGTGGCGGGTGAGCCGGCCTCCTCTCCCCTCGCTCACCGGGCTCTGTCCTGCTCACGGGCATCAGCCTGCTGCTCTGGAGCCTGGATGGCCCGAGGTCCCCTACATTCCACTATGCCCACCCTGTGTGCCAACAAAAAGCCCCTCTTACATCCTCTGCACTCAGCATCAAACACTGAAGACGACCTTTCCATCCTGGGCGGAAGCCCCAAGCAGACTTTCTGAGCTCAAGGGCCAAAGAGATCTCTCCTGGGCTTTCTCTGACCCCCAGTGGTCACTGAGTCAGCCTCTCCCAGCTACTCAGAGGGAGGAAAGGTGCTGGCACTTATGAGCGCCTGCTGCCAACCCCAGCTGTGCTGGTCCTTTTCAGAAACAGCAACTTTGAGGAGAACCATGAAATCTGTTATTCCCAGTTTAGAGAGAAAGGAAGGTTCAGAGAGGCTGAGCAATTTCCCCATGATCACACAGCAGGTACTCACAGGGAATGGGGAAAAGGCTCAATGTTGATTCCAAATCCACCGCATCCCAAGCATCTTTCAGTGCCCCATGCTGCCTCCATCAAGTTCTCACTTCCCTAGCCCTTTATTTAGCTGAGGAATCAACAGGAATTCAGTGCCTCTTAATGTTCTGTGGGCATGCAAATCACCCAGGGATCTTGTTAAAATGCAGATTTTTGGTACATGTATGCTGTGAAGTCGCTTAGTCGTGTTCAACTCTTTGCGACCCCATGGACTATAGCCCACCAGGCTCCTCCATCCATGGGATTTTTCCAGGCAAGAATAGTGGAGTGGGTTGCCATTTCCTTTTCCAGGAGATCTTCCCAACCCAGGGACTGAACCCGGGTCTCCCGCATTGTAGGCAGACGCTTTACCCTCTGAGCCACCAGGGAAGTCCTCATGTATACAATGTATACAGTACATGTATACAATGGCGTATTACCCAGCCACTGAAAAGAATGAAAAATTACCATTTGAAGCCACATGGATACACCTAGAGATCGTTATCCTGAGTGAAGTCAGATAAAAAAATATATCACTTATAAATGGAATCTAAAAGAAGTTACAAATGAACTTATTTATACAACAGAAGTAGAGTCATGGATGTAGAAAACATGGTTACCAAGGGATGGGGGAGGGATAAACTGGGAGATAGGGATTGACAGATACACAGTACTATTTATAAAACATAACTAATAAGGGCCTCCTGTATAGCACAAGGAACTCTACTCAATATTCTGTAATGGTCTACATAGGAAAAGAACCCCAAACAAAGTGGATATACGTGTATGTGTAACTGATTCACTTTGCTGTATGCCTGAAACTAACAACTTTGTAAACCAACTACACTCCGGTGAAATTTTTTTTTAGGTCACACAAAAAATACAGATTCTGATGCAGCAGGTCTGGGTTAAGGCTCAAGATTCTGCATTTTAGGTTAATTGGAGACTTTTTTTAGTCCTTATCATTCATCAAGCAACCTACACACATAATTTTCTTAATCTACCACAGCTGCAGCGGGGCTGGGGGGCGCTCCTGCTCCACAGACCACTCTCGGAGCAGCAGGAGGCAGGTGGCCAGACTCATGCAGAAATCCAAGTGACGTGTCACAGGCACACCGTCCACCGTGACTCGCAGTGGCCACGGACAGCCACAGCTAACCCAGAGGAAACCCCAGGATGCCCAGGGGTCCGTAACCACAGAGCAGGACAGACGAGAAGTGCAGAGGGATAGCCTGGAGAGGTGGCGGCCTGGGGAAGAGGAGGAGCTTGGCTCTTGGGAGAATTCAGAGGAGAATCATTGGGACCAGTGGCTGGAAGGTATGAGGGAGTCCAGGGTTCATTACATCGAAGCTCTTCTAACACTCAGAGCCCTTCAACTACACACAAATGCCCTACCAAGCTCAGTGCGTCTGGAGGTTTTCACACAGAAGCTGAATCAATGCTTGGTACTGCAGTAAAGAGTGACTTTCTATTCTGGATCAGTGCTTGAAATCAATGATCTCATTTCACTCTGATGTGCCAGGATTCTAACTAGACTCGTTTTTAGATAAAGCTGGAAATCAGTGATCTCTTTTGACTCTGACGTTCCAGGATTTTAACTAGGCTCATATCTTATCTTTGGACAAAGGGCCTCAGATGAAACTTCTGAGTCCCAACATGCCAGGCTGCTCCTGGCTAATCCTGACCTCCTTGGTGCCCTTGGCTCCTGGCTCCTCTCCACAACCGGCCTCACTTGCCAACTGCAGAGTCAAGTTCACGATCACCCAAATGAGTTACCTGGTCCAGCCGTCCTTCAGTGCCTCGCTGCAGAGCTGTGGGGAAAGGAGCAGAGCCATCAATATATACCCTCCCTGGTCCCAGCGGCATCTCAGTCATCTCTGACTCGGCTTCACAAATGCTACGGCCGCACCATGAACCAGAAGAACAACCATGTGTTGTTGAAATTCAGAGCACAAACAGCTTAGCCAACAGAGCAAGGCTGTTTGGTGACTTTCCTTCCTCATCTCTATGGGAACCACTTCATTCATTGTCACAACATCCCTGGTGGGGGAATGGAGCGTCTCTGTCCCTCTTTTTAAAGCTGGGATAGTCTGTAGCGTCCACAGACCGAGCCGGTGAAAGAGTAACAGTCAGAAGCTAGTCCCCCTTCTCTGTCAGCTGCAGGTGATTGCAGGGTGATGAGAAAGGGGAGTGATGCAGCCATGGGCCACCTCTCGTCCTTGAGCATCACACAGGACAGCATTCATCGGAATCGTCAAAACCACCCCTGAGATAGCTATCATTTCCCACCTTGCAGTGAGGAAACCAAGGCAGAGCACGCTCAGGGGTCATGTTATACAAGGTTACACTGCTGCCTCTGCCCGGGGCCAGCTTCCCCGTCCAGAGTCGAGGTGGGCTCGCCAGGCTACAGAGTCCCACGTTCACAAGGGAAACACCTCTCCTTTTACGTGGAATGTGTCCACGTATCCAGGATGAGGCCTGGAACCCACAACAATTCAGGAAGGCCAAGAGGCAAATGTCACATCTCCTGCTGTCTACAGAAGCCGGTTCCGAGGCCCACCTGCTTCAGCGTGGCATCAGGGTAGCCCAGCCAGGCGCATGACGTGGTGTAGGCGGGGTAGCCATGTGCCAGCATTTGCTCCTCTGCGGAAACAAAACTACCTTCAACAGTTTGCACCCGCGGGACCTCCAGCTTTAGAATCATCTGGGGCTGAAGTGCTGCCTGCAGAGAATCCAGCTATTCTGCCTGCCCTGTTCATCCGCATCCCCCAGCCCCGAGCATGTCACACCGGGGCCTGGTTACCCTCCAGGAGGCCCTGCTGGCCAAGCCTTCCCCTGTCGTTCGGTGTGACCCTAAAGCCAGCCCTGCTCCTGGCAGTGGCCGAGGTGAACTCTGACCTAAGAGGTCACCCCTGGAGGCTGCTGCATCTGTACCCAACCATCTGTCTGCAGGGGATGGAGCAGGGCACGTGATGTGAGCCCCCAAGGGCAGGGACCTGCAGAGGTGCACAACGAGAGCAAAAATAATGAGGGAATTTCCTCACAACCCACCTCGCTCTTTTTTCCCGACTTGACTTTGCCGCAGAATTTCTGGAAAAAATAAAAAGCATCATAGTCTTTTAGACAATGAGGCTCTAGGCCTGGTGGCTGCCAGTCAGAATGGACCAGGAAGCTCCCGGCGCGCGGGGATGACTCACCGCAGGCCTCCTCCTCCGTCAGGACGTCAGTGATGTACCTGAAATCGATGCAGGACACCAGCGTCCGGGGGTCCTGGCGGCGAGAAGGCAGGATGCAAAGGCCCCCGTCAGTCTACAAGTGGATCTCGGTTCTAAGAATCTGCTTACGCTCAGCCTGGGCTCATTCTGTCCAGGAAAGGACCTCTGGGCTCCCTCCTCCTCCCACCCTGCCCTCAGGGCTTTGGCCTCCCTGGAGAGGCCCACACTCTCAGTCAGGCCTCTGGCTGAGACCTCCCCCCACCAATCTAAGTCAGTCTGTTGGGAAGCAGGTTGTACCATGACCAACAGTACCTACGCCACTGTGACCCTTCACTGTCATCAAAGCCCTTTGAACATGGAGATTCTGCTTCATTTAAGACCACTGGCTTTGAAACAGGGAACAGGATCCATAAGAATGAAAACTCCACAGCGGGGCAATCTCAGTTACCTCCTAGTGGTCGTCAGATCATTTAATTCTGGGGGCCACCTCCAGCACCTCCCTGGAGAGGCCAGCCTAGAGCCTGCAGGTGGCCCAAGAGGTCCATGCCCTTTCCTTCAGATGATGCCCCCATGCCAGCTGCAACCATGTTAGAAATGATGCGACAGCCTTTCCACTTTCCTCCAACAATCTTCAAGGCCACGGTTCTTTGTTTCTCCTTAATTATGAGGCCTAATAATAAGGGCCCTTGTTAACCATCAGATTTTCAGTGACCATCCAAGACACTGCCCCGAGGTGGCTGAAGCTCAGAGAGGTTAAGCGGCATGCCGAAGGTCACACAGCCAGCAAGTGGTGGAGCCCGGATTGAAAGCCAGGTCTGCCTGGGTCTGATGTTCACTCCCTTTAACCTGCCCAGTTTCTTCCTCCTCGGCAGTGAGATGCTTGTCCCTGGTATCGACATGTCAGGGAGAAAGGAAACGGCAGAGGCCTATCCTTAGAATTCACCCTGGGCTCCTTCCTCAAGGGTCTGATTTGCCATTTGTGTTTGATGTCAAAGTGACCAAATAATATCTTAGTAATAACACCTTGGTCTTCAGAGTTTGAAGCACTTTTCTCAACTAGACTTTTAACCAATTCTGTGGAGTTTCTAGAGAAGTTAGGATTATTCCCTTTTCACAGTCAGGAAATGGAAGCTTGAGACTTTGTATCACATGTGGAATGAAGCACCAGAGTGGGGGAGGTGGGACCCATCAGACCCCCATGCCTGCGTAGGCACAGCTCTCTGCCACCTCAAACACCAGAGGAGGAATACTGGACCTGACTGCGTGCTGCCTGATCAGCAGGACAGTGACTGATCCAGAGACGAGGCTGAATGGACCCACTGATAATCAAAAGGCACGGAATCCATGAAATCCATTTCATTTACGGAAAACAGATAGAGTATTAAAGAATTTACTTACCATGTCAACAAGTAACTTCCACAGAGGCTTGGAGAAAAGAAAAGATTTGTAAAACATGTGTGAGGCACCCATGTGTTTTCTGACAGTAAATGCGCTAGTGGCAAATTCCTGCTATCAGACTAATGCCTGCCTGCGCCCCAGCCCACTGGCTCCAGCTGGCCCTCACCTCTGTTGCCCGCTTTTCTCAGCCCTTTCTAACTTACTCCGATGATGTCCCAGCTGCTGCCAATATCCCTCTGGGCAGACAAACAATCGAACACTTCTTACGTCGTCCCCTGGGAGCCTGTTGTATGTGCCTTTGCCCGCAGAGGGAGCTGTGTTCCTCTGCCGTGTGCTGTCTGTTCCATGGGGTCAGAGATGCTGCTGGAGGATTACCTTCCCCTCCTGCTTGGCCCATAGGTCCCACACGGCGTTGAGCACAGCCGCCGTGGCCAGATGCACCACACCCTTCTCAGGACCGATCTGGTGAGGAAGCAAAACACATCAGCACGTCTTAGAAAAGAAAAGGAAAGGATATTTAGGTCTCCTAGCCAGGGACACGCTTCAAGAATTAAAAGGCAGCAATGGAAGCTCTGCCCTGACGCTGGGAAAGATTGAAGGCGGGAGAAGGGGGTGACAGAGGATGAGATGGATGGCATCACCGACTCAATGGACCTGAGTTTGGGTAAACTCTGGTAGTTGGTGATGGACAGGGAGGCCTGGCGTGCTGCAGTCCATGGGGTTGCAAAGAGTCAGACACGACTGAGCAACTGAACTGAACGGAAACTCACTTGGAGGTTAAGCTCCTCTCCAGTAGCTTCTAACCTATAGAAGATCTGCAAGAATAGTACAGAGAACTCCTGTATATTTCCTCTCTCTGTGTATTTACATATATATATATACACAAACACACACATATATATACACACAGATAGATAAATATAATACATAAGGAAAATTTATTTTACTGAGTCACTTGAGAGTAAGTTGTAGATTCCATGCCCCCTTAATCCTAAATACTTCAGAGTATAGTTCCTAAAAACAAGGACATTCTCTCTCACAGCCATAGTGCAATGACCAAATTCAGGAAATATAATATTGATAGAACACTATTATCTATGAAGACAGTTCATAATCAAATTGCACCAACTGTCTCAATAATGTACTTTCTGTTATTCACAAATGGCATTTAGCTGACATGCCACTTTAGTCTCTTTTTATCTGGAGCAGATTTTCTTTTCTAAAAAAATAATTATCAGTATTTTCAAGGACAGTGTTCCTCCAGCTGGGTTGTCTGCAGCCCCATCGTGATTAGACTGCGATGCTGCCACTGCATTCTTGTTGCTGTTATCAGGGCTGTTATTGTTTAGGGCTTCTCTGATGATTCAGATGATAAAGAATCCGCTCATCAATGCAGGAGATGGGGGTTCCATCCCTGGGTCAGGAAGATCCCCTGGAGGAGGAAATGGCAACCCACTCCAGTAACCTTGACTGGAAGAATCCCATGGACAGGGGAGCCTGGCGGGCTACAGTCCACGGGGTTTCAAAGAGTCAGATAGGACTGAGCACGCACATACCATCTTTTAGTGCTAGGGTAAGTAAGTATCCTTTAGTCTTCTCCACTGTGTGGTTACCATTTCCTTTTCGAAGTAAGGAGATTAACGTTGCCCCTAAGTTTTAGCATCCACTGATTGTTCCTGCCAATCAATTACAGCCATGATGCTTGCAATATGGTGGTTTTCTAACGTTACCATTCCTGTTATATTAGTTTGTACTCTGTGGTAATGACAAGCTTTCCTTTGTTGGTTGTTTGCTATCTGAATGGAATCAGAGACTCAGGTTATTCAATGATTTATCAGCCATGACTACCACATTGTTTTTTTCTTAAAACAAAGGATATAGTAAGAGTCTTTATTCCAAGTACCAAAATTCAGAAATAAGGAAAACAAGTAAAATGCCAACAGTTAAATATTTATGACATAGTTAAACACCACTTTTACTGAATCGCCCCAGATTCGACCAATGGGAACTCCTTCCAGGGGATGCTTTTAAAGGAAGTTTCACTCGGTTTGCAGAAGTTAAGAATGAAATCCGAGGCAATGTGGACAACGTGCCTTTCTCTGAGCTCAGGAGACTGAACAGTTAGAAAAAGACAGACCTGATGTCAGGAGACACAGGTAAGGTGTCAGCTACTGGACTGACCTTGAAAAAGTGAAAGTGTTAGTCACTCAGTCGTGTCTGATTCTTTGCGACCCCATGGACTGTAGCCCGCGAGGCTCCTCTGTCCATGGGATTCTCCAGGCAAGAATACAGGAGTGGGTTGTCATTCCTTTCTCCAAGGGATCTTCCTGACCTGGGATTGAACCCAGGTCTCTTGCATTGCAGTCAGATTCTTTACCACTGAGCCGGCAGGAAAGCCCTGATCTAACCATGATAAAATCCTATCTCTAGAATCTCACTTTTTTCATGCTTTGAACTTAAGGTTCAAATACAGTCCTACACACAAAGGTGCTCTAGTCTCTCTCTTCTTAACTTTTGCTCTTCTCTTACATTTCTGTCCTTAATAACCTCCTCCCACAACTTCAATTCTTCTCATATTATTTCTCCCTTTAAAAGGTTCTCATTTGGCACTTTATATTCTAGGGAGTCTAGACCAACTTCATTCTACTCAGGGAGCAGAGATGAGGTCTGGAAGGGCAGCAATAGCTTTTGGGATCCAAGTATGTCCAGAGTCAAGTCTCACAGAAAGGACTAGATTACCTTAAAATACTGACTGTCCACCTGGTTCAAGCCCTAATTCATCTGAATAAGATGTTTACCTTAATATCTTAAACCTGTCTCTATTTTCACAGTTGTTGCAATCAAAGGACATGAGACTTCAGCAATGTTATTTACAGAATAGTTTTACAAAACAAGACACATACCCATCTGAGCTGCCCATCACTCGTGAGCTGCCTGTAGAAGCCTCTGAAATCCCCAACAATGTCACCAAGGGCCTTGTTCAGCACGTGGGGGGCCAAGGCATTCACGGCACAGACAACTGTGAAAGGGGGTACAGTTCTTGTTCAGTGCTGGTGTGAATAAATTAAGACACCCAAGTACCGCACACTAAGGTGGACATTTTATGAAGATAATTTTAAATATAAGAGGTACATGCCTTTAAAAATTGCCTCAAATATGTCATCTGTGGTTGTTATAACTAATAAACAGAATAGTTGTTCACCTATATTCAGAGCTTAATTTCTGAATAGAGCAAATCCATTTTGATTGGTTGCCACATGAAATGAACCATAAGCCTGAAAGTGTAAAGCATGTTCCCAAATCACTCTCCTATTCACTTTGTAAAGTGTCCATATGTCAGCTGCAAAACAAAATCTTGCTATTTCATTGTTCTCAAGGAATAAGAAGACTGACTTATAGAATTTTTAGAAATGTCTTTTCATCATTGTCAAGTATAGAAGATATCTTGAATTCACAATATAATTATATTAAAGATGAAATGAATTTGCAATTAGCTTAATATTTACATGTAAAATGTTAAAGTACATGAAAAAACTTCATAAACATTAAATTAATTTGAAGGTTAACCTTCATTTGGGTCAGTATTACCATCAATTACTTATTTTTGGTATTCTACTTAAATAAGAATTTGTAGTGTTATTTCAGATGAAGAATCAGTTAAAAAAAAAAAAAACTGTCTGCAAAGACCCTTTTACCATTTGCTCAGTTTATAACACACTCTCAGTCTATGTTTAAATGGCCAGAATAATCAACTTAGCCTCAAAGCAATGAATTTATTATAAAAAAATATTGGTTGACTTGTTGGGCATAGCCGTTGCTTCAATATTAAAATTCTCACATCACTTCATAGGGTGGTCACAGAGACACAGTTTTACTTTAGACAGACCTTAGGAGAAAGACGTTTGAAAGTATTTAACATGTTCACGGGGTACGCTTGGCTTCTGCGTGACACAGCCTCAGATGATGCTCATATTGAGTACTTAGGGCTGACCCCCACACCTTCGTGCTCTCTAGGGCTCTTGTTACTGGGATGCGGAATGATTCTAGTTCAGACATTTACCCCCTCGAGCTCTGAGAAGACAGAGCCCCCCCTCACCCCTTGGTGGTTGCTGCTCTTGGATTAGAGACATGAAGAGTAAGCCGGCAGCTCAGAGAGACCTGTATCAATACCTATATCAAACCTCCGTCTCACTAAGGAGAGGGTTACACAACAGACTGGTTTGTGTCACAGAGCAACCTTGAGGATGAGCCCATCTTTTTTGGCTCCAACAGAAGCACAAACAACACTAATACATTCTTCGAGAGGATGTGGGTTCTCCTCCCTCAGACTGAGTCCACTGAAAGAAGTTTACTAAAATTTGGTGACTTCCATAGAAATCTGGGTTGTGGTGATCAGACTCCAGGCTTCCCTGGTGGCTCAGATGGTAAAGAAACCACCTGCAATGCAGAAGACCCAGGTTCAATCCCTGGGTCCAGAAGATCTCCTGGAGGAGGAAATGGCAACCCAATCCAGTATTCTTGCCTGGAAAACCCCAAGGACAGAGGGGCTTGGCGAGCTACAGTCCATGGGGTCACAGTCAGTCTGATTCCAGTGTCTGAAAAGATGAGTGGGAAATCTGCCTGGAGAAACTTGGGCCTTGAAGGCAGCTTACTGTTGACGGAAGACAGGGCTCTCTCCTGTGACTACATCTGCCTAAAACTTCCTGGGATCCTCCTGCCCAGGAGGGACAAGTCAGAAAGGCTACAGACAACATGGGTCTGAGCAGCCAGGAACCCTTATGGCTATTAAGTCTCTTTAAAAATTCCTCTTTTTCTATCTCTTTTTCTTTTCCTATACAAAAACTATATTGGTCTCATCTATACTTAAAAAAATCAAGCATAACCTCCCCCTCTCTCACACATACAGGCCCTCTCTTCACTGGAATGAAATCACTGTTTTCTTAGATTATAAAAGAATGATTAATTAAGTAAGCTGATAAAGGCTGCAGAAGAACCATGATGAGCTAATGGAATTTTTTTCAACGTTAATTCGAACACCATGTAATGGTTCAGCAAGATGGCAGTGAGTCACCTGAAAAACACAGCAAGGTTACAGTTAAAAGTAGTTCTGTCATGCTGTGGTCTGAAACAGGCGGAAGCCAACTCCATCACCACAAAAGAGCCATTTGTTCCAGGCACAGAGAGATGAGAATTGATTTCTCCTGCCCGAGGTGTCCACAGGGACAGTGGGGGTGGGGAGGACGGGAGGTGTACTCAGCAGCACACCTGTACCAGGAAACACAGGCTCTTCACGGCGGGCCCGAGTGAGCACAGTTCCAAGTCGTGGCTGTTAAAGGTGGTTCCGAAGGCTTGTTCCAGAATGCGTCTTGTAAGCTTGCTGAGTTTGGCACAAACCTTGGGGGCCACCCTGTATGGTTAGAGCTTCATAAAGTGCTCAACCTACACCAGAGAATTAAAATCGCAGGAGAAGCTGAAACACAGCTCTCCAGCCTGTGGGGGTCAGTAGTCACTGCCTGGTGAAACAACAGTAAATGGTTGACTTAGGGGGTTGGAGTCTGGGAATCAGTGCCCAGGTGCTTCCATCTGCCTGGCCAATTCCTGCTTACCCTTCAAGGCTCATCACAAAGCTTCACCGTTGCTCTGAAGCTGTCCTGACCCTCCTGGACAGTTTCCGTGTAGCTCATACTCACTTTAAAACAAATGGTCCTTCTCTTACTGCACTATTGTTTCTTGTACGCCTGTCTCCCTGAGAAGTTCATGCATTCATGTTCCTTGTACATGGGACTCTGTCCCCTTTCTCTCCTTGGAAAGTCATTTCTGCGATGCCTGGCAGAGCATGTAACACACAGGGGCACACAGGAGGCATCCATGGAAGGCCTGGTTGATGGATGACTGGACGGCAACCCTGGGAGGGGTGGGGACAGCCTAATGGCATCCACAGAATGTTCAAGAAATGTTCCCTTGTCCTACACACACACACACACACCTCTTTTATCTGCTTGATGATACTAAAATCATTCAATGGGTCAAGACTGTTCTACAACTAGGAGAGGGCTGACAGTGCAAATATCCATGAGAGGGGGGTCAAGTCACCACCAAAGTCAGAGAATCTATTTCCTTGTTTCAGCCCCTAATGACTCAGTGAAACTGATCTGGCAGAGAGGCTTTCTTTTGGTACGTATTGAATTTTGTTCTTTGTGCATGCATAAACCAAATTATGTGTTTTGTTTTGTTTTTTTTTTAAAGCAGATAATCTGTACTTAAATGTTCTGCAGGACTAGCTGAGCAGCTGTCTGGGCCTGTTTTCTTGTCTCCAAAAATACGGAGGCTCAAGACCTTGGCTGAGCCCTCTTCCAGCTCTGAGAAAAGAAAGACCAACGCATGGCTCAACGAGCAGCCTTCACTGTCTGCTCTTCCCGAATAAGAGCTCTGAAACTGGGTGGGACCTACGGCCTTTGCTGCAAAGATGGGCAGTGAACTTGAAACCGACTCCGCGTGGAGGATTCACAAAAGCAAGTAGACTCTCTCTGTGCACAACAATAAGCCTTGTTCCATGAACACGTCTCCCCTCCCAAGCCCCTTGGCTGCTCACCCAGTTCAGGTTCTCCTAGCTCGGCAGAGAGAGAAATGGGCTGAACTTCAAGGATGTGCCTGCAGTTCTATGGATAACCGCAAGGAAAGAAGCCAAATTCTGCTATTTAAAAAATTTCTCCCAGTGAAATAAGCAAACCATCAGACATTGTTTTTATTCACGGCAAGCAAAACATGGAGGGAAATGAGAACTGGAATGTTCAGTTCCAGTTCAGAGCTGGAATGTTAGTGGAATGTAAGCACCCTAGGGCCTTAAGAGATGCCCAACTCACCAACTTCAGTGCCTCTTCCCAGAGTGAAGGTGATTCCATAGCCCTTGAGTCCATCTTCCGCATCCGTCTCCAAGACAACATAGGCTGCTGAGTAGTCAGGGTCTGTGTGCTGCAGGGGAAATGCCCCCCAAAACCCGCAAACATGAGAAATCCCCAAATAAACCCCGGAATGATGTCACATAAGAGCAGAAGATGCAGTAAGAGCTCCCATCGGAGGAAACTGTTCATGTTCCCCGAAGCAAATGCAGAAGCTCTGAATTGACAAAAGGAATGTCTTCCTGGAGGATGACAGAGGGACTTGGGGTAAGAGCGAAGACCCAGGAATGAAATCTCAGTATAGCAGAGGGAATTATATTTAGTATTGTGTAATAAACTACAACGGAAAAGAAAAAAAGGTATCACTGGGAGGTGGTAGGCTCGGCTGGAGCTGGGCTTTCTGAAACCTTGGTGAGCACCTGGAACATCGAAGGCCTGAGTGGTCCACCTTTCTTAAAAGACTGGTAAGAAACAATTCTAAGGACAGAGGAGCCTGGTGGGCTAAGTCCATGGGATCGCAAAGAGCTGGACACAAGTGAGTGACTAACATACATACACACACACACAAAATCATTGGAACCCTTTGTTAGAACAAGTATGGGGAACAGTTTCAGGGCTCCTTCGTGAAAATATCCTACTTGTGACCAGGAAGGCTTGCTGTGCTGGCAAGTGCTGAGGGAGGTGAACTGCTGAATCCAGCTTGTGGTGAGGGCTGGGTGGCGGCAATCCTGAAAGTCACGGCAGTATTGCTGAGAACGGCCACGAAGACTTTCTAGTAAGAAGGCTCTTGGAGGGGACTTCCCTGGTGGTCCAGTGGTTAGGACTCAGCGCTTCTGCTGCAGGGCACATGAGTTTGATCCATGGTCAGGGAACCAAGATCCCTATGCCATGGGGCGGCCCCAAAAATAAATAAAATAAAAATGGAGGCACTTGGGAATGAGCACATAACACACACCACATCTCTAGGAGCTAATATACATGCGTGTTTATGAGTGTGCAATGCAGGTGTCAGATATAATCTCTCCTGACTCAGAAGTCCTAAACCACTCAGGCCAGAGACAAATTCCATTTCTTATTCTACAGTAAGCCAGCAACCTTAACACTTTACAAATTCAAAGAGGAAAGTCAAGCTTTCAGTTCATCTGCAAGCAGTAGTTACAGCCACACCTACTGACAGCCTTCTCTGTGTCAGACTGTCTACACACATCTCATTTACATGGGTAAAGCAGATCCTGCTATACTCATTTTACAGGTGAGAAAAACTAGGCCTGGAGATATTGTGTGGTTTCCCCACAGCTGCTATCCCACAGAGGGGCAGAGGCGGTTGCCCTAAATCAGGTATTTTAATTTTACAAGTCAGCATAACTTCAAATGAATGTTTGGAAATTCACGAAGGACGGCCCAATGGGTGGTTTTTGTCATTTACCATAACATCATATGGGCTGCCCTGGTAGCTCAACTGGTAGAGAATCCGCCTGCAATGCAGGAGACCCTGGTTCAATTCCTGGGTTGGGAAGATCTGTTGGAGAAGGGATAGGCTACCCACTCCAGTATTCTTGGACTTCCCTGGTAGCTCGGCTGGTAAAGAATCTGCCTGCAATGCGGGAGACCTGGGTTCGATCCCTGGGTTGGGAAGATGCCCTGGAGGAGGGAAAGGGAAGGCTACCCACTCCAGTATTCTGGCCTGGAGAACTCCATGGATGGTAGCATAGCCCATGGGGTCGCAGAATCAGACACGACTGAGCGACTTTCACTTCATAACATCATATGAGAAAGGACACAAGGGTTTTGAAAATCAGGAATAACCTAATCTCAGAATAAAGGACATTCTTTTAAATCACTTGAGCACTTTTTAACAAGAGGCCGTTTCAGGTGAACACAGAGAACACGGAATGTAATGCACACACACAGTGTGCCCTCCACATTCAAGAGGCAAACATTACAGTGTGAATCGAAGTCCTCGGGTACCAATTCGCCTCAACTCCCCACCAGTAACAGGTAACCACTACCCTACCATGGATGCTTCCCACATTCATTACATACAGGGAAACTTTGTTTTTCCAGTGTGGCCAATGGTGCGTGGGCACGGGGTGGGGGGCAGGACTGGAGGACTGGGCAGGACTCATATTTGGGAGCCACTGCAGGAGATGTGGGTGTGGAGCACCCCGCTAACAGTCTCAGAGAACAAAAACACCTTTCAGGGCTGACTTGACTGCATCTCCAAAGGCTGACATCTACCTAACTCTTCATGGTGACATCCTCTATACTAATGTTTTCCGGGAACTTCATGGCATCACGGACTCAATGGACATGACTTTGAGCAAACTAGGAGACCTTGAAGGACAGGGAAGTCTGGTATGCTGCAGTCCATAGGGTCACACAGGGAAGTCTGGTATGCTGCAGTCCATGGGGTCACAAAGAGTCGGACATGACTGAGCAACTGAACAACAAAGAACAACATGTGAGCCCGTTTCACATGACCCAACTGCTTAGAGTTTGTTCATCTGGTTTTCCAGTCAGACTGTGACTCCTTCCTTTCACAGATGGGCCCAAGAGGTCCAGAGAGTTAGGGCCTTCTCCTGGCCACAAAGCAAGTTGTGGGGGGAGGCAGGGATCACCACCTGAAACACCCTGCGTGGGGCTTCCTGGGTTCCATCACGGTGGAGGAGCTCGCGCTGTGTTTTAGGGCTTCACTGGGGATGCCCCAACATCGTTTTGCAAATACGATTCGCATTTCCAGCAGAATGTGAATCATAAATACAAAAACAGGAAATACTAAATGCCAGCAAAGAAAGGAACAATAAGAAAAAGAAAAAAACCTAGGAGGATGGGGAGTTCCTAGATACCTTCACTCCACTTTTTGGCCTCTCCACTTACAAAAGCAATGGTTCCAAAGGTAGGAACCTTCCAAGGGGCCCCTCCGGGAGCCCCGTGCCTAAGGGGCCCTAGCGTCGGCGGGGCGGAAAGGCACCGGGACGGACAGCGCTTACCATGGCGTCCGAGCCGTGGCCCCCGAGTGACGTGGGGAAGCGCACATCGTGGACCGAGAGCCGGGAGACCCTGCCGTGCACCATGCCCACGCGCGCCGGGGCGCCACCACCTTTGCTGGACCTGACGAGGGCCGCGCGGAGAGGGAGGGGCTCGGAGCCGGCGCGGATTGGCCGCGCGGCCAGGGGTGTGGCCGCGCTCGAGAACTCAGGGAAATTGTCAAACTTCGTGAGACTGGAGGGGCCGGCCCGGCTAAGGGTCCCCTGACTCACAGGTTTTCCGCGCCAAGTTTCTGCCCCGCAACGGGGGCGCTGTTCCCGAAGCCGGACTGGCTCGGGGTCTCCACCTACCCCGCGCCCCCTCCCCTCTCCTGTCCCTCCTCTCCCCAGGACCCTGCTCCGCCCAGACTAGAAACTGTCATGTGACCTTACCCGGAGCAGCGCCCAGAGAGGAAGAAACCGGGTCGGTTCAGAGTACTATCCGCTCGCAGCAGCAGATTCGAACCAGCTCTGAATCTGACGGACTTAAGTCCGTCAAGGTTGGGGCGGCCAGGATAGCCTTGGGCCAGAAAACCTTGAAATGACCTCAGCCTGTTTGCCATCTGATAAACTAAGAGGCGGGTCACCATTTATTACATCCTTGCTGATTCAGAAAGCTTTAAATACAGGACCGCTTATCTACTCAGCCCTGCAAATAGATAGGCAGGTATTGTCCATTTTACTGAAGAAATGGGATTCAGAGAGATTAAGTAATTGAAGAGACTTGCCCGAGGCCACACAGCTAGACTAGCTGCAAACCCAAGGCTCTGTCCTGTGGGTGGCAGGAATTGTGGAGTTCAGAGCTATAGGATCCCTCTGACAACATGGTGACGGCTACGGACGGCCCCCATCCCCCACCCAACACACACACCGCAGTGTGCACACAATTTAAGTTTCTATACCATTTTACGGATGGTCCACTTAACCTCTTGTCTTGCCTACTGCACGCCACCTTTCGGTTCCTACTTCTAGGGACTGTTTTGATGACTATTTGGGAAGCAGTGCTATACAGATATATTTTTCCATTAATAAATGTTCCTGTGGATATGGCAGGGATGTTTTCAGGGATCTCCAGGTCATGTCTGCTGCTCAAGGATGCATACATAGAACCCTGCCAGATGAATTCCTCAGGCTAAAGACTGAGATCGTTAACTCAAATGCTACAGAGGCTGGGTGGGCACCAGGAGGCAAAGAGGGGTGAGGTAAGAAGCAGTGACTGCAGCTAAAGGGACAGCCAGGCAGCGCCAGTTGATTGTGGCCCTGTAGGAATTAAGAGCACAGATTGCCGCATCTTCCTAGTTCCCAAGAAAAGTCTGAAATTTGAATGTTAATGGGAAATAGCCCTTCTTTCCCCCTGGCCTGTCCTACCCACTCTGCAGTCTAGACAGTTAACTTTACATATGGATCAATGTTTATTAACATTTAATTGTACTACCTATTTGTTCATCCCTATTTTTTGCTGTGTTGATTTTTAGGGTGTGGGTGTCTGGCTGGAATATATGCTCAGGTTTTTTTTTTTTAGAATGGTTCTTTGGGCTGAGTGATATATTCTGAGTACTTTGTGTTCTGAACATGTCTTTTTCTTCCAAGATTTGAAGGATTTTACTGTATAGAATTACTAGTTCAAATTAATGCTTTTTAAAGTAATGTTAAGTCTCATTCTTTAAGAATTTTTTCTTCCCCATTCTCTGGAGAATGGATTTTCTCTTTATGGTTTTAAAATAATTACTAACATATATTTAAGACTCACTTAGCTACTAATCTTACTCCACAGCTGATGGATTCTTTCAAACCAGAAGCAGCATACTGCTCTGGAAATTTTCTCTACTTGGTTCTTCTTCTTCATTATTATTTTTTCATCTGGAACTTATATTGGTTTGATATTAAACTTACTCTGAATCTATCACCCATGCTTTAATGAAAAAAAAAAAAATTCCTTTCTGATTCTTTGAGTTCTGGGCATATCCTTTGGTTAACTATTCCAGCTCACTGACTGGGCCAGTTTATTATACAGGTTCAGTTCTGCCTACACAGCTATTCCAAATGCTGACACCCCCTCCCCACACCCCTGTAATTAATAGTCCCATCACGTTTTAGGAAAAATAAAGTAAAACGGACAGGATTTATATTCTTATTGCAGCAATGAAGACCCAGCACAGCCATAAAGAAATAAAATTATATATAAAAATATACTGTGTGGGATGAAAAGCAGAAAACACTGCAAAATAGGAGATTAGTGAATATGAAGACAGAGCAAAAGTATCCAAAATGAAGCAAAAAGGATTAAACAGAAAAAGAACAGAACATTACTGACCTGTGAGGCAATATTAAATGGCCCAATATACATACAATTAAGAGTCCCAGAGTGAACAGGTAAAAACAAACTGAAAAATAATCTCCCAGATTTTCCGACTTTGATGAGAACTATAATCCACTGAATCAAGCCTCTCAAAACTGAATCAAGCCTCTCAAACTCTAAATAGAATAACCCTTAAGAAAGTCATGTGAAGGCACATTGTAAATAAACTGCTGAAAACCAGGAATAAAGACTTCTTTTCAGAGTGTTTTAACAATACTGTTATGGACTTCCCTGGTGGCCCAGTAGTTGAGAGTCCACCTGTCAATGCAGGGGACACGGGCTCGATGCCAGGTGCAGGAAGACCCCGCAGACCGAGGAGCCAAGGCCGGCGCCACAGCTGCTGAGCCTGAGCTCTGGAGCCGGTGCTCTGCAACGAGAAGCCACCGCAGTGGGAAGCCGAGGCCGGCAACCAAGAGGAACCCCCTCACCTGTACTAGAGAAAGCCCTCGGGCAGCAGTAAGACCCGGCACACCCATAAATAAATTCAAACATTTTTCTGTATTAATATCATTTTCTAACTTTCTAGCAGTGATATGGATTACAAAAACACAAGTTTAGAAACCCAGATTTCTGATCCTTTTGGAGGGTTTGGGATCAGGAGATGTAAACCAGGCACAGTTTGCAGATTCCATGGTGTATTCTCTCAGTGTTTTAGGAGGCCAAGGCATTCCCAGAAAATAGCAATTATGTGGGTAAAAGGACTCTGATAGCCTTTAAGGAACACACCACTTTACAGAATTCAGTTTTTCTATTAGGATCACTGTCACTCCTTTCGGCCAATTGTTAAAGTTTTTATTTCTCTCATCTCTATTACCACTTAGACTGCAGGCAATTTTTCACTTCAGATTCTGTCTTCCAGCGTACTCATGCTAATTTGACCTTTAAGATGTGAGTGAAGCTGGCCCGAACTGCTTCCCTATATGTGGGAACCTAATGTCTGTGTCTCTGAAGCACTTAGAGGACTTTTTCCTCACTACATTTAAACTCCTTTGTGTGAAACCCACCCCTCCCCGTTGCTGTCAACCTTTTTGGACCTTCTCCTATTCCCCTTACTCCCTTCAATGCCACCCACCCAGCTCATAAAGCAGAGCTGAAGGAAAGTTTGCGGGAACAGGAGAACTTACCAAGCATCTTAGACATCTCGTTTCTTAAAGGTCTGTGGGCCTTGCCTGGGGTTCTCACACTATTTAACTCGGCTTTCATTGTTTTACTAATTTTCTGGGTGCTTCCTCTCTCTTCCATTTCTTCTTTTTCTTAGCTCAGCCCTCCTACTCCCTCATTCCTAGTCATCATTCATTCTACTCATGAATGATTCATTCATTCTTGGAGTGTTACACCTAACTGGTTGGTTCAGTGGCGTTTTACCACATTTGGTTTGCCAGTTTTTTGAAAAATAGTTAATTGAAAAATCCTTAAGGTTCAGTTTAGAAATCAGAGTTCTGACTATGCTCGACATTTCATATGTTCTCTCCATTTGTGGTAACTAGGGCTTCCCCAGTGGTTCAGATGGTAAAGAATCTGCCTGCAATGCAGGAGACCCGGTTTGACCCCTGGGTCGGGAAGATCTCCTGGAGAAGGGAAAGGCAACCCACTCCAGTCTTCTTGCCTGGAGAATTCCATGGACAGAGGAGCCTGGCGGGCTATAGTCCACGTGGTCACAGTCAGACACAACTAAGCAGCCAGCACTTTCACTTATGGTTACATTTAACAGAATGACAATTATTGCTACTGTATCAAAAATGTTACTTCTGAAAGGAACCTCCCAGTGGAGAGGACATAGCTAGCCCAACTCCCAAGGAAGGAAGCGGGGGAATAAATACCTTGACCTCTCAGGTTTCTTCCAGTCTTCTGCCTGAGCTCCTTGGTGGCTTAGCTCAAGAGGAATCCAGAGCGAGGGAACCCACTGGTGAGGACAGGCGAGCCTTCCGGCAGTGTGGCTGTGAAAGGACAAATGGACGATACCGGGAACACACGGCTTGTTTTACTCAGAACTAGTCCTTTTCGTGTCTAAGCAGCTTGAATGTGAATTAATCAGGACTCTGATTGTTATGAAGGAAACTCAACTCGATGTCAAAAAAAGAAGAGGGAGGGAGGAAGGAAGGAAATGGAAGGCAGGGGAGGAGCTAATTTTATGGAAATAAATGCTGCTGGGGCCCATGCTCTCTCCCTCCCCTCTGCATGCCGGTTTGTTTTGGATCTAAGTGGGGACCTGGACTCCAGCAGCATCCGGGAAACATCTTTAGAGCAGTATAATCAGATAAGAGATGAAACTCATCTTCCAGTTCCATGGCGAAAAGTCTTAGAGATTTTACTAAGAGATGTAAATCAAGATTTTGCATAAATGGGATCAGAAGACTGACTGGAAAAGATGGTAAGATATTATTTCTTACCAAACTTATATAAATATAATATAATCCTCACCAAAATCTCCCCTGAATTTTTCTGGAGTATGAAAAATAAAGTCTAAAAAGTTCATCAAGAATTTGCCAGAACATCAACATTGGGGGGGAAAAAAAAAAGGGCATTACGAAGGCTACTTAACTATTAAACTGCATTATCAAGTGATTAGTCATTGAAAGTATTATACTCATGTCAGAATGTCAAGTTAATTAGACAAAACCAATGGGGTGGGAGATGCATTAACCAGTAATTGCTGCGGTAAAATTAATGGTATGGGGGGAAAAAAAAAATCAAGCTAGACCCTTAAGTCACATTTTATGCTCTCAAAACTTCCACATGAATTAAAGAGTGATGTAAAACACAAAAGCATCAAATAGAACAGATGAGATGAATATTTAATCTTGGGATGCAAAGGACGTTTTATGAATAAAAAAGATTTGACAACATACAAATGTACAACTTAAATGTCAAAAAAATACATGCAAAATTAAAAGGCAAACAGCAAACTAGGAAAACATTCTTGAGAACTTATTTCTCTACTGTATAAAAATATTTAATAAATGTTTATTAAATGATGTGTTTGTTCATTAAATGTTACTTTTCTGGAATCATTAGGGAAAAACAAAGCTAATAATTTTAGATAAAATAACAGTAAAAAGCAATTAATACCTTATTGGAAATAACAAATGCTTTTGACTGGCCATTCATAATTTAGCATAATCTTATTTTCATTATACCTATAATAGAAGTGTTAAACACACATAGAAATAAGGCTTGCATATTTTTCATTTTTAGAAAATTAAATCCCTTATGATCAAAAGTGGTAATTCTATTTTATGTCCTTCACATAGAATCTTTTTTTTTTTTTTTAGAATCTTCTTCTATGAATAACTTCACTTAAATCTCTTAGATCTGTCAGTACATTAAAACTGTACTTGCTGATATTAAAAAAAAAAAAAACCCTGTAAAAACAATGTCACTCACCTGACTTGGAAAATTAATCACACAGAATAAGTTTAATAATGTTCTGAATTTAAAAAGAATTGATTTAAGTCTGCTCAGGAGTCATAACTCAATACTTTTATTCCCCCCCAATGGAAGAAGAAACTCAAAATATACTTTGCTTTAAATGCCATTTTAAAGAAACTGATAGAACATATGAATAGTGGCTAAAAAGATAAATGGGTACATTCAATGAGAATTTTTATTTCAATTATCCACAAAACAATATAATAATACTTTATAAAAATATTAAGTTTTAGGCTACCATTATTCATTAAAAAAAGTGTTTGTGCTAGAAGGCTGTTTTTACCAACTCCCTTTTTTGGTAAGGAAAACACATTAAGAGGCTGAAGAAAAGCTGTTGGAAAAAAAATCTTCAAATGTACAAACTTGTTTATTTTTCTCAGCAATTTAAAAATACATAAACCATTTAAACTGAATACACGTTAAGTTAGTGTTTTATTTCCTAACTATACAATTGATATATTATAAGGAACTGTTCCATTCAATTAAAACCTAATGAATGCCATCAATTTTTTCTGGCTTATTTTTTGGAAGGAAATTATTAGTACATAAACATAACTTTCTCCTTTTTAAAATGCTTAGAAAAATTGAAATATCATAGTTCACACAAAGCCCTTTAAAAATCTGAAGTCACAGGTTGAGGATGTAAAAGGTAAATGATGACAGCAGTCTTCTTGGGAAAATCCTCGTGGAAGGATTCAATACTATGCAAGTTACGTAAACATGAGAAACCACTGCAAGTTTTAGTACCACAACTACTGCCAACCTGCATGAAGTTCATCTGTCACATTGTAAAATGGTTTGAATCTCAACACAGATACCACAGCACAGAACTGTTTATTTAATGACCAAATCAGGTAAGCGATGATGATTAGTAATGATATTCCTAAAATGCTGGGACTGGATGTGTTGTTATATTTAAAATGTGACTACAAAAGAGAGTGTTTTAAAATGTAAATACCAGACTTTTGTCAGACTCAGTTCCTTTGCTAGACACTTACACCGGTGACGCTGCCATTCAAATTCATATTTTGGGATTTTAATTTTCTTTCTGAGTTAGTCATAAGAGTCAGTATTATTCTGTATGTTTCACTGGTGTACTTTAAATATGCCACAACTGTCACCCTCTTTTCACCAATTATACTGAGTACGTTCTCCTCAAATCAACTAAATTCTAAAAGGGGAAAAATGATCATCATTAAGTATACTTAAAAACGGAATGCAGATTTCAACACGGACTTGAAAACTGGAGTTCTAAAAACGTTCTGCATAGAAGCTGTATCACTGGAATTAGTGGGAAGCCTTAACTTAGCTATTTGAGGCTACAGCACTCATTTAGTGTTTGTGTTAAGAAAGATTAGTTTTATAGTCCTACCTATAACTCTTAAAATCTCAGAAAATAGATTAAGTGAGGAGCTTTGAGTGCCAGCAAAGCCATTTTGTCACTCCTTAACATCAACGTTAAACACAACATCCCACATCTCTATCGGTAAAACTTTCACATTTTCTTTTCTCATATTTCTTTTAAATACATTTTCCTCTCTGTTAGTCTATATTCAGTATGAGCAAAAGTGCATTCAAGTCCCTGATCTAGTGATATTTTCCGTTTGTGGCACCCACCGTTAAGTACATATTAGCAATCTCACAGTACCAGTCTACTTTTCAAAAATGACTGTTAAAAAACGCTGGGTTTATTTTTTTCATGCTATCTAAAGATTAAAAGATTTCCCCTTGGATTGTATGATTTCAATTATATATTGCCTTTAAAAAAAAAAATCAATGCAACCTTACAAAAGATTAGCTCACTTTCTAATTACCTTCATTATTTTAAACTGAGCTATTAAGTAATGATTAAAATGAAAAATGTCTTCTACTTTCCAGTTTTATGAGTATATTGAGTATTAACACAGTGCATTATACTTTCAAATTCCACTGTTGTCATCTAACATTTAATCAAGTTTTAGATGCCGTTTCCTTTTTGCTTCTAAAAACCTGGCCCACTTCCATGCAAACAGAGGCATATATAAAGGTTGCATATTAACTGTTCAACTTAGAAAAAACTTCTAAGAAGAATAAATGCAAGATATTTTTAAAAACTGGAATGGAATTGTTTGGTCCCATGAAAATTCCATAATTCTAGATTTTATTATGGTATAACTGATTTTAATCTCCCAAGTTTTGCCTATACTGATTGATAAATTTCTCTTAATTATGAGTTTGGGGAATAAAAGAAAGGGAGTGATTCATAAGCAGTAGCCTTGCTGCTCTTCATTGTCATGCCATCATTCACATGGTCATCCAAATTTTAACTATACTTTCTTTGGACCCTGAAATCAGCTGGAAAAATTCATCATTGGTACTTTAGAGTTTAACACTTGGAAAAAAAAAAAGTGGTTTTGTGCAACCATGTCTGGAATTCCAGTTTACCATCAAAAACATGCAGGGTGAAGAAGATTTTCTTCTTTTGATTCCTGTACGTCAGTGAGGAAGTCTACACAAGTTTTTTACAATTTTGGCAGATCGGTGCATATAAAATAGGCTTCTTGGATTATAAATTTTCTCCTGGCTGGTACTGTGGCTCTGTAGCAGTGAAATAGTCTTCCAGGAAGGACTGGATATACTCAAACGTTGGTCTTTCGTCAGGGTCCTTCTTCCAGCACAGATTCATCAATTCATGGAGGGACTCCGGGCAGCCCTGGGGGCACGGCATTCTGTACCCTCGCTCCACCTGCTCCAGCACCTCGCGGTTCACCATACCTGACACACGGGGTTCACACGGCAGGAGACGGTGAGAAACAGTGACCCTCAACACCGCGGGCCAAACAACAAACCCCCAACCACTGATTCGAGATAGTCAAGTGAGCTTCTTTACTGAAACGATCCTTTCTGACAGGGAAATAAAGTTTAAATGTCAAAGGACACCAGCAAAAGCTTAGAAAAATGCTAATCTGTTTCAACATATCTAACTTTCTTCATTCCACCTGAAATCTGGTTTTTAGTACTCATGCCTTTCAAAGCCAACCGCGAACTTGGGCTAATGAACAGAGGCAAGACAGTATCTGAAAGCAATTCAGAAGAATGAGTTCTAGTTCTGGTTTTTGCCAAATATACTGATTATGCTACTTTATATCAAGTCACTTCCTTGAAACAGTCTCCTTATCTAATGTCACTGTTTTGACTTTGCTCAAATTTATTACACAGGTCCTTTCTTGTATTCCTATGTAATCCCCAACTATTTTATCAGCAGCTCACCCTGTGTTATCACAGGCTAAGCATACCCTCAGTTACTTGTGGGAGGAAGGGAAGGAGATGACTGAGATATATTTATGCTCATCATCTGAGAAAACAGTAGAGCAAAAAGACCCTTTTTTTGGGAGAAAGCTATGCACACAGAGCCCCATCTCAAGGACTGTGGCTCTCACAGACTGCTCACCATCCAATGCCAAAAAGAGAGAGCAAGGGAGGGAGGGAGGGAAGAAAGAAAACAGACAGATAAAGAGAAAAATAAAGGCCTTTCTCCCATAAACTCCAGTTACATGAAATGCAAGCTCACCTGGATACGGCACTCTGCCCTTTGTTACCAGTTCTGTCTGTAGAATTCCAAATGACCATACATCAGACTTGATTGTAAATCGACCATACAGTGCAGCCTCAGGAGCTGTCCACTTGATTGGAAATTTTGCACCTAAGACAGTATTGACAAGCTTGCTTCAGTAACTGGTTTCTTTCTGTGCACATATGGCAAAAGCAGGGCTCTTTTTTTTGTCAGTATCCCTACTGTACCTGTCATCAGTGTCAAATTCTTCAAAAGTACAAGATCTTCTTTAATACTATTTAAAATTTCCATTAGTAGAAAACACATTTCTTCCCGATAAGATATTCAATCACATAAAAAAAAGCATGGCTGGTGGGGACAGAAAACCATTCAAAAAGGAACAGAGGTAAAAACGCTAATAAGCAGCAACCAAAAACATGGATTATAGGATCTATAACTTTTTAAGTCAGTCCAGCTGCCTGTGCGCTGCAGTCCATGGGGTCGCAAAGAGCTGGACACGACTGAGCGACTGAACTGAACTGAGCTCCTAGTAGTTACAACTGCTGGCTGCCAAGAGCATATTCTGTTGGTTCTAATGTCTACTGGTTTTCAACCATAATCTCCTTTCTATATCATGATATCTCTAGAAAATTTTACTGTACTATCATTTTGAAAAGCCTGTATTAATTTACTCAAATATTTAGTGTCTTAGCACTTTTTATGCACATTATGCTAACTGTTATCAGAGACACAAAAACACAGCCTTTGTGATGCTTATATACTTATAGTGAAAATAAGATTATAGGTGTCTTAAATACTTAAAGTTACTTACTTATATAGATATATAATGTTGTAAAATATAGTTCTTTAGATGTTCTGACAAACAGAAGATCAATTTTCATTAGCATAATCATAAAAGGTTTCATTTAAAAAGTGGTAGCGAAGTTTAGCCTTAAAGACTGGTTAGAATTTTCGTAGGTAAAGACTGAAGAACAGGAAGATATTCTAGCTGGAGGGGACAGCACACAGGTATGGAGATGGAAAAGAAAGCACTGAGCTTCCAGTGCTTAATGTAGTAAAACCTGGATGGTTCTGAGGCTACAAACGTTATATTAAAATGTTTCTTATTTGTTGGCATGCCAAAGGAAGTGTGAAGAGGAGAATACTGCTTGCTGTATTCATAATGCAAACACCACCCACAGTCAGGTTCTTCTCTGGGGGAAAGAGCTATCAGAAAGCCACAGTATTATGTGCTATATATAATTTTATAAACAAAAATCAATGCTTCTATGACTCTATTGAGCAGGTCTAGAGCTGTTTGCTTAATTCTGTACAACCCTGTATGTTCAAAAGAACGGTAAGAAAATCCACTCATTGAAAATGAGGTTACCAGCATTTATTAAACAATCATTTTACCTTGTCTTGCCGTATATTCATTGTCTTCAATTAACCTTGCTAAGCCAAAATCTGCTATTTTGCACACAAGGTTTTCTCCTACAAGAATATTAGCAGCCCGAAGATCTCGATGAATATAGTTCATTCTTTCAATATAGGCCATACCGTCAGCAATCTTGGGAAGAAAAACAAACATATATGGTATGAAGGGAATGATGGAGAGGGCAATTCTGGTTAATGTTAAACCGGATCACTGAAGAAACGTCTCTCGAAAAGAGATGACGGTAATGGGGCATAGTCTAGTAGATGATAGGAAAAACAGAAAACCTTTTAATGGAGCAGGGAGAGAAGGATGAGGAGGAAGACAGGGGTCAGGAAAAGGAGAGGGGAGAAGGGGGGAAGGGGGAGAAAAGAGATGGCACGTGGCCCACAAAGCCTGAAGCATTCACCTGGCCCTTCACAAATGAACAGCCTGCACGCCTCCACCATAAAGGGGCTCAGAGCCTGGAGCTCAGGTGTATGGACGAGGCTTGACATATGCTAAGGTCGCACAGGAGCGGTTTTCTTAGTATAAAGTTTCTCTGAATTGCCAGGTCCTGTGGACATCTGGACACCATTGTGAAGGAGTCTTAGATTCAATGTGTCAACCAAAGCCAATAAAAGACCCCTTGAATACCTACCATATATCTGAATAAAACTTTTAACAGTTCTCAATTATATTTAAAAACAAAAACTCAGAAGAGTAAAACTACCCCATCTTAAACTGTATACCCGCCATCTAAATTCTTGTTTGGGACTATATTAAAAAAGAAATTCAGCATATACTTTATTTTTCTTTATTTAAAGACCAATATGATTAATTACTTTAGGTATATTGGGCCTTCCCTGGTGGCTCAGAAGGTAATGAATCTGCCTGCAATGCAGAAGACCTGAGTTTGATCCTTGGGTTGGGAAGATCCCTTGGAGAAGGAAATGGCTACCCACTCCAGCATTCTTGCCTGCAAAACTCCATGGTCAGAGGAGCCTGGAGGGCTACATTCCATGGGGTCCCAAAGAGTTGGACATGACTGAGCAATTAATACCTTCACTTAGGTATACTACCTTCCCACCTTCTATTCTAGCAGGATCAGTGTGACTCTGGGTTGCTTAGTGTCTGCTGCTCTCCCGCACCCCGCTCCCCGCTTTGTTCAGGTCTTCTGCAGCGTATACTTCAGATTTCTGATATTTTCTTTGGAATAGCAATCATTCATTGTCTTAACATGTATCTGCTTCAGTATACATACATACAGATTTTGTATTTGTGAATGCATATGTTCCTGAAAGGCCACATGATACAGAGCAGCATGGTACTGGGATCACTGACTCTAATACTCCTAAGTCGTGTGAACCCTAGACGCCTGGGTCCTCAGATACCACAGTACCTGTAATATACAGAGATTAGCCTGGATTATCTGTAATGTTCCTCTGAGCTCTAAAACTCCATGATTTCACTATATAAACAACAGTATTCTGAGAAGCCTGGCGGGCTGCGGTCCATAGGGTCACAAAGAGTCGGATAAGACTGAAGAGACTTATCATGCGCAAGCACAGACACACAAGATTAGTTTACATTTTTAATGTGGACTTGCAGTTCAAATGGACACACGGGTGAACACACAAGTACCTGAGCAGCCATGTCAACCAGCTGTGGGAGCTTCAGATACTTTCCATCTCCCTCCTTCAGGAAATCTAATAAGCTCCCTGTAATAGACAGCAAGACATTCATGAACAATAAGCAAATCTAACAAGAGTAAAATGGGCTAATTAGGATATAAAGATGTAATACTGTCTGTTCTTTAAAAAAAAATCTTGACTGTGAAGGGAAGCAAGAGCCAGAGAGAAGCTGGTGAAAAGCGGACGCTGGGACAACAGGAGGGTTTTCTGTTTAAATGAAAGGATGAAGAACATAGTGTAAGAACTGTCCTTAAATAGAGGAAGTGACACCACTTCTTTTGATAATTGCTCAAACAGTACAAAAGCTGCAGAGCCCAGAAACAGCAGCAATCGGGGATTGGAATGTGTCATTTAGACAGCTATTTTTCTTTGCTCTTTAACCAATTACAACAAATCCCCCCTCCCTTAAGTGTTCCTCTTATCCATTCATCGGAGTATTCTAAATGTACCAGTGGGCCTTTAACTTTGTTTTGGTCATGGGTTATTTTGAGAATCTGACAAAAACTACTGACTCTTTGTCTAGAAAAATACACATAAGTATGAAAAAACTGATGGAGAACTTCAGAGGAAGTTTTCTGAACCCTCTGAAGCTCATTCAGAACAGAGAGCAGGTACTTGATAAGTAATTGGAGACCAGTTCAGAGCACTCCTTCAGTTTGCCCCATACACGTCTCTAGCCTTATTTCCAACCAGCTACCTTCTGCACTTTCCACTACCCACGGCTTCACTCCCCATTTCCTAACAGCTCTGCAGAAATACCAGCAGCCCTTCTGTTTACCCATCCACATCCCTCATCATCTTAAAGGACGATACAAGACTTGTCTTTTCTACTTATTTTTCTAATTTTTATTCCAACCTAGATAATCTCTTCCTCAATTTCTATGTTACTCACTGAATGTGTCAAACACCTAGAAATTCATTATGCTTTGGCTTGAACTTATTTGTTCAGAGCAAGCTGTTATTTAGCTTTATAATGAAAATTAACTCATTGGGTTAGGTCTTCTTTCCAAATTCAATGTAAGTTAGTTAGATGGCTTTATTTCTTTGATGCCTTATAATACTAGCAGACTGTTTATATATTAGAAGCATTTAATACATTATTAATGTATTATAATTATTATATATTTATATATAATATAAAAATACATTATATATATTGTTATTATATATTGTATATATTATAATTATAATTTAATTATAATAATATCAATTATTAATAATATCTAGAGTGTCCCACTTCCCTGGTGGCTCAGATGGTAAAGCATCTATCTGCAATGCAGGAGACCTGGGTTCAATCCCTGGATCTGGAAGATCCCCTGGAGAAGGAAATGGCAACCCACTCCAGTACTTTTGTCTGGGAAATCCCATGGACAGAGGAGCCTGGTAGGCTACAGTTCATGGGGTCACAAAGAGTCGGATACGACTGAGCGACTTCGGTTCCAGTTTCAGTGTATCCTGACAATCAAGAAAACACAAGAGGCCATGAGTTCAGTTGGGTTAGAGGGCCAAATTCTAAGTGTGTGAAGAGCAAAATGGGGAACTACCGAGTTTAAAAATGGAAGGGGCGTTTGTGATCCTGCATTCTAAACATCCCATCTAGATATAATCCTAATCTGGCAATCTGACAACACAGACCTCTATCACATTCCCCAACTGAATACTTCTTGAAATCAATACACAAGCTAAATGGCCCGTTAGCTTTATCTCCACAACACTCTTATGCTCTCGATATCCTGATTTAAACTTCCTCCTGGTCCCTTTCCTCCCTTCTCATTCATCCTAATATACTCTGACATAGGATACCTGGTAGTTTCTTTATGCAGAGATTCCTTGTTAAAAATACCATGTGCTCTGATTCATGTTGAAGTTTGACAAAAAACAAAATTCTGTAAAGCAATTATCCTTCAATTAAAAAATAAATATTTAAAAACGCAAAAAAGAAAAAAAAAGGCCATGTGCTTTGGGAGCTTCAGGTAATGTTTTAGCCATCAATTAGTTCAGTTCAGTTGCTCAGTCATGTCCGACTCTTTGCAACACCATGGACTGCAGCAGGCCAGGCTTCCCTGTCCATCACCAACTCCCAGAGCTTATTCAAACTTATGTTTATCAAGTCGGTGATGCCATCCAACCATCTCATCCTCTGTCATCCCCTTCTCTTCTTGCCTTCAATCTTTCCCAGCATCAGGGTCTTTTCAAATGAGACAGTTCTTCACATCAGGGGGCCAAAATATTGGAGTTTCAGCTTCAGCATCAGTCCTGCCAATGAATATTCAGGACTGATTTCCTTTAGGATGGACTGATTGGATCTCCTTGCAGTCCAAGGGACTCTCAAGAGTCTTCTCCAACACCACAGTTCAAAAACAGTTCTCGGGCCCTCAGCTTTCTTTATAGTCCAACTCTCACATCCATACATGATTACTGGAAAAACCAAAGCTTTGACTAGATGGACCTTTGTTGGTAAAGTAATGTCTCTGCTTTTTAATATACTATCTAGGTTGGTCATAGTTTTTCTTCTAAGGAGCAAGCATCTTTTAATTTCAAGGCTGCAGTCATCATCTGCAGTGATTTTGGAGCCCAAGAAAATAAAGTCTGCCATTGTTTCCCCATCTATTTGCCATGAAGTGATGGGACCAGATGCCATGATCTTAGTTTTCTGAATGCTGAGTTTTAAGCCAGTTTTTTCACTTTCATCAAGAGGCTCTTTAGTTCTTCTTCACTTTCTACCATAAGGGTGGTGTCATCTGCATATCTGAGGTTATTGATATTTCTCCTGGCAATCTTGATTCCAGCTTGTGCTTCATCCAGTCCAGCGTTTCTCATGATGTATTCTGCGTATAAGTTAAATAAGCAGGGTGACAATATACAGCCTTGACGCACTCCTTTCCTGATTTGGAAACCAGTCTGTTGTTCCATGTCCAGTTCTAACTGTTGCTTCTTGACCTACATACAGCTTTCTCAGGAGGCAGGTCAGGTGGTCTGGTATTCCCATCTCTTGAAGAATTTTCCAGTTTGTTGTGATCCACACAGTCAAAGGCTTTGGGGTAGTCAATAAAGCAGATGCTTTTCTGGAACTCTCATTTTTTTTGATGATCCAACAGATGTTGGCAATTTGATCTCTGGTTCCTGTGCCTTTTCTAAAACCAGCTTGAACATGTGGAAGTTCACAGTTCACATACTGTTGAAACCTCGCTTGAAGAATTTTGAGCATTACTTTGCTAGCATGCGAGATGAGTGCAATTGTGAGGTAGTTTGAACATTCTTTGGCATTGCCTTTCTTTGGGACTGGAATGAAACCTGACCTTTTCTAGTCCTGAGGCCACTGCTGAGTTTTCCAAATTTGTTGACATACTGAGTGCAGCACTTTCACAGCATCATCTTTTAGGATTTGAAATAGCTCAACTGGAATTCCATCACCTCCACTAGCTTTGTTCGTAGTGATGCTTCCTAAGGCCCACTTGACTTTGAATTCCAGGATGTCTAGCTCTAGGTGAGTGATCACACCACTGTGGTTATCTGGGTCATGAAGATCTTTTTTGTATAGTTCTGTGTATTCTTGCCACCTCTTCTTAATATCTTCTGCTTCTGTTAGGTCCACACCATTTCTGTCCTTTATTGTGCCCATCTTTGCATGAAATGTTCTCTTGGTATCTCTAATATTCTTGAAGAGATCTCTATAGTCTTTCCCATTCTATTATTTTCCTCTATTTCTTTGCACTAATCGCTGAGGAAGGCTTTCTTATCTCTCCGTGCTATTCTTTGGAACTCTCAAGAATGTCAGTTCTTAACTTCTGGTTTTTCTGTTTCTCTTGGGGGAAGTCTCTTTCCGTCAATGTGCAGCCTGTAGTTGGTGCTGTCACCACTAGGTGGCGGTACCTCACTGACCAAGATGGGCATCTGGAGAGCGATGACGCCATCAGAGGCTTTCACTATGGATTAGTGACTCATTAATACTAAAGGGAGGAGATAAAAATTCAAGAGGGTAAAAAGCAGGCCTGTCAGCAAGCATACTTGGTGACTTACCGGTCCTTCTTCCTATGCATCATCAGCAAAGGGGAAAGAGGGAAGAGTGACAACCTTTCTTTCTCCTTTCCCTGCCCTAATCCACACTGTTACTGAAGATCCCACACCTTGGGGTCTGGGGTTTGGAGAAAAAGACACCCTTCAGTTGACAGCAGTGGAAAAGAGAAGTTTCTAGGAGTCCTCAGAGTATCTGAAAACTAGATAAAATTAACTTCCTTAACCTTACCTGATTTCTTCATTTAGTGCTGAAGACACAAATATCGTTCTGACTGCATTGTTTTAAATCAACTAAAGCAAATACTTTTTTTCCTATTCTACTGCCTCTGGTCAAACGGAATGAAGGACTTTACTCTCAAAATAAATTCAGTGCCTTATTTTCCTTTTCAACTCTGTACTATCCTTCAGAATAACTGGGACTAATTACTAAATATTCTGTTAAACAACATGTCAGACTTTCTCTTTTCACATGTCTACATAAAAATCTCCAATTAGAAAATACAATAAAAATCTGTATGCATAAAGACAGAAATGACAAAATTTATTAACACGAATATCCCAGGAGATACTGATGTACACACACCTTTTGACATAAACTCAGTGACGATGTAAATTGGCTCTTCAGAAACAACAGCATATAGTGGGACAAGTTTATCATGTCTTAGTTTTTTCATTATCTGAGCCTCTTGAAGAAAAGCTTCTGGCATCATTGTACCTGGCTTCAGTGTTTTGATTGCTACTTTTGTGGTTCCATTCCACGTTCCTAGAGAAACAACCCACATTTCACTATTTTAACCTATATTTTAAGAGATTTACAACAAACTTCAATGAGCAGCAGTAAGCTTACATATTTCAACATATCATAAATTATGGCCTTTTAATCTATGGCCAAACAATGAAAGAAAACAAAAGTTCAGGCTCCTTACCCATCCATACTTCACCAAAACATCCTTGTCCTAGTTTAACCTCTAGTCGCAAAGATTCTCGCGGGATTTCCCAAGCATCTTTTGCTAGACCTTGAGTCTGGGGTTTCACAGTTGGACACACAGTTGTTAACTTATGGCATAAACCATCGGCATGTTCTAGATAAATGAATAAACTACACTGTAAATGAATAATTTACAAAAACTGAGGTATATATAGTTGTACCAGTGTTTTTAAAAGTTTAAATCATAGGATATAAAAACATGATATTCTATCAGTTTTATTACAAAAGCACAAACACAAAAATGAAATTGCATAAAAGAAACAAAACATACAAGAAGTGAAATATTTTATTAAACACATCTTAAAGTTATTAGTTATTGAATACTTATGTCCCAACTATTGTCCCAAATCAGTACTTCGCAAATATGTATAAATAAAGGAACCTTAGAAAACTTAAGCAACTTTCTCAAGGCCACCCAGTAAATACATGATGGAGATGGGTTTTAAACCCTAGATCTGACTGCCTCCAAAGTTCTGCTTGTGATCACTGTGTTTTATTTCTTCCCCAAAGAGAATGCTACCATTAACAGCTATTTCTAGAATCCACAAGCGTAAGAAGCACAATAAAATCAAGGAAAAACTTCTTTAAAGGACCGATTTTCAAATAAAGGGTGACACAAAAACAGGAAACCCCAAATTTACAATGGTTTGACTTGTGAATCCTGTTTATGCACATTCCATTCCACTCTCAACAAGTAACCACACACATCCACATTCTAACAAGTGCAATTACAACTGATGCTACTGCTTGGTAATGTGCTGAGTCAATGTCAAGACTGATGACTGACTTGATAAGACTCAATTTGCAGCTAGCTGTCACTGAAGAAACTGTCATGGAAACTTCCCCTCTCCTAGTATTAATCACTTAAAGACTTGTGGATGCATTTATATATCAAATTGGAGATTAAATATTTTGAGACAGAAGACTCTAATACTGACTACTATTCAAAGATCAGTGAAGAAACTGTCATGGAAACTTCCCCTCTCCTAGTATTAATCACTTAAAGACTTGTGGATGCATTTATATATCAAATTGGAGATTAAATATTTTGAGACAGAAGACTCTAATACTGACTACTATTCAAAGATCAGTGAAGGACTGAGAAATGTCTACACTTGCTACAGGTTAAGTTTCCATGAAAATAAAATGCACCTTCAGATCACATCTCATTAGAATCACACTTCACCAAGTCTTATGCGGTCCAGCCTATGCTGAGGAAGGCAACCTAACAGGACACATGATAACAGCTTTTCACTAATGTGTTTAGTTTTACCTACTTAGGAAGTATCCCAAAATAAAATTTTGCTTTTTCGTTTACTGTCACATCTATTTGGCACATCATACAGGAGCCCAACTCAGGCAGTAAGTATTTCTGTTCTTCATTTTAAAACTAAAGTACACTGGGCACATTCTGTGTCAGAAGTAGCATGCTAAACCTTAAGAGGCATGAAGACATGGATCTGTCCTCATAAAATGAAACACAAGGAAGTAACTTTTACCGTGAAGTACGCACGTACCTGTGTAGTGTTTTACCAGTTTCTGCAGAGTATCAAACTGTGCTCTGGTTGTGATGTAGTATCCACCGTTGTCAAGCTTCCTAATTTTGTAGTGCTTCACATTGTCACCCCTCACCTCATCCCAGTCCCGAATAGAGAGGGAATAAGCACCTAGAGGGGAAATGGACACTCTTACTGCATCTTCCTTAAAATACTGCCTGAGGAAAATTTTATACTTGTATTAACAATATTCATACCTTTAGTAGTTTCACTCTCTCTTACTAAGAAAATACCTCGCTGATTCCCAGGATTCAGAAGTAATCTTTCAGCATCTTTTCTCCCCATTTTGCCAAAATACCATCTGGGGGAAAGAAAGAGTAGTGTTCTGAGTTAGAAGAGTGTAGGCATCAGAAAAATTAAGCACAGATATTACTAAGAATGGAGTGGGGTAGGGAGGATGACAAAGAATAAAACACAGCTTTAAAATAGAACAAAATGGAAGGTCTTTTTTTAGTAAGAATATTACAAGTATTACTGTCAGAATATATTCTGTCATAGTTTTTTCATGTACTAACTACTCAACAGGTCTTTTAAACTCCATGTGGCAGTCAGAGGAACAGTAAATACAGAAGGAAAGGCAAGCGTGACAGACTGCCTTTTAGACAGTGACAGATGGAAATAGTAACATTGCAGTAGGAAGAGTGAAAGGGCTTCCCTGGTGTCTCAGATGGTAGAGAATCTGACTGCCAATGCAGGAGACCCAGCTTGATCCCTGAAGATTTGATACGATCCCCTGGATTTGATCCCTGGGTTGGGAAAATTCTGTGGAGAAGGGAGTGGCAACCCACTCCAGTATTCTTTCCTGGAGAATCCCATGGACAAAGACTGGTGGGCTAGGTGCTGCAAAAAGTTGGACACGACTGAGCAACTAACACACATAAAGAAAGAGTAAAGGTGGTTCTCTGGCAGCAGTGATCATTTGTATTCAATTTTGTTATTCAATCGCTCAGTCGTGTCCAGCCCTTTGCGACCCCATGGACTGCAGCATGCCAGGCTTCCCTGTCCTTTACTACCTCCAGAGCTTGCTCAAATTCATGTCCACTGAGTCTGTGATGCCATCCAACTACCTCATCCTCTTTCGCCGCCTCCTCCTCCTGACTTCAACCTTTCCCAGTATCAGGGCCTTTTCTAATGAGTCGGCTCTTCACATCAGGTGGCCAAAGTATTGGAGCTTCAGCATCAGTCCTTCCAATGGATATTCAGGGTTCATATCCTCTAGGATTGACTGGTTTGATCTCCTTACTGTCCAAGGGACTCTCAAGGGTCTTCTCCAACACTGCAGCTCAAAAGCATCAATTCTTCAGCACTCAGCCTTCTTTACAGTCCTACTCTTACATCCATACTTGACTACTGGAAAAACCATGGCTTTGACTAAATGAACCTTTGTTGGCAAAGTAATGTCTCTGCTTTTTAATATGCTGTTTAGGGTGGTCATAGCTTTTCTTAAAAGGAGAAAGTGTCTTTTAATTTCATGGCTGCAATCACCATCTGCAGTGATTTTGCCGCCCAAGAAAATAAAGTCTGTCAAGGTTTCCATTGTTTCCCCATCTATTTGCCATGAAGTGATGGGACTGGATGCCATGGTCTTAGTTTTTTGAATGTTGAGTTTTAAGCCAGCTTTTTCATTCTCTTCTTTCACTTTCATCAAGAGGCTCTTTAGTTCTTCACTTTCTGCCATAAGGGTAGTGTCATCTGCATATCTGAGGTTATTGATATTTCTCCTGGCAATCTTGATTCCAGCTTGTACTCAGTCAGATGCAAGTGAATCATACCCAAATTATTAGGGATCCTAGTGTGGGTTTGATTTTGTGAATAAAAATGCAATTTTTGCTGTGGAGGAGCCATAGAATAGTGGAGAAGACAAAAGGACAAAATCGAAAGTAACAAGTGTCAAAGTATAACAGAGTTATGGAGACACATTACACATCACAAATATAAGCAAACAAACATCCATAGAGCACCTACTATGTGCGGGGTGCTGTGTTAACTGCTGTGATATGAAGTATTATTTATGGGTCCCCGGCAAATGTGCTTTGACATGAAGGTACAGGCATGTCTCATCTTACTGTGTCTTGCTCTACGGCACTTTGCAGATGCTGTCTTTGTAAAAGCTGAAAGCTTGTGGCAGCCCCGCTTTGAGCAGCTCTGTCAGGCATTTCTCCACAAGCATCTGCTAACTTTGTGTCACTGTCACATTGTGCTGTCTTGCAATATTCCAAACATTTTTTTCCACATAAGACAGCGAATTTAATTGACAAATGTTGCGTGTGATCTGACTGCTCTATCAACTCTCCATCTCCTCTCTGCATGCCCCCAACTCTCTGAGACACGCAATCCTGAAATCAGGCTTACAATGGTCTCGAAGTGTTCCTTTCTCTGATTGAAAGAACACTCAATCAATGCAGCAAATTTCACTGTTCTTTTAAGAAACTGCCACAGCCACCCCAACCTTCAGCAACTATCACCTAGACCCGTCAACCGCCATGAACACGGAGGCAGGACCCTCCACAAGCAAAGCGATTACGGTTGCTGAAAGCTTACACGATGGTGAACATATTTCAGCAATAAAGTACTTTTAAAGAAGGTATGTACTATTTTCTTTAGACAGAAGCTATTGCACACTTAACAGACTACAGTATAGTGTAACTATAACTTTTATATGCACTGGGAAACCAACTCACTTTACTGTAATATTTACTTTATTGTGGTTGTCTAGAACCAAATCCACAATATTTCCAAATATGCCTGTAATGTCACTGAAGGTGAACTTTATTTTTTTTTTTTTTTTTGAAGGTGAACTTTAAAAGTAGCAAGTTTTAAAAAAAAGTTTTAAAAGTTTTAAAAGTTGCAAGAATCGTATGGAGAACTTCCATTTACCCCCTGCCCAGGGTTCCTGTTAACGCTGCTTTGTCATATTCTCTTTCCCTGTGTACGTGTGTTTGTGTGGCTGTGTGTGTCTTCTGAACCGAACGACGGCTGTACACATGCTGAATCACCGCCCCAACACCCCCGTGTGCGTCTCCTGGGAGACGGAGACTCTCCCGCACCGCTGCGGAGGGGGCGCCGAAGTCCAGGAGTGAGCACCATGACACAGCGACACCAACTGCGGGTAACTTTCTGAAATGAGAGTCTGCGGAACAGAAAAAGGGCTGATGCGATGCTTTTAAAGTGGGGGAAAAAAAAAGACTAGGGACTAGGCATAATGCAGTATTATAAATGCAGCTTCATTTATGATCCTACTGTAAGCAAAAACTATGGCATTAATTATTAATTCTCAAGTAACATCTCCTATTAATACGATACATTAGCTGTATTAAGACTGGCATGTAATTGTGTGTGTGTAAAGTTGTGGCTAAGCAGAATGTACATTAAGACATTTTAAAAATCAAAATAATTAATAAAATATGAAGTGGAGCCATACTCTTCAGCCTGAATGGAATCTGCCGGGGCTACGTAATTGCTTGGGATATAGCCGTTCTTTCCTGTAGCGATTGATCTCGCCTCCCACCAGTCTCCTTCCCTGCAACACACAGAACAACAGTCACCGCAAGGCAGACCGCAGGCCGGGACACAGTCTGCTGCAGTGCCATCCTGTATCTGAAATGGACAAGAGAGGTTACTTCCAGTTTTAATTTATGCATTTGTTTGATCAAGAATTAAACTCAAAGAATAGTATTAAAAAAATAGGTTACATGAATTAAGGAAATAAGGCTAAGCAAAATCACAAATGCGTATTTTTGCTCTGAATCAAAAAACAAAAACCCTGAAAAACAAACCCCTTTGCCCTAAAAAAACCAAAACCCACTTTAATTTTACTTGTGAGATCTCTTTTTTTACATAACTCTTTCAACCTAAGACAATAAACTATACTGAATAAAATAATTTGGGAAGTGAATCTTTCAGATTACTCAGTTTCGAGTAAAGGTTTTCTCCTTTAAAAGCTTTACTGATATAATTTGTATACCATGAGATCCCCCCTTTTAAGATTTTTTGTTTTGCAACCATCACCACCGTCAGTTTCAGAACATTTTCATCACCCACCAAAAGAAACTGTGTACCCATTGAGAGCCACACCCCATCCCAATCCTTCCCCATCATTTCCAACCACTAGTGTGCTTTCTGTTTCTATGGACATGCCCACTGTGGGGGCATTCCACGTAAATGGAACCATACAATATGTGCTCTTTTTGACTGGCTTCATTTACGAAGCATAATTTTTTCAGCATTTATGAGTTTTTTTTAATTGCTAAATGATCTTCTTTTTAACAGTGCAAAAAAGTAATGTTCCTTTTTAGTCATATTAATGGGGAAAAAAGTTCAGATGCCCTAGAACTCTTGTAGCCAAAATATTTAGCAATGAGCGATAATAAAAAATTTAATTCCTGGAACAGTACATATTTACAAGAATGTTATCCATGAATATCCAAATAAGACTAAAATTAACTCAGGACATGAGAAGTACATGTAATTTTTAACATGTAAGCCCTGAACTTTCCCCAAATTAATGGAAAGGAGTGTATATTATCAATCTACAATGAGGAAGACACATGGATTCTGCTGCTGCTGCTGCTAAGTCACTTCAGTCGTGTCTGACTCTGTGCGACCCCATAGATGGCAGCCCACCAGGCTCCCCCGTCCCTGGGATTCTCCAGGCAAGAACACTGGAGTGGGTTGCCATTTCCTTCTCCAATGCATGAAAGTGAAAAGTGAAAGTGAAGTCGCTCAGTCGTGTCCGACTCTTAGCGACCCCATGGACTGCAGCCCACCAGGCTCCTCCGTCCATGGGGTTTTCCAGGCAAGAGTGGGGTGCCAATGCCTTCCCCAGTGGATTCTGCTACTAAAGATTAAATGCATGTTTGGCTTCACCAGAGGATAAGTACTGAAAACACAGTCTACACTGAAATTTTATAAATGCCTGAGGTGAATTTGCTCTCTAAAAAATGAAATGGAAAATCCTTTGGATTTTCAAATGTTTACAAACTCAAGCATTTGCCTTGTAGCTTCCTGCTATTTATTAAGTACATTCAGACATACAAACTGAAAACTCTGACCCTGATAACCGTTCAGTGATTCATTCAGACTTTCACTGACTATCTTTTTAAGTGACAGACCTTATAATAGGCTGTGCCAGCAACAGGGGGAAAGTCCTTAACTTCAGGTAACTGTGGAGGGCAGGGCTTCTCAACCTCAGCATCACTGACGCTCTGGGCTGGATAACTCTGTGTTGTGTGGGACTGTCCTGTGCACTGTCAGATGCTGAGTAACAGCCCTCGCCTCCACCTACCAGACGACACTATCTGCCAGATGCCAGCTGCAGCACCCTGGCTGTAACAACCAAACACGCCTCCACACACTACCGAATGGCCCCTGGGTGATGCGGCCTCTGGCTGAGAACCACAGGTCTAAAAGAATGATAGGCAAGTGACAAACTACAAATCAAAACTGTGGTGGCAGCTATAACTGAGGTCAGCACAGGCTACTACGTGAACACTGAAGAGAGACACCCAATCCAGCAGGAAGTGGGGACTGGGCCAGGCAGGGAAGGCAGAAAGAAAATCAAGGAAGGTTTCCTTGAGAAAGGACACAGGAAAAAATACACTTTGAATGATAGATAGGGTTGGCTAGACAAAGGAAGAAAAATGGAGAGACAAGAAGTCACATTTCAGAAAGAAGAAATCACATGTGTACAGGCACAGAGAAGGGGAGAACGCAGGTGGATCCAGAGCCACAAGTAACGGAGTCTGGCAGGGCAGTGGAGAGGGGAAGGGGAAGAAGCTCGATGAACGATGCCTGCTCTTATTGCTGTTTCATCTTCACAGCAGTGAGCAGTTACTGAAGGACTTTAAAGAAGAAAGACAGGATTGTATTTCATGTTCTCAAACAATAACTGGTAGCAAGTGGGAATAAGGTTGGAAGGAAACATGCCTGGATGCAAAGAGACCATAAATATCTATTTTGAGATGGTACAAAGTGGCCTGCTGTGCCTGCTAATGAAATTATGGGATCTGTTTTTCATAACAAGCATTGAATTTTCTAAGGTGGATCACTAAATGACAGAAAGTCTGAGAGTCACAAAAGGCAAGAGACAGTTTGGGAATGCAGGGGCTCCTCAGCCCTTTTCTTGTTTTTGAGAAAGAGATAAGATCTTTAAACCACCTGGTACTTAGATAAATGGGATCATAGAAATCTCTTTATAAAGGGTTTTTTTTTTTTTTTAAGTAATGTACTCACTTTCATATATTCCCTCAATCCTCATCCTTAAAACTCTGTTTATGGCAGAACCACAGCAACACAATTTGTAGAAGTTGTAACCTTTGACTTGAGCAGTAGTCTTCTGCAATGTGTCTAAAAGAACCAATGTATCATCCAACCCAGTGGGCAGAGGCCCACGCCCCACCACTCTTGTCTCTGAATCATCAACTAGCTCAGTGGTTTCAGCGTAAAGTAGGCTGGCACCGTATTTATCCCTTGTAAAAAACTCATAACACTTACGTATTGTTAATTATTTGAAATCTTTCACCCTTCTTAAATGAAAGGTCTTCTGTAGTTCTAGCTTCATAATCATATAAGGCCACAAATATAGTAACACCACCTATTGGGGAAAGAAGACCAAGGTAAATTACACAGAAAAATTAACAACAGAGAAATTCATTAGTAAAAACATTGCCAATGACAACAAAGAAGGCTTAAGCATAGTTCTCCGCCTAGTCTCCAGAATCAAATTTTAAAACTTGGAGATTTGGGCCACTGAAGTCTTCAAGTTAGTAAGATGATGTCTTAAGGTCTTCCATTAGACTACTATTCTGTACAAATTCTAAAGTTCTACAGAGCCAGAGAAACCTTTTTAATCTTGATTCATACTTGCAACATCTCTAGCTTGAGAAGTGATGTGATGATCGGTGATTTATAGTCACTAAGTTGACTCTTGCAACCCCATGAACTGCAGCCCGCCTGCCAGGCTCCTCTGTCCAGGGGTTTCCCAGGCAAGAACACTGGAATGGGTTGCCATTTTCTTCTCAAGGGGATCTTCCCTACCCAGGGACTGAACTCGAGGGTCCTGCATTGCAGGCAGATATTTACTGCTGAGCCACCAGGGAAGCCCAAGTTCAAATCAGTTTTTTTTTGGCAGAAAAAGCGTTAACAAGTATTATAAACTACTGGCACGGATCATCTCAATTTCTTAAAAATAACAGGTGGACATTCCCATCCTTAACACTAGGATGTATACTTACTGTGTAGCACATCATTTACTGTAGAGCGCAAGGAACTCAGTACACTGACTATATGGGAAGAGAATGTAAAGAGTATGTATAACTGATTCACTTTGCTACACAGCAGAGACTAACAACTCTGTAAATCAACTATACGCCAATAAAAACTAATTTTAAAAGACTAATGATTAACAGTAATAACGAGGTTTTTAATTAAGATTATTTATTATATTTTACGCAGAGATAAAAAACAGCATGTTTTTCTTAGAAAGTAAATGGTATGCCTGATAAGGATTATAAATTCCAAAAATAATCATGTCATATAAATCACTGTATGTCATGCTTGAGAGATTAGCAATTTAAATAATAAAATTATTATCTGCAAGGGGAAGAATAGAATCTCATTTATCTGGCTTTGTTCCTGAGGCCCAACCATGTATTAACTACCTATTTGACATCTCAATGTCTATCAAGCATTTACAACTCATTAGGTACAAAATAAAGGTGTTGATTTTTCTCCTCTAACCTGTATTGCTGAAGTCTTCACTATCTCAGCAAACAGTACCAGCCAATCAGGTACTCAAAGCCAAGTCCATTAACAGCACTGCCAGTTCTAGCCCTTAAGTACCTTATCCATGTCCTTGTCCATTTCAGCGCTTCCATCCTAATCCAAGGATGTTTTTTATGTTATTTCTCACTGGGAGTGTAGTAGCCCAACTCACTCTCTATCTGCTTCCCTATATCCATTCTCCACACAGCTGGCCAGAGGGAGTGTGGGGAATTCAGAGTTAAGGGGAATTCAATAGTGCAAATCCTTTACTGAAATCTCTTCAATAGCTTCCTTCTATCTTTGAATAGAACCCAAACTCCACACTATGGTCTGTGTGTCTGTGAGTCTCTTAGTCGAGTCCAACTCCTTGGGATCCCATGGACTGTAGCCCATCCAGCTCCTCTGGCAAGAATCTCCAGGCAAGAATACTGGAGTGGGTAGCCATTCCCTTCTTCAGGGGATCTTCCTGACTCAGGGATCAAACCCGAGTCTCCTGCACTGCAGGCAGATCTATGAGGTCCTGAGAAATCCTGACTCTTCAAACCCTTATCATGTAATTCCACCCTCTGCCCGTACTAGTCCTCACGCCTGCCAAGGCCACCTGCATTTGTCGTTCTCTCTCCCCAGAAAGCTCTTTTCCTAGCTCTGCACACATTTAGGTAATTTTCATCAACCAGACCTCAGCTCAAACAATTTCATCTCAAGATGGTTTTTCCTTGATCATTTAAAAAGCCTTCACCAATCATTCTGGTTAGCTCCTTCATAGTATTTATGAACTGTTAATCATCCTGTTTAGTTGTTTTTTATAATTATTACCCAACCCTCCTTATAATGTAAACTCCATTAGGGCAGAAACCTTGCTTCTCTTGCTTACAACTCTCTATACTATACTCAACACACAAATACTCATTAGTAAATGAATATCCATGAATGGACTATTTCACATAAACACACTGCTTTAGGTAACATTTAATCATTTTGGATTACTATCTTTCCAGAATGTGTAATACTGAAAATAAACTTATTCTAGTGATGGAGAAATACCATCATGACCATCTATTACTATGTTATTTTACTGTTAAGTGTTTAGAGTTAAGGGGCTGAAGTTGGGACTCTAACTGGCTCTCTGATGTCCACAACTCCTCAACTGAACAGTCTATAGATGAGTGTCTGATATTCTCCAGTCACTACTTTTGTCCTGGAGGTGAGCAGAGGTGAGGGACACATTTATAGTCCAAGCTTGTAGAAGAGATCCTTCTTTTCTCCCCACAAGTTGCTCAGTTTGATGCTGGCAGCTGTTTCCCTAAGTCTAAGGATAAAGAGCATACTCAAGGGCTGCAAGAGGGAGAGACCAAAGAACTCTAGTCCTTGATGACATGAAAAAACTACTGGTTCAAGGAATCCTAGAACCTCCCCTACCTTTAAAACTCAGTTGCACTTTTGTTTGTTACTCAAGGGAAAAGCAACCTAGGAAGAGCTACTTCTCTTTTTAAAGTTTCTGACTACCTTTTTTTAGAGCATTTCTGGCTCCATGAAAGGCTGTCGGCCATCACTTCTGATTCTTCTCTGAAAAGACATTGTAGTGTAATAAAAGTTTTAGAATAGGGCATTAAATCTGTGCCCTCCTGCTTATCATCTATGACTGAAAAAAAAAAATCACTTAACCTGTGAGCCTCAGGATTTTTCTTTTTTTCAATCAGCAGTACCTAACAGAACTGTACTATCATCATGAAATTGCCTTTACCTAACACATCAAATAACTACTATAATACTTTCATAATGGCCAGCACTTTATAATCCTCAGAAGTTGGTAGCATTCTAGAGGGAGGGGGATACATTTTTATTCTTTATATTCCCAATGCCTGCCACACAGTTAGCACCCAGTAATTATTTGAAAAATCAATTAGTGAAGTAATTAATGGTAACTGTGTGTGCCACTCAGTCATGTTCAACTCTGAGATCTCATGGACTGTAGCCTGCCAGGCTCCTCTGTCCACAGAATTCTCCAGGCAAGAATGCTGGAGTGGGTTGCCATTCCCTTCTCCAAGGGATCTTCCTGGGTCTCCCGCATTGCAGGTAGATTCATTACCCGCTGAGCCACCAGGGAAGCCCAATAAATGGTATAAACCAGTACATAATCACCGTCAGATTACTGCCAAATTTCTGAGAATAATATCCATGTAGAGTTTACTTTGTATGTTGAAGATTTTTAATTTTCACATAAACTTATTTTAAACACCCTACCCCTACCCCCTCGTAACTTATTTCTCTTACAGCAGACCAACTTGATATATGTATTGCCCAAGGTCACATTCTCAAACAGACTGTCCTCTAAAGCTCACCTGTTAAACCAGCAGGATATGAACTTGGCACCACTGAAAACGAGGAAGATGCTCCTCCAAAAGGTGTCACCGCCGAGGACCCTCCGAACGGTGTCATGGAGAGGCTGCCGAAATTGACAGATGTGCTCTTTGTGGAGGATGTTGGTGCCACCGCGGTGTGCTCTGCTCCATAATGGCTGACTCCTGTACTGACCGGCTCTGGCGGGTTTTCTGGTCTGTATTTAATGGATGGACTTTTGTTCTCTTTACTTTTAATGCAGCCCATTATCAAGCCTACAAAGGTGATAAGGCAAAGTGTGAGAAGCAGTTAACATAAAGGATACTTCAAAAGAGGCATACTTTTAACAGTTGCCTTTAAAACAGGCGTTTCTCTCCTGCAAAAAAGTAACAATAACAAACAAACCAAAAAATCCTAGGCAGCTAAAAACAGTCTTTCCTCCTCATTTATTTTTATTATAGTTCTGTTAACATATCATTCTAATTATGTCATTCTCCAGCTCAATCACCTTTAATGGCTCAACGACAACATGCCGCAGTGTACTGGGAAAACAGTGGGCTCCGAAGTCAGAAGCCAAAGTCTGAATCCTGGCTTCCTACTTTCTAGTGGAGTGATTTCAGGTATGTTGCTTAACTTTGCTGCAACCTCAGTTCCTTGAAAAACACGAGAACAACTATACCACCTACTTCATAAGATTTTCCATGAGAAGTAAGTGTATTTATCACAACTTCTAGACTATCTCGGGCACACAGTAGGTACTAGCAAATTCTGGCAGTTTTCCTTCTACCTATACCAGCGCTATGTAACAGAAACAGAATCTGAGCCGTATCTATAATTTTAGATTTTCCAGTAAACACATTTAAAAAATAAAAAAGGTCAAATTAATTTTAGTAATATATATTTCAACATGTCATCAGTATGAAAAATGTTAATGAGATTTTTATACTCTTCTTTTGTACTAAATCGTAGAAATCTGGCCTGTATTTTAAACTCACAGTACACCTCAGTTTGGACCAAGCACATCTCAAGTGCTCAACAGCTCTAGGCGGCTAGTGGCCACTCCACTGGACAATGCAGTGCTGTATCTTTTCCCTATTGATGGACACACCCCTAAGGCTTGCCAAATCTGACTATCTTTCCCACTTTACCTCCTATCATTTCCTCACTTATCTTACCCATAAAACAGAAACAGTCTCAGACCTCAGAGTTGGAATGTCTTTAGATCACTATCTTAAAACCAGTATATTCGGAAGACGTGACAGTACAGCTCAGTACAGGAGCATGACTGGGACTGGAAGCTTACATATCTACTGAAAACACTATGAGAGAATGACAAGCTAAATACATGAAAGGCAGCTGCTTCTCAAAGTGTTAGAAGGAATTTAAGGTAAGTTGGTTCATAATGCGGTAGTTGGAAAAGAAAAGCCTTTAAAGCGTAATGTGAAAGTTTCTAGAAACCCTGAAGGAAAAGACGAAGAGATATATGATTAACTTGGGGATGGGGGTGGGGATGGGGGGCAGGTATGGGCACAGAAACTTTTAAGTGAAACTAGAGACATGAGAAGTAGGGAAAATGTCCCTGCACTTGCTCATGCTCTTACCTGCTCTCTCAACACAGGAATGTACCATATAAACATTAGCTGAGGTTCTTAATATAGACAAGGGCTTCCCTTGTGGCTCAGCTGGTAAAGAATCCGCCTGCAATGCGGGAGACCTGCGTTCGATCCCTGCGTTGGGAAAATCTCCTGCAGAAGGGGACGGCTACCCACTCCAGTATTCTGGCCTGGAGAATTCCATGGACTATATATACAGTCAGTCCAGGGGTTGCAAAGAATCGGACACGACTGAGCGACTTTCACACATTCACACAATACAGACAACTCTTACACATGAGAAAATATACATATCCCCTTAGAAAAATCTGAATGCCTATCAAGAGGCAATTCACAAATGAAACATGAAAGGCCAATTAGCATATGAAGACATGTCCAATCACCCCAGTCTTCAAATAAATGCAAATCTCTAAAGGTATCCTTTTTGCTTATCAGATTGGCAAATATTGACTCAATACTCAAGGCTAAGGCATGAATTTTAATCAACAATCAATATATACCCACAAAATACATTAAGCTGCAAAAAATATTTTAAAATCTGTATAGAGGATTTTCAATAGTACCAATATCTGAAGTCTAAATATTAAGAAAATATTTTAATAATGACATAGACTTTAAAAAAACAGCAGTTGTATGATGGAGAAAAAATTATGAAAGCCAGAATGGGTGCTAACTTATTTATTTTTTTTCCCCCAACCTGAGTCATAGAATTTAATCACGTCATTGTTCGCAGCATTCCCTCTCCTTTTCATGTCCGTGGGGGAAACGTGGTCGGGGAGTCTCAAGGGGACGGCTGAGAACTGCCCACGGACAGCACAGCAGAATGGCCCCCATGACCAGGCAGCCCGTGGGCCCATAGAACACTGACTCCACCCCACCCAGCTCCCAAAGCTGCACATGACAATGGGCCAATCCGGGGTCTCCGAGTTCGAGGGAAAGCAGAGGCCATGAGGATAGACAGGGAGAGCAGTCACCAGGGGCGATCAGACCCTGGACCTGCAGCCTGAGGTCCCTGCTGTTGCTGCTGCTGCTGCTAAGTCGCTTCAGTCGTGTCCGACTCTGTGTGACCCCATAGACGGCAGCCCACCAGGCTCCTCCGTCCCTGGGATTCTCCAGGCAAGAACACTGGACTGGGTTGCCATTTCCTTCTCCAAGGCATGCATGCTAAGTCGCTGTAGTCATGTCCGACTCTGTACGACCCCATGGACAGCAGCCCACCAGGCTCCTCTGTCCACAGGATTCTCTAGGCAAGAATACTGGAGTGGGTTGCCATTGCCTTCTCCAGCTAACTTACTTTAAATTGGATAACAAACCAATTGAAATACATCATTTCATAACTGAAGTTACTGCACCCCTCACCCACCCTCATTTCCATTTCCAGCTTTCTTAGTTCCTCATTTTCACATTTTTCTTCACTCAGGATTTCTGTTAAGGTCTTTCCTCCCCGTAAGACATCACTCCTAAATTAACTCTTCCTCCAAAACCCCATCACTCCTAACTTAACTCTTTCTCCGTAAGTTCTATCCTTTTCCCCCTCACCCTTCCAGTTTTCCATTACTTCTCTTAACCTGTCCTCCAGTTTCTTTTACTTAATTCAGAATCTTTGGTACAACTAGTCACAAATATACAGGAGCCATCACTGCTGCCTACCTCTTTTAGAAACATAATTAAAAATGTGGAATGTGACTTAAAAATGTAAGTAATCTTCAGGTGTAAAATGTATTTAAAAGATTTTAATGGATTCTCTTAGAAACATAACATGATTTAAAATACTTATAAGAGAAAGCCTCTTTCAGGTTCCAAGCTACTAGCTTACAGATATATTATTTATTAACAACATATTTATTAGACACTATAAAGGGAGCCAAAGATGGCAAGAAGTGGTTCTTTTTCTTTAAAAAGGTTGCAAGTAAGTGTAAGAAAAATCATAGTATTGTACAACGTGAAAACCCTGGAGGAGGGCATGGCAATCCACTCCAGTATTCTTGCCTGGAGAAGCCCATGGACAGAGGAGCCCGGCAGGCTATAGTCCACAGGGTTGCAAAGAGTTGGACATGACTGAAGCTAATTAGCACGCATGTATGCATGCACAATGTGAAAACTGCCAGAGTGAAAACAAAAAATGCCAGAGCAGAGGTATATACGAACATGTCCGGAATACCATCGAAGTTATCAGCTCTGCTTTGAGAGCCTGGGAAAGATAATTCTGCAGATGGTGGCACTGAGCTAGGTTTTGAAGGGCTGGAGATTTAGGAAAGAATATTCTAGAAGGAATGAAGTGTGAAGAATGGCTCCAACTTAGGGAAAAGCAAGGTGTATCAGGGAACAGAAAACTCTATGGCAGAAATGTAAGGGGGTGTTTTTGAGAATGGTGGGACAGGCAGCTAGTTAGAGGAGGGTTATTTGCTAAGCAATAACTTCTAGATTTATCCAAGAACACTGGAAAGTTGAGATCCTTAAAAAGGTGAAGAGCAGAAAATATGTGTTTGAAAATAACTATGGTTGAAGTACGAGTTATAGACTAGGAAGAAATAATGATGGCAGTTAGTCAAGTCATAAAACTATTGCAATGATCCATGCGAGGAAGTACAAAAGCAGGAATACTGTGGGGCCAAAGGTGAGGAGGAGATGAGAGGTAAACACTAAATACAATAACCAAGTTTAGATGAGTGGCTGGTTATGGGTGGATGTGAAGAAAACGGAGTCATTTATGCACTCCCTACAATTTATCGGACACTTTAAAAGTAGTGACTATTTGTGTGCTAGAGGGCTGGATAACTCCAAAGTTTCTAGTTTGAACTGAACGGAAAACAACACCATAACGGAGGTAGAGAAAAGAGAAACAGGTTTTTCTGGACCAACATGTTCAGTTTCAGAAGTTAGTTTTAGGGGCCTGCCGGGAATGATGTTGCAAAATCGAGTGGGGGATTGATAATAAAATCTAAAACTCACAATGAGGCAGAAACCAGAGAAAAAGTAAATGAAAATATTTTCACAGTGTTATCACACCTTTTGGAGATAATAAAACTCACCCAAGGTACAGATTTGGGGGGGTGTGAAAAATTAATACAGTGTTGCAGGACACCTACAGATAAGGGATAAGCAGGCAAGGAAATTAGGAAGCAGCAATTAAGAGTCAGGAGTGCTTTCATAAATATCAAAACAAAACCGGAAAGGATTATCATTGATTTCAAGATGGGGCAGGGTTTCAGCTGTCTCTGTAACACTTTTCTTTTTTCCTTAAAAGAAATATGGTAATGAGCTAAGTGTGGGTAACATATAATTCTTTTTGTTAGTTTGAAGTATTTAACACATTTTTAACAAGTAGAATAGTAAAGTGGGAACAGTGAGATAAGACTTTCAAGAAGAAAATGGCTAATAAGGGTAAAGACCAACATGAAATCAAATGGCATTTAAACTGATTTTAAAAGGCCAGCTGATTAATAATCAGGAGTTCACTGATGACTTTCACAAGAGCATTTCTTAGCATCATGAAAAGAATAGATTGAAGTAAAGTGAATAACAAATTTAATAACTAGCCCACGAAAATATGGTAAATTCTGGAATGCAACATCTTCGTAAGTTGGGAATGTACATTTTTAAAAAATTTTAATTGACTGATAATTGCTTTACAATATTGATTTCCGTCATACATTGACATAAATTAACTATAGGTTAATTATATGTATGTATGTTAATTATATGTATTATTTGTATATGTATGTATATTTAACTATAGGTTAAACATTTGTATGTATGTCCCCTCCCTCTTGAACTTGCCTCCTCACGCCCACCTGGCTCTAGATTATTACAGAGCCCCAGTGTCAGATGCTTGAGTCACACGGCAAACTCGCACTGGCTGTCTATTCACATATGTTAGTGCATAGCTTCCCTGCTACTCTCTCTATCCATCTCACCCCTCCCGTCTCTCCCCCACCCTTGTCCATAAGTCTGTTCTCTGTGTCTGCATCTCCACTGCTGCTCTGTGAAGAGGTTCACCAGTACCATCTTTCTAGATTCCACATTATATGCGTTACTATATATTTGTTTTTCTCTTTCTGACTTCACTCTGTGTTAGAGGCTCTAGGTTCATCCACTTCATTAGAACTGACTCAGATGAGAGAACGTACACTTTTTATCAAAATGTTTTCTATGCTTCCTTTGTCTAGTTCACAGATCCTGTCCTTCACAGTCTCATTGTAACCTACTTCAACAGACACTCAGTTACTCAACAGCCATTCTCCTCCTGCTTTGATAAAAGAACTCTGATTTTGTTTACTTTCCTCCCACTTGACAAGTCCATTTGTCCAGCCTCAGGTAGTAAATAATGACTGATTTAAGCCACTCATACAGTCTTATTCCTTTGCCAATTAACCATGTAAGCCACGAACATGGGCTTCCAGAAGTTTTTCTCACTCGTAAAAAGGAATACAAGACAGAAATATTCCATTTCCATTCCCTAGGTGTTATCACTGTTCTCGCCTCAATCTGAGACTACAACACACCCGTGGCAGAGGAGGACACAAACATACTGAGAAGGGGAGGGCAGGAGGAGAAAAGGAACTTGGGTCCTTGATGCTGCTGCTCAGGTACTGAACTGTGTAACCCTATAACTCAATGAAGTAACCCAAAGAAATGCTCCAAAAATCTTATTATGTGAGATAAAGTTAAAAGTCAGTTTTCCTGTTTGGTTTTCAGCTGCAGCTGAAAGGATCTTAAATAATAAACTACTCAGATCACATGACAATGGTTAATACATTAAATCCCTTTTCAACCTATCCAGGTACAACAGCTTCGAAAAAACTGATCTTCTCTCAAAGTATTTACATAAAGTCTGAGCTATCCTCAAAGTATTTATATAAATCTGTAAAATTTATAGTCTATAAAGGTAAACTTATATTTTGGGGGGGATTTCTCTGGTGGCCCAGTGGCTAAGATCCCATGTTCCCAATGCAAGGGACTTGGGTTCAATCCCTGGTCAGAGAACTGGATCCCACATATTGCAACTAAGAGTTTGAATGCCACAACTAAAGATCCAGCAAGCTGCAACTAAGACCTGGTATATCAGCCAAATAAATAAAATATAATTAAAAAAACTTTTCTAAGCAACAATTTCATACTGATATTTGCTTGAGCATAAGGTGCACAAATATTTGCTGAAAAAGAAGGCTTTACCTCAATTTGAATGTTGTTACTTTAAGATTTTTCTGATAAATATGAATTTAAAATTTAATTATGGAAATTTCTTCCCTTAGACCCTATCAGATAGTCTTTCTTAAAAAAATTTTTTTAAATCAACTTTGAGGTATAATTTACATACAATAAAACGCATCCATTGAAAGTGTATAGTTCATTTGAGTTTTGGCAAATGTCTATTATAACTGTGTGGTCCATACTATAATTACAATATAGAATATTCCAATCACCCCCAAAAGATTCTGTTGTACCCTATTAACCTAACCCCCCAACCCCAGGCAAGCACTGGTTTGTTTTCTCTAACTACAGATTATCTTTTCTAGAGTTCCATATAAATAGAATAATTTTATATATAGTCGTCTTTGTGTCTGGCATGTTAACTAGCCATTGTGGAGGCAGCTATGCCCAGCACTGTACCACCAACGCTTTACCAGGCACTGTGTAGCTGAGATACTTCCATATTGTTGCCTATAGAGGTAGTTCATTAATTTTTACTGCTACGTAGAAGCCCACCACATACCATAACTGTTTATCCATTCACTTGCTGATGGCTATTTGGGTTGTTCCAGTTTGGGGCTGTTATAAATAAAGTGGCTGAAAACAGTCCCTCACGAGTCTTTGGGAGGGTAGATATGTGCCCTTCTCCCCCACCTCTCCCCTCCTCGTCTCCATCAACTCCTAGGAATGGAACTGCCTGATCATATAAAGTTAAGCATGATGATAAGAAGCTACTAAACCGGTTTCCATAGTGACTGATTCTGCATCCCCACCAGCAATGAAGGTGAATTATCTACAACAACATGGAATTCCTGCAACTGCCGAGATGGTTGCCCTGTCCCTGCTGTTGCACTCCCTCACAGGCTTTTCTCAAAGTATCAGACCTAGCCTTTTCTTTCTTTCTTTTTTAAGTATTATACTAACTTATTTTCGGCTGCACCAGGTCTTTGTCGCTGCGCATGGGTTTTCTCGAGTTGCGACTAATGGGCTCGGTAGTTGTGGTGCAAGGGCTTAGCTGCCCTGAGGCATGTGGAATCTTCCTGGGCCACGGTCAAACCTGAGTCCCCTGAATTGGCAGGCAGACTCTCACTCACTGGACTACCAAGGAAGCCCAAGCTAGCCTTTTCGATTACAAATCATTTCATATCACTCTATGCCACAATCCGTCCAAGACCTTGCGTCGCACTCAGAATAACAGCCCAAGTTCTCACGATGGCTTTCAAGCTCCCACTATGGAGCTCCCAACACTTCTCCTACGCCATCTCCCACAGCTCTGCCCTTACTTGCCCCACGGCCTTGCTGTCCTTCAGACGGGCCAAGCAACCCCCATCTTGGGCCACTGCACCTTCTTCTCTCTGCCTGGAAAGCTCTTCAGCTGCATATCTGCCTGGCTCGCCCCTCAGCCTCCTCAGGTCTTTGCGCTGTGATCACCTTCTCAAGAAGGTCTCTGACCACCCTACATAAAGCAGCAATGCAACACTCCCCAGAGCACTGCCTACTCCCCTTTTAACCTGCTTTATTTTTTGATAGCACTGACACTATAGAAAACATAGGGCTGAGAGCACAGACTGTTCTGTTGTTTGTTTACTGGATGTACAGCACAGTGCTTAGGAACACAGACTTTAGAAACAGAATGTTTGAGTTCAAAGTCTGAGTCCACTGCTCAGCAGCCGTGGGAGTTTTGGCAAGATACTCAACATTTCTGTGCCTCAGTTTCCTCATCTGTAAAATGTGAATAATAAAAGCAAGACTCAAGGGTTACTGCGAGGATTAAATGAGTTAATATATGTAATGTGCCTACAACAGTGCTGGCATATAATAACCACTAATGTTTGCTATGATGGTAATGACTCTAAGGATAATGCTGGCTTTCCCCTCCAGAATATAAGATTTTTTTTTTTAATTTTACTGAGGTATAACACATATGCAGAAAAGTAAATATAACAAACGTACAGCTCAATGAATGAGCACAAACCAAACACCAATGTACTTATCACCCGGAGCAAGAAACGTGACTTAACTACCAGCAACCGTCCTACTGGAAATACACCTGACAGCAGACTGCTGGCTCAGTGTTCCCAGAGTGCTGCAGCAATTTATAATCCCATCAGCAGATAAGGAGAGTTGTCAGTGCTTCCCGTTTTCACCAATAATTGGCATTTTCAATCTTTCAAGATGTATCTGTTCTGATGAGTGTGTAGCGAGTGGTCTCTCCCTGTGTTTTAAATTTCATGTTCATAATCATTAATGAAGTGAGCACCTTTTCGTATGTTTATTGGCCACTTCTCTTTTGTGAAATGTCTATTCAAAACACTTATTCACTTCTGTACAGGACTGTCTCTTTTTCTTATTGATCTATAAGGCATTCTCTGTTGTATTTCCAGAACCTAGAAAAGAGTGAAAGTGTTAGTCACTCAGTCCTGCCTGACTCTTTGTGGCCCCAGGGACTGTAGCCCACCAGGCTCCTCTGTCCATGGGATTTCTAAGGCAAGAATACTGGAATGCATTGCCATTCCCTTCTCCAGGGGATCTTCTTCACCCAGGGATTGAACCTGGGTCTCCTACATTGCAGGCAGACTACCATCTGAGCCATCAAGGAAACCCATTAATGGCTGCAATGCAGAAGACTGGGGTTCAACCCCTGGGTTGGGAAGATCCCCTGGAGAAGGGAATGGCTACCTACTCCAGTATTCTTGCCTGGGAAACCCCATGGACAGAAGAGCCTGGTGGACTACAGTCCATGGGGCCACAAAGGGTCCCATATCCAACCAAAGGAGGTTCTGACGTGAATAACTTTTATAAAGGAAACCTCTGCCTAGAACCTTGTCCAGGACAAGTCTTTCAATGGCTTCCTACTACCTAGAGAATAAGAACCCAACTCCTTAATTTCCCCAATTTACTTTTCCAACCACCTGCTAATGTTCCAAAATACAGATCTGGGGTTGGGGGATACAAAAAAGCCAATCAGATTTTACTATTCGAATCAGAGAGCAGAGACTGTCCTTTAGGCAGAGGATGTGCAACAGGATGTGCAAAAGCTCACAGATAGGGGAGAACAAAGTGGGCTTTTGAAATCCTAGTTTGGTGCTTAAGTACAACCTGGAAAAGTAAGAAGGGGAAAGATGAGGCCAGAAGAGACAGCAACAGGGAAGAGAGCCTATACTACAAAGATCTTCTACTTCCTTCTGCTTAACACAAACTGCTTTAGATGCATGAGTATTCATTTAACTTTTGCTGAAAGAATAAATCACTGAATCGTAACTTGATTCTGACATATTCTTTTCAACAACTTGCCTAACATTTGTTTCTCTCAAAAGGGCCAAGCATAGCAAGCATTCTAGAAATACTTGTAGGTTTTCCATTTCTTTATCAATTCCATAAGTCGGAAGTTTTTCAAATTTGTATCAGGCACTTACATATCAGGGTTACCTACAGGGTATCAGAATCTGCTTTGTAACAACATGTTTCGTAGAGCTGGAGCAAATCTGAGATGGTCTGTAAAACACATCCAGCTCAGTCATTAGCAAGCAGCACTTCACATTGTTAGGGTATTTTGTTTTGATGATATTTTACACTTTGACAGTGTTTCGTGTTTCAAGAGTATTTTTTTATTATTCAATTTGATTCCATAATAATCCTAATGTTACAGAGGGGGGAAAGTAGGTATAATATCCACATCCTTTATTTGAAGAACCTGAAGTCTGGGTGGATGAAGTCACCTGCCCAAGGAGATGAAGCCAGAAGTGAGCACAGCTAGGGAATTGGGTCTAAATGTTAGGCTGCCCTCTTTCCCCCACCCATACAGCCTCTGGGGGTGCTTGAGCATAACATTTTCTCTTCTTTGACAAGTTATTAAATATCTGCCCATCAGAAAATGCTACAAACATGATAACATTATTGGCAGTCAGCCTCACTGCTCCACCCACAACACAAATCTACTGACTCTGAAAACTGCAACCCACCCCTCTCCACCATAACAGTGTTGTTTTATTACTAGTGATAGTGACTAAACATTCTCGATGACTTACATTTTTGAACTAAAAAAAAAAATTGTTAATGTATATTATTTCTATAAACTAACTCTTGCAGGTTAACCAACTGTGATATTACAAGCTGTGTCCAGCAAGGGGGTAAACAGCTCTCATTTGTCCCCGTGCTCTACAGATTATAAACACATTCAGTGATCTTTTCTGAGTTTCATTTTTAAATCCCCTCCCTTTAGCATAAAGTACAGAAGATAAGCAGGACACAAAAGAATAGCAAACAGACGGAGAGGAGGAAACATCACACTGCTGAAGGGCGTGCACTCTGTCTAGTAAAAGCAAACAAAGAACTTAATTTTCCAAGAGTCAAAGGAGAATAGAAAGTGTGAGCAATGGAAAACTGAGCTTGCAGTCTCACTGACAGCAATCTTCTACCATCTTTTTTCCCCCTTTTTTTGTACTTTAGATACACAAACAAGTGACCTTAAAGAAAAAGCCAAGTCATTCTAAATTCTGGGTTACTCCCAATGGTTTCTTTTAATGAAGTCTGGCATAGGATCAACCATAAGGACCTGATGTAAAGAACACTTAAAATGTATTGTGTTAGGAAATATAGTAACAAATTACAAATTAATGGGAAGCCCCAAGATATTTATTACTTGTATTTAGAAGCATCATTCTTTCCACAAATTCAGTCAACTCTTAAAAAAAAATTTTTTTTTAATCTTCTCAGGTTTTCATGCCTTACCTACTGTTCTTTGTCAAGATTTTTGACCTAGGAACTACAGTAAACAATTAGATACTACTTTCAAGTTCTTATGGAATTTAAATGCTCCTCAGACATTGTATGGATTCTTTTTGCATTGTGGTTTTAAACCTTGAAAATATATCATACAACTATTTCTACAATAATGTATATACCCCTTCTGCTGATCTTTTTAAGAGTCAAGAAATTAGATACACACACATTCTTAGAAACATCAGTTTATAAAACTGACCTACAACTCTCTTGCTTTCTCCAAATTCCTGTAATAATTTTTTTCCACTATGCTTCTGCTGTAACAATATTTTGAGTTTCAGTGCCTGTTTTAGTCAATAGATTTAAAACTGCAAAGTTTAACTGGTAAATAAAACACACAACTGTAAAGATGAAATGAACACAGACCTGAAGAGAGGGAGCTTTTGGCAACAGAAGTAACAGGAATAGTCAGGTGTGTTTCAAACATTCAAATAAGTCACAGGAGGAGGAACGTGGGAAGAGTTCAGGGAAGCAAGGCAAGAAGTGAGTCAGTTTAACCTGTTTCCACCCTTAGAGACCTGGAACCTTTCTGATCTTTGACACCCTTTGGTGCATGTCTTGAACTCTGTGAAATCAGAGTCTTTTATCGGCAATAAGCAGAAGCTGTGTCCTTGCCTCTCAAACTCAGGCTAGCAGCATTTCTAGCAGTGAGAGAGAAGTTTTGAAAAATACATTCTGTTGCTATCTAAGAATTTAACTGTAGCATGTACATATTACGCAGGTTTAAAACCACTCTTTATTTAAAACAACTGCTTATTCTGAAATAATATTAGATGTATGGAAGAATTATAACCTTCTTTTAAAACCCTGTCCTTTTTAGCTTATTTTGCTACCTAACATCCCTTCTCAAACAAGATGCTATATTACTCCATGAAGCAAGCAGTTTACTTTGCTTTAAAATGCTTGTTTCAAAATGTGAATTGTCAAATATGTTAAAAAGATTTTAAATAAAATTTTAACTACCACGAAGAAAATTCTGCCCTGTCAGCAATAATTTTTTTTAACTACGGTTTTTGTCATATAGTATGTACTTAACAAATGTTTATTTTTCTCTTTCTTGGCATTGATTTTGAAGCAAACAAAAGCTAATACAAATCTCTAGATATCTACTAGGTAAAAGGATATGTGAAGTACCAATTGTGCCTTTAAATAGGCCTGTTATTTCTTCTAAAAATAGAAGTCTACAGAATAGTGGTAATTACACAGTAGAATAGCAAAGACAAGCAATGACTTTCTAGTGATTTGCTGGAGGTGAACATGACATTATTTTTTTTTTTATATTAATGGAAAAGTCTCTTTCAGATTCTCTAAAGTATCAGAATTCACTAGATACCTACAGACATTCCCCTCCAGAAACATGAAGGGTGAAGATGAAAGACTAGTTCTATAGTCTTTATAGCCACTAGTCAAAATATCCACTCTGCAGGAGGCTTTGTTAACTGGGACAGCTGTCTTCCAGGGATCTCAAATTCATCACGCTCAAAATGGAACCTGCCATCTTTCCCACCCAAGTCCACTCTTCCTTCTCTCTGTGAATGGTGAGTACACTGTTCTAGTCCACTCCACTGCCTCAGTCAGACATCCAAGAGTCATTCTTAACTCACACCCCTCCCAGGCCCCACATATCCAGTCAGTCACTACTAACTGACCATATACCCTGTAATCTCCAACATTCTTCCACCCTCCCCTCAACTAATTACTGCTTCTCTTGGCTATTAATCATTTACTGTCTGGATTATTGCAAAAGTTTTCTTCACTGCCTCCGGAGTTTCTCCGGTCTTTTCTGGGTGTAGTGTGAAGGATGTTTTGTGTTTTCTGAAGAGAAAACTCTGTTAGGAGCCCTCAAAGTCCCTGTCCAATACTCTTCCCAATATAAAGTCTAAATTCCTTAATGTGAAATAGAAGCCCTTGCAGGATTTGCTTTATTTACCTCTCCGGGCTCATCTCTTTCCAACCATGTCCTTGCTCTCCACATATGAATTTTTTTTTAAGATCCTCAAATGCACCATTTTCTTTTCATAAATGCTTGCTACAATCTACCTCTCCCCTCATGGTCGGCTCAATGACTACTCAGCCTTTGGCTCTTAAAGGTTTGAGGCATCTTCCCTGACCTCTCATATGCTCTTATATTTCTTTCCTTCCCCAAAGCATGTACTAAATTGCCACTGCCTGCGGGTCTCTGCTGTAGTTTGGCCTAGTGTCTAGCCCACAAATGATGGCCAATAAATATCTTTAGTGAGTGAGTAAGAATTGACTTTGGGATTAGACATACATTTCAATTCTGGTTCTATTTCTTTGTAGCTTCTGGGATCCTTGATCAAATTATTTCATATCTCTTAAAGCCAGGTTCCCTCGTTTTTCTAGAGGAATGATACCTATCTTGCAAGGTTGCGAGAATTAGCTGATACTGTATGTAGAACAGCTACCAGTACCCTGACAAAAGCAAATGTTCGCTTTAGTTAAGACTACTCTGGCTACAAGGACAGAACTAACCAGAGACAGATTAAGCAAAATGGGGGTTCTAAATAAACGTTACAGCAGTATCTCAGGAAATCCAACTCAAGGTCGTAAGAAAAAAAGCTAGAACCAGGAGCCCAAGTCATAAACAGTTACTTTGTTCCTTTTCTCTCTTCCTCCTGGGTTCTCCTCTCTCTGCTCACTTTCTCCCAACACCCGTCTTCTTTCCTCACCTCCTCTTCTCCTCCCTGCCTATTCATCCCCTCTCTGTTCCAGCCCCTTCCTGTATTTGTCCCAGTTTCTCTCTTTCACCTGATCTGTCTCATCCTTTCTCCTGTGGCACAATGGCTTCTGGGCTCTTCACATGCTAGAACATGGATGTCATCAGTTCCACTGTTACAATCTTCATTTTAGAGCCAGAGGGTTCTCAGTATCAATTTCAAATTCTTAAAGGACTCTGGCCCCTATTGGGTCATCTACCTGCCTCTGGGTTGGTCTCTACAGCCAAGAGGTGGGATCACCACCAGGAACAGCAGTTCCCGCATTAACCAATGAAATGGTAGAGAAGGTCCTGGAAAATGAGAGTCTTAGCAATCAAAATGCTAGGGGCTTATTCCATCATGTGAAACTATTAACATTTAGAGAGCATTATTTTACTCAAATGAATTAGCTCCAATAACAGTATATTAGTACTTAGTCAAATTTTAAGTTACACTTCTTTGATTTTAAATTTTATATGAATAAAAACTGTGATATCAGCATATATAAAAAGAATTACTCTATTTCTAACTTCCTGAACTTCTGATCTCAATAACTAATGATGCAAAACAGACTACAAAGGTTTATTTATTATTTCTTATTGCCACACTGGCAATAAAACATTTACTATAAAAATGTCATCATTAATAAATCCTCATTATCATGGGTTCCACATTTGCAAAATAACCTGCTTGTTCAGATTTATTGCCAACTGCCAAACCAACGATAACTTTTGGTGCTTTGGTAGATTTTTGCAGATATGAGCAGAGCTGTGAAAAATGAGTTGCCAGATCTATACCTCCCCAACTCAGGGCAAACAAAGCTCTCATACTGTAAACCGGTATCCTTTCCACAGCTTATCTAGTGCCACTTTTCTTTTTTGCTTTTTTGTGTTTTTTGCTGGTGATGTCACTTTCTATTTTTAACGCCATACTGTACAGCATGGGGTATCGTAGTTCCCTAGCCAGGGACTGAATCTGCCCCCCTGCACTGGGAGCCTGGAGTCTCAACCACTGGAACACCAGGGAAGTCCCATCACTGTTTAAAACAGGATCCCAGGCGCTACTGCTGAAGTGATTCCACTGTTTCTAAGCACAAGAAGGCTGTGGTGTGCCTTTTGGAGAAAATGTGCTGGATAAGCTTCATTTAGAACCAAGTTATAGAGCTATTTGTATGTTCAAGGTTACTGAATCAATAATATACATTAAATAAGGTGTGTCTTTACACAGAAGCACACATGAAACAGATCATACATTGATCAGTTGACAAAATGTAACCAGGGGCTTATAGGAACCTAGCCTTGTATTTATTTCCTCTAGGAGCAATGGTTCAGTATTCACTAAATAAGTGTTCAAGGTGACTTTCTAGAATGTAACCACTGCAAATAATGAGAAATGACTGTACATAACTATTTTGATAGAAAAGGTTTTCATAAGTGAGTCAAAAGTTAAGCTTTTTAAAAACTGATTACATACTGCTAAATTTCCCTCTAAGAATATACTTTTAAATAGCATAATCTAAAACGCTTTAAATACTAAATACTTTAAAAAATGTATAGCTTGTTTTTCTGTTTTAAAATTATATCTTTAAACGTATCAAAACCCTCCAACAATTTCTAAACCATTTTTGCATTTTTGAGTGAATTAAAACTCAAATGAGATGTTACATTGTATTGTTTTGCCCCAAATAGAAAAGTATTGAATTGCTATGTATTTAATTATCAATTACTAAAACAAAAATCAATAATGTAGCAAATCAAGAATAGGTAAAGACATTCAAATTTTTTGTATATCTAATACTATACACATTTACTACATTTTATATTTAATAAATGAGTAAAATATGTAATATACATAAGGTAATATACCGAAACAGCTGCCTGATTAAGCATATAGGCAAAATAATGAACGAATTTAATCATAAACAAGTAAAAATATGTTTCTGATTAGATGACAATGATAATTTCAAAGAGAGCTAACATTCATTGAACAGTATGTTATAGCTACTGTGCTTACACTTAAAATGGATTATCTCACCTAATTTTCAAAACACTTAAAAAAAAACAATTACTGTTACTTTCCTGTACAGATGCAAAACCTGATACACAGAGGGTTACGTGACTTGTCCAAGATCACACAGCAAGTCAGGCAGTAAGACTCCAGAGCTCCAGGCTTACCGCTGGTCAAACCAAACATCTTTAAAGTTTCAAGTTGTATAAGTGTGTCTCTATTTACTATTTTTCCATACTACCTGCAAGACAATGGTCTGAGGTATTTATTACAAATGAAATTCCTTGCTCTGAACCCAGGTTTACTGAATTGGAATTTCTAGAAGCAGAACTTAGGAGTCTACATTTTAACAGACAGCCCCAGGTGATGAGCAGGCACTCATTTTTAAGCAACGATGAGAGCCACCATTGTTAAGTATATGACTAACCCCTTATTCCTATGCATGGATATTTAACATTCCATGAAACAAGTTAACTACACATTGCATTAATGATTTTTGACTGGACACAATTTTCTCCTGTTGTCATTTTTAAGTATTGACAACAGAATACTATATGCTATAAAACATAAAGAAATGGTACACAAAAAGCATTTTTTCAAGTTTTCCTATTTCAAGTTTTCCTAAATAAGATGAATACATAAAGCTTTTCATGATCCAATACTTGCTTTAAGGAAGAAACAAAAACTGAAATTATAAAATAAAAGGAATAACAACTTCCTACCAAATCAGTAAGCTACAACCAAGGCTTTATTCACAGCAAAATTCATAGCCTTACACACCTACTACTAAAAAGGAATTACTACAAATAAACTACTTAAAACTTACGGAAAAACAAAACCAAGTGAAAGTGAAAGCCACTCAGTCATGTCCGATTCTTTGTGACCCCATGTACTCTAGCCTTCCAGGCTCCCCTGTCCATGGAATTCTCCAGGCAAGAATATTGGAGCGGGTTGTCATTCCCTTCTCCAGGGGAACTTTCTGACCCAGGGATCAAAGCTAGGTCTCCCACATTGCAGGCAGATTCTTCACCATCTGAGCCACCAGGAAAGCCCAAGTAGCCACTAGAAACCCAAAAAGAGGATTTTTATTTGTAAATCATGCTGAGATTTCTTTTCCTGCTATTTCTAATTAATTTTTCTTTTAACTTTATTTATTATAATGGAAAAACTTAAAATGCGATTTACAAATAAAAATCAATGAAATCGATAAATCACTAGATTTCATCTTAATTCAAACGTGAAAAGGGAGAGTACAGTTTTAGGTGTGAGAATACTAGAGCAACAGAGGATTTGAAAAAACTATAAACAGAAACCTTGTACAACTCTTTTCTAATAAAGTTTTAACAATTAGATGAAAGAGGTGACTATCTAAGCAAATGGAAATCAATAAAATTAATTCAGCTAAAAAAACAAGAAAAAAAAAAGAAGAAAAACAGTTAGTAACTCAGTTAAAAGACAGGAGACCTAAATAAATCAATAAGCATGAAAACCTTGTCAAAAAGTCTATGAAAAAACTGTTAAATATGTTATGGGTAAATTACCTGACACTTGTCAAGAAGAAATTAGTTGTATGCTCTTCTGGGCTTCCCTGGTGGCTTAGACGGTAAAGAATCTGCCTGCAATGTGGAAGACCTGGGTTCAACCCCTGGGTTGGGAAGAACCCCTGAAGGAGGAAATGGCAACCCACTCCAGTATTCTTGCCTGGAGAATCCCATGGACAGAGGAGCCTGGCAGGCTACACTCCATGGGGTCACAAAGAGTCAGGCACGACTGACTGACTATGCTCCTTAATCTCTGGATGCTTTGAGAAGTTTCCTTCTTACTTTTTACGGACATCCAGTACCTGACACTGGGGTGGAGTCGCTATGGAACAAGCTGGGGAAACAGGGAAAGATCTAGTGAAGCGTTTCTGAGTCAGGCCAATCTTCCCACTCTCAAGAATCTTCTCTTGGGAGGGCTGCTAACAAATATCAGTCCCCAGCAAATTAAGAGTTTTCTGAGAAAGCACCTGCACTTAAAAGCCCTTAAAATACCAGCCATCAACAACCATAGCAGCACTCTATCCTTGCCCATCACCAGATGTGACCACTGACTGCAGTTTGTTTTTTTTCAGACTTAGAATTTTTACTGAGAGTCTAGACCAGCCCAGAAAATGCAGTGCAAATAATAAAATGTATACTTTCTACTTTTTAATCTCAAAATATATCTAATTTGTCTTTTGATTTTTCTAATATTTTTGGTATAGAGATTTTCTAAGAGAGTGAGGCCATTTGTCTTTTTAGGGATGCAATTTTCTTAGTTCTAAATGTCTTTTCAACAAACACTGGGTAATCAAGAATCCTCCTTCCAGATCATCACCTAGGTTACTCAAAAATTCTCCATATTCATTCATTAGTTCAAAAAACACTTATTGAGAGCCTTAAAAGTAGAGTTACAGCAGTGAACAAAACAAAGCCACAGTACTCAGGCAGCATGCACTCTTACTGGGAACAGTGACAGACAGCATGGGGCATTCAATACCTGTATGACAGGTACTAAGTACTGGCACTTAGTACTAAGTACTTTGTCACCAAGTACTAAGTACTGAGTACTTAGGCACACGATAACCCACTTCATCTTTAAAACAACCCTGTGAGTTAAACGCTACTTTTTATTTTCCTTTAAGGATGAGAAAACTGAGGCATAGAGATTATGTAACTTGCCCAAAATCAAAGATAGCCCCAGGCAGCCTGGCTACAGAGCAACGATGTGAGTCACAAACGTAACTTTAAATCTTCTAGCAGCCACATTTAAAAAGGCGAAAAAATAGGGAAATTCCCTGGCAGTCTAGCGGTTGGGACTCTTAGCTTCCATGGCTGAAGGCCTGGGGTTCGATCCCTGATTAGGGAAAGGGCAGCGAAAAACAAGCAGGTGAGATTAACTGTAATAACATCTTACTTAACCTAACATACCCAAGATATTACCACTTCAACTTGTATCAACAAAAACAGCTGAATTATTTACATTCTTTCTATCTATCAAGTCTTCACAATCTGGGTGTATTTCACGTCTCAATGTGGACCAGCCACATTTCAGCCGCTCAACTTCCTATGTGGCCAGGAGCTGCCTGACACATGGTGACTAACACTAGGAAACCTGTATTTTCTTCCCTATTCCTGGGGGCTTCCCTTGTAGCTCAGCTGGTAAAGAATCTGCCCACAATGCAGGAGACCTGGGTTTGATTCCTGGGTTGGGAAGATTCCCTGGAGAAGGGAAAGGCTACCCACTCCAGTACTCTGGCCTGGAGAATTCCATGGATAGTAGCATAACCCATGGGACACGACAGAGCGACTTTCACTTCACTTTCCTATTCCTAGCCCAGAGCTCCTAAAACCCTTGGAATTTCCTGATAAGAGCAGTGAAACGTGAAGGAACACCTTCTGTGACTCACAAGTCCCTGAGTTTCTCTCAGGTAACCCCTAAAAGGCCCCCAAGGGTGGGGGGAGGCTGGATGCCAGAGGAACCAACCAGGTGGATGAAGTGTTGGAACTCTCAGACCCACCTCGGGGGAGGGAACAGAAGCTGGAGGTTGAACTAGCCACCAAAGGTCAATGATTTCATCAGTTGAGTGAGTGACAGTCATTCAGTCGGGTCCGACTCTTTGCAACCCCATGGACTGTAGTCTGCCAGGCTCTTCTGTCCATGGGATTTTCCAGGAAAGAATATTGGAGTGGGTTGCCATTCCCTTCTCCAGGGGATCTTTCCAACCCGGGGATCAAACATGAGTCTCCTGCATTGCAACAAGTGAGGCCTCTGTAAAGAAGCCTCCAGAAAAGTCCTAACTGAAGGGGTTAAGAGACCTTCCAGGCACTGAAGCGACCTGAGGGTTCTGGGAGGGTGGCTCACTTGGAAGCCCCAAGCCCCTTCCCACGCCTCTTGCCCCTCTTCCATCACCCGTTTCCAAGCTGTGTCCTTTTATAATAAACCAGGAGCCAAGTAAATGAACTTTTCCTGGGTGATTAGCCATCCCAGCAAATAATCAAACCCAGAGAGGTGGACTTGATAATATGAAGGGAAAGTAATGAGATGAGATGAATGAGGTGTGCATTTTCAGGTGAACTCTTCAGGTGTAATTATGCTTTGCTACCAGGCAGTTCCCAGGTAGACGGTAAAGAATCTGCCTGCAATGCAGGAGACCCCGGCTCAATCCCTGGGTCGGGAAGTTCCCCTGGAGAAGGGCTTGGCAACCAACTCCAGTGTTCTTGCCTGGAGAATCCCCATGAATAGAGGAGCCCGGTGGGCTACAGTCCATGGGGTCTCAGAGTTGGACATGACTGAGTGACTAAGCACAATGAATGTCTATTTAAAAATAATTTCTCCAGATTTTTGGTACTTCGAAGTTTATAGAGTTCTGCTAAATTAGGTTAGGGGCTTTCCAGGTGGCTCAGTGGTAAAGAACCCACCTGCCAATGCAGGAATGTGGGTTTGATCCCTGGGTCAGGAAGATCCACTGAAGAAGGAAATGGCAACCCACTCCAATATTCTTACCTGGAGAAACTCATGGACAGAGGAACCTGGCAGGCTACAGTCCAAGGGGTCGCAAAGGGTTGGACACCACTGAGCGCGTGCATAAGCGCACGCACGCACACGCACACACACACAAATTAGGTTAAATGATGGGAATTCACTGAATACCCAGATCATTTCAAGTAAGATAAAATATTGAGACATTAACTGCTAAACAAGTCTAAGTTTGCAAAAAACTAAAGATACTTGGGTTTATTAGAAACGTCCAACTAATATTGTAAATCAACACTTCAATAAAAAAAAAAAAAAGTACTTCCCTAAGGGTCCAGTAGTTAAGACTGTGCTCTCAATGTGTCAGGGCCAAGTTCAATCCCCGCCTGGGGAATTAAGATTCGGCATGCCAGGCATCATGTTGCCAAAAAGAAAAACAAATTATGCTATAAGGAAATGAATGTTTCTGGCTGTTATAGAATACATTCATCAGTTTGCCAATGAGAAAACGGTGATATGATAAAGAGTTTACAATTGCTTACTTCTTAGTTTTCATCGGAAATTCAGGTTTTTAAGAGTTGAGAATTTTCATTAATATATGTAATTAAAACTAAAAATTAATAAGGAAGATATCTCTGTATGCAAGCAAAAAAAGTATAAGGGATGGAAATGCATTTTGTTAAGAGAAAGAAAGTAGGGGACAAATTAATACGGATACAGAAAGTTGTAGAAGATTTGCAAGAGAAAACTAAAGAATCTTTAGAAAGGAATTCTCTGTGTGGTCAGGACTAAGATTAGAATGAAAAAAAAAAAGAAAAAAAAAGATTAGAATGAATTTCACTCAATGAATTTTAATATTAAAGGCAATATGGTACAAAACTTGGAATGTTTTCTTTGTTAAGAGAACATTTTTTTGGAGGAAATACTGAGCTGCTAAGTTTCCTTACCTTTAAAGTAATTTGTTAGAACCTTCTGTATTTGCTGTTGAAATCTTTTATTGTCATTTTATTAAATGAAAAGTACAAGTACTATTTCTCAGCGACCTGTGGTCCTATTTGAAGCTTGGCATGCAACACTTCCATCCCCCAAATTGAGGCAGAACTACACCCTGTTTCAGCAAGAAGCAGCCAGAGCAGCTGTCACTCCAACCCCTCAAAGATTTGGGGAAAGTTAAAACAGTAGCAGGCATTGAAACTAAGTCCTCCCAAAACCAAGTTCCATTACCAAGTTTATGATCAATCTATCCAAAACATTACCCATTTTTTTGGTCCCCTCTGACCTCAATCCTGTGCTAACTGAACACTAATCAACCGGAATCAGATACCTACAATTGCTATTGTATATCATCAGTAACATATAAGATCGGGTCATTTCTTTAGGGCAAGACAGCTAACTGACCCCTGAGCCGTGGACCACCTGGGCAGAGAATCATAAACCAGAAACATCCTGACTCCCAAAACTATGATCCAGAAATGTCACAAGACTATGGTTAATCCCAGCCTCTTTGTTCTTCCCCTTTAAGAATATCCCCAACTCTGAGACCCACTGTGGTATTCTTGCCTGGGAATCCCATGGACAGAGACGCCTGACAGGCTACAGACCACTGGTGTCGCAGAGTGGGACACGACTCAGCAACCGAACAACTCAAGACCAAGCTGCAGTGGACCTGAGGCTTGTCTCCTGCTGCCTTGCTCAGTGCCCTTCATCAAATCCTATTTTTGCTAACAACTCCCGCTGTCAGAGTTCGGCTTTCTGCACTGCAGACACACCAGCCCTCTGCTTGGTTTCAGAGCCTGGGACATCTTACACCAAAAAATAAATTAATAAGTAGTAATCAAAACAAGATGTGGATATATCGTAGTATAAAGGAAGCATCCTGAAGAGGCTCTTGCTCGCCAAATGTAGGATGAAACTGAGCAACAAAAGGAATAGTAACAGTAATGGATTGTAACCTGTTGGCTAAAAAAAAAATCCAAAAATCACTCTGATAACACAGGAGAGTGAAAGAAAGATTTTCTTAGAGAACCCCAACTAATAAATGTATAAGGAATTACAGGGCTAAGAAAAGCATTATTCTGTAGTTGTCATTTCAATAACCAATTCAGGAAAAGACTCACATTCATGAAACCTTAAACTATTTTTCCACATATCAACTATTAATGAAAAAGAAAATGCTAACTTTACAGTGGAGAAGCCCAAACAGATATCACGTTACCAAAGCAGAGTTAACACCGCCAATAACGGGACAGACTAACAAGGGGTGCCTTGTTCCTGACGGGCTCTACACGGCAGGGCGCAACTCCCCGACGCAGTATTCCTGCCCGTAATCTGCATCTAATCACGAGGAAGCACAGAGAAATCTCAGCGAGGTACACCGTGCAAAACAAGCATTCTGACTTTTCAAAAATATCAACATCACGAAACATAAAGACTGAAGAACTATCCAGACTGAAGGAGACTAAGAGACATAACTAAGTGCAGTGTGTTGGATTCTGGATTTTTGCTATAAAGGACATTATTGGGACAATCAGGAAAATGTGGATTATGGACTGCTGCATTAGTGTCTTAGGGCTGCTACAAAGGAAGGAAGGAATAAAAGAAAAGAAAAGAAAAAGGCTTAAAACAACAGAAAGTATTCTCTCACAGTAAGGGAAACTAACAGTTCACAATCAAGGTGTTGGCAGGACCATGCTCCCTCCAAAACTCTGCACAGAACCTCTCCTGCCCCTCGTAACTTCTGGTTGTGGGTGGCAGCCCGTGGGGCTTCTTGGCTTGCAGCTGCATCACTCCACCTGTCCCTCTGGTCACATGACACTTTCCTCTTAACAGGACACTGGGCATAATGCACTGAGGCCACCCTAATTCAGTATGACTACATCTCAACTAGATCACATCTGCAGACACCCTGCTTCCAAATCAGGCTGCATTCCCAGGTGCTGAGGCCTAGAACTGCTGCTGCTGCTAAGTCGCTTCAGTCATGTCCGACTCTGTGCGACCCCTTAGACGGCAGCCCACCAGGCTCTGCCATCCCTGGGATTCTCCAGGCAAGAATACTGGAGTGGGCTGCCATTTCCTTCTCCAATGCATGAAAGTGAAAAGTGAAAGTCACGTCACTCAGCCGTGTCCGAGTCCTCCGGACCCCATGGACTGCAGCCCACCAGGCTCCTCTGCCTATGGGATTTTCCAGGCAAGAGTACTGGAGTGGGTTGCCATTGCCTTCTCCGCTAGAACTTCTAGTAGAACACAATTCAACCTACGACAATGGTCTATTAGATGACTGCATTATGGGGATGTTAAAATCCCCGAATTCGATTTGACGGTACTGTGGGTGTATAAGAAAATGTCCTTGCTTTAAGGAATACACACTGTAGTACTTAAGGGTGATGAGAATGACGTTTGCAAGTAACTTTCAAGGTGGAGGTGGGTGTGGGGAGGATACCCACACACATATACAAGGAGGGAATGACAAAACCAAATGTGGCAAAAGTTGTGTGTTGTGCTTAGTCGCTCAGTTGTGTCCGACACCCTGTGACCCTATGGACTATAGCCCGCCAGGCTCCTCTGTCCATGGGATTCTCCAGGCAAGAATACCGGAGTGGGTTGCCATGCCCTCCTCCAGAGGAATCTTCCTGACCCAGGGATTCAACATGTCTCCTGCATTGCAGGCGGATTCTTTACTGACTGAGGCAAAATGTTAGCAACTGGTCTATCTGGGTGAGGGAGCTCGAGGAATTCTTTGCACTATTTTTGCAACTCTTCCGTAACTTTGAAATTATTTCCAAATAACAAGTTTTTCTAAAACCACACATGAAATAATACCTATGAATAAGCTTAACAAAAAAATGTTTGGAGTCTATATTAAGAAAATAAAACTCTGTGGGATATAAAGAACCTTAATAAATGGAACCATGCCACTTATTTTTAGATAGTAAAATCCATTATTATGATGTCCATTCTTCCCTAAATAAATCTAAATAATTAACAGTATCTACATAAAAATCACCATGTTCATATGAAGAAGCAGATGCATAAGAACAGCTGAGAAATTTTTAAAAAGAGAAAAAATGAGGAAACGTGTCCCACTAGTAACCACAACCTCATGGTTCAGAGAATAGACTCTGGAGTTGGAAAGCTGGTGGCCATCCTAGATTGTAACTTGAATAAACATAACTTCTCAAAGCCTGTTTCTTCACCTGCAAAAATAAAGATATTGAGAATACGTAACTCAGTTGCTTGCTCTGGTAGCACATTCGCTAAGATGTGAACCAGAGAAGACGGACATAGCCCCCATGCAAGGACAGGCATGTTTATGAGGGGCTTAGGGCTTCAGAGATTTAAAGGGAAGAAAAAAGAAAGAAAGAAAATCCTTTCATTAAACAAAACAGCTACACGTCAGAACATTTAAGGCAGATTTTCAAAAGAAAAAAAGAGTACCTAATTCAGGGTTTTGTAAGAAACAATCAGGTAAAATATGTTAAAGTATTTGCTGCTGTGACGGACACACGTGTAAATACTCGATAATTAGCTGCTGCTCCTGCTGCTGTTATCAAGGTCACAATCACCCTCATCATCCAGCTGTGTGTTACTGGTCAAGGACCAAACACGTAAATATCCAGAAAACAAACAGTGCCCTCAAACAAGCCTGAGAGTTAAGAACTTGTAAAAGCTAAAGGTGGCATCCTGAATCAGTGGGAAAAGGAAGAGTTAACAAACAGCTGGGGTGTTCCATCATCTGATGAAGAGAAGAACTGGAGTCTTATCTCACAACACAGACAAATTTCAAGTAAAAAGCTAGATTATTTGCGATATAAACCAAAACAAAAACCTATAAATAGAATTTTTAAAATGATTGTCAGTTGCGGAAAGTATTCTTAGAATACAAAATCCAGAAGTTACAAAAGGAAAATTATTTGTAATAACTTTTTAAGATTAAAGAAAAATATCAGACAAAATAAAGACAAGCAGAGATTTGAGAGAAGTGTTTGCAACATGAAAGATTAATATCCATAGTATATGAACAGCCTGTAAAAATCTATCAGAAAAAGACATCCCAAGAGCAAAATTGGCAAAGGTTAGGAGCAAGCAGTTTACTACCTGGAAAAATGCACAGTAGCCTTCGACTGAAAAAGCAAATAAAAATTGTTCACATACATAGCTAACAGCTCAAAGCCTGTTTCTTCACCTGCAAAAATAAAGATACTGAGAATACGTAACTTTTAAAGAAAAAATAAACTGGAGTATATGAGCATGGGTGTCTGTGAACATTATGGGACAAACACCCATGCTCATATACTCCAATTTATTTTTTCTCTAAAAAACAAAACCCAGAATACATAAAAAGAGCTTTAAGCGTGTTAATATCCCTGACTCTGAATATCATCAAAAAGATAAAGCAAAGTTTATAGCGACATTAGAAGATTTAATTGCAGAATGGGGAAAATAAAATAGACAGAAAAAAAAAATGTGGAAAAGGAATCACTGGCCCTTGCCTTTAGAAGGAAACGAAGCTTTATCAGGTCGGACCACTCACCAACACAGGAAAAGTACTACTGACAGATGACCCCGAGTGAGTATTCCTGCAAACTCCAAAGAGGTGGGTAAAGGATTTCATAAAGCGCTGCTGGACAACTGTTAAAGGTTACTTGTATTAATACTTTGTATTAATAACATTCCAGTTGTTTATAAGTGGTAACTGTTTAATAAACTGACAGAATTCTGTCCAGATTCAAAGGCAACTTTCAGTGTCTGCATTTATTAAAATTCACCTTTTAAGACGCCATTTAATTACCTTTTTTTTTTTTTTGAGATGTTTGTCTCCATGATTTCTATTACTGGTGGGGTCCTGAGAGTATCAGAAATGTCTTTCAGAACCTTCCAATGGATTCTGAGACCTAAAAGCCTGACATCAGTTAAAGCTAGATGCCCTCTTACTATCTCCTAACTAGTTTTTTACACTTTTTTACTAGCTTTTCCACTAAATAATATCCTCTTGTTACAGAAGTTAGGAGATTAAAAAGAAGACATGTCAGCTCTTTTTTACTACCTATTATTTCAACTTTCTTAAACTGTAGATCTGTGGTTTCTTTCTTACTTCTGGCTGTGGATTTATCTCTGAGAGTTGTCTATGCTTTCAGATTTTCCATCTTGTAAGCATCAATCATCCTAAAAGTCCTACTCATCCTCTGATAATATCCTAAGAGGTTCTTGACCCTCTCTTCAACTTGACTTTTATTACAAGCTCCTCCTTCTGACTTAAGTTCTATTCACTTAAAGAAAATTCAAAATCAAAATTATTAAGCCCCAGGAGAAGTGGCTTAAGGCAGTGGCGGGCGGGGGGGGGGGGGGGGGGGGGGGGGGGGGAAAGTGTGCCTTGAGATTGGGGGAAGGGGAGGTTTTAGCTCCATTGTAATTTCCACGTACCACTCCCCCCACCAAATTCTCTGATACAGCTAATTACTATCTTATCTCAATCACTAAAAGTGTTATATAAATGTAGATGAAAAGTCCCGTTCTGTTCTGATCCCCTCCCCTCCCAGAGTGTTTCCCAAACTTTTCACATAAAAAAGTCTAGGGCATTTTTAGAGTTTTCATTACTTTAGGTGGTAAACTGCCCATTAGAGACTTACACTATCATTATTAGTTCGCTTCTGTACTCAAATACTGTTGCCTGAATTAAGATACCATCTATGTCCACATCTTTCAAATAAATATTCTAACCCTGTTTACACAACTAAATCGTACAGTTTCAGGCAACTGCTAGGTTACTTCCTGTCCCCTACCAAGGCAGGGCCTGCAACTTCTCCACTAAAAATCTCACCTCCCTTTCTGTGGTGCGACTTTGGCACTGGGAGGTTAAGCGCCCTGCCAAGGAGTATTCGTCTCAGCCCTCCTTTCAACCAAGCACACGCATAGGATGCCATCAGTGCGAGGGAAATGACAAGTGCGGAGTCCTAAAGGGCATGACTGCCAGAGACACAGCTCGGGACTCCCCTGGGGGCTCAGACGGTACAGACTCTGCCTGCAGTGCAGGAGGCCCAGGTTCCACCCCTGGGTCGGGAAGATCCCTGGAGAAGGGAATGGCTACCCTATCCAGTATTCTTGCCTGGAGAATTCCATGGACAGAGGAGCCTGGCGGGCTACAGACCATGGACTCTCAGAGAGTCAGACACAACTGAAAAAAAAAAAAAAGCTAGGGACTATGATATAAAGAAAAGCCCACTTACTAAAAGTACTTTTCTCACCTCTCCTTAACATTTACATGTCGCTGCTAAATCAAATCTCAGCTTCTCCGTCAGACTCAAGCAGAATGTTTATTTGAATTCATCCTGAGCATCAATGCCATTGTTTAGTACTGGGCCTGCCACTGCAAGGAACCCTGAGGTTACCACATGAGTTTTCTGCAAGGAGCTGGCTGCTGACACTGCTTTCTCCCATGCCCATGCTAGACAAACACTGTCGGCAAACTGTTGCACTCCCCCCCATTAAAAAATACATATTTAACATGTGTCTACTATGTGTTATTGTTCTAGATACATGGGATAACTTTAGTAAACAAAATCAAGATCCCTGCCCTCGTGGAGCTTACATTCTAGTGGCAGCCATTCCAAGCATTTAGAGTTGGCACAGTTTTTTGCTGTTTGGCTGTGCTGCCTGGCATGCAGGGAGGCCAGTTCCCAACCAGGGACAGAACCTCTGCTCCTGCAGTGGGAGCACGGACATGTAACCACAGCATCATCAGGGATGTCCCTGGCACAACATGGTAAAACCTACCTGCTAACCCTCATGGAGACTCGATATGCACAGGCAGTGACGGAAAACTGCTGGTGGTACTGTACTGCAGATATCCTATGTGGGATAATAATGCTACAACATCAAGCTGTATTCCCACAGAAAACAGTGCTCCAGCTTACTAGTGAAGATAAAGGGCACATTCTTAGATGAGTTACTGAAAGAAAGAAAAGGAAGCCAAGGTGGTGAAGGAATCATTGCCAATGGGACTGGACACAGTGGCCAAAGAGTAGCAAACAAAATTTCCATTCAGAGCTTGAGATGAGACCCTTCATCCAGAGAGCGAGGAATTCATGGAACAATAAGATTGAAAGGAACGAGCCAGTATGGAAGAATCCTACTGGATTTCCTCCAGAAGGAAGTGCAGCTGTGAAGGCTAGTGAGTCTGCACCAAGGTTCAGGAAATCACCGTCCTCCCCACGGAGCAAACCAGAAACTTTATTCTCTTTCTGAAGCATGGGCCTGAAACGTGATGCGGACCATGTAGATAAGACAGAGCTTTCAGTTATTTCCACCAATTTATCTAGGAATAAATCATGTACTCAGTAGAAAAGAAGGCAATACTGTACAGCTTGATCCAGCTTTGGAGTTGGAAAACTGATATGAGCATAAACTATAGACATATATATGGGGGAGGGGTGCTGACTTTATACATACAGACTATATATACATTTTACAAACCCAAACTTACAAAAGAACAGCATTTACTACAGTTGAGTTAGAGTAGTAACCTATTTCTGCATGCTTCTTTGTTCTTTTGATTAATAAATTTGAAAAAAATTATTTAATTGAAAAAAATTTTAAATGTAATTCTTTTCTTTAGCCACACTGTATGGCTTGTGAGAAGCTTATGAGATCTTAGTTCCCTAACCAGGGATTGATTCTGGGCCCTCGTTTCTAACCACTGGACAGCCAGGGAATTCCTTGATGAATTAAATTTAGATAGGAAAAAAAAAACTTGATTGGAAAAACATGTGAACACTGTCTCTCTGCTAATCTGGGCTGTACATCTTGTTTCATAAAAAAGATAAAGAATGCTTTGGAATTAATATATTAATTTTCCATGACAAACCCAAACTTGTAAAAGGAAAGCATTTGCTACAGTCTAGTGTAATAAGCCATCTTTTTCAGCTCATATAATATCTGACCTTGACATCTATTATGAAACATGCACCACAAAGCTGCTTTCATTAAAAAGAAAAGTCTAGGTGTTGCAAATTCTCAGCCCCAATACAAATGCACAGTTTAAAGAAGAAGGAAAAAGATAAGAAATCCCCCTTTCCACCGCTGCTCCTTAACCCTAAGGCAGGCGGCTCGTAAGAAATACTCTTGCTGTCAGTCATTCAGGCACATCAACTAGTCACGTGACCTCAGCAAATTACATATCCTTGTTGATCCTCAGTTTTCCTTTGTGTGTAATGCAAGTCTATCCTACACATGATTCTTCTGTGTTTTTGGAAAGGCATTTCAAAGATTTAAGTTAAACATAATAATGTATAGCAAAGCATATGTCATAAAACAGGTTTTATTCCTTCCTTACCCAATGCCTAAGAGGAGGAGTGAACGGGCGTGAGACAGATAAAAGGACGTGAAAAAGAAATCACAGACTCTGCATTATGTCCACTGCCCAATTTTCCCTTCTGCTTTCCTCATTTTTGTTTCTCACTCTCAGTCTTTTGACCTGCTTCCATTTCTCACACTGTCCTACAGAGTTGGAGCAGGAGGCAAGCTTCAGTACAAGCGGGCGGGAAGAACTAGGGAAGCTCCTGTCCTTATATCAAGCTTAGAGTCCTTGTGTCCTAATATGGAGCTCACAGCAGTGATTATTTTAAATAGTGAAAAGCAGGGAAGGTGGGGAGGGAGGGTGGCTGGCAGAAACACACGTTCATCCACTGTATGATCAGAGCATTTGGTAGGCCAGGTATTTCCTGTGTTCATGGATCCTGGTGAATTAAAAAAACCAAACCAAACCTGAAATCAATCAGAACGTATTTACCAACGAAACACTGTCACATCTAACGGGCTGCCCAGAATCTAAGCAAAAAGACAAACACTACAGAAAAGAACTTTTTCCGGGAAAAATATTTTTACTTTCAACCTTACAATTGTAGCTTCCTTTCTTTTCCTTCCTTCTCTTTCTTTCTATTCAATACTCTGCAATCCTTAAAAAGCTAAACATTTTCAAATGCCCACGGCTTGTTCTAAACATTAATTACACATATTAAAGAAAAATATCCAAAACAATTAGTCTGCCCTTTTGTCAATTAAAAAAGTAAATTCGTTTTAACGCTTTTGGCTCTTTTCCTGACACAATGGGGCAAAGCTGTCATCCAGTCTTGACTGTTAACTGACATCACAACTATGAGCTTCAATGAATCAGTAAGTCCTTACTTTTCTATCTTTACTGCAAAATAAATCCGAAAAAAATTTTAAGAGCCTTGCTTTCAAATGTGTTTTTTTCCTAGTAAAACTTATACATAGGTGTTGGGGAGCCTGTGTTTGTGAGTCACTAATACCTGTAAAGAACTAACATCTAGAAAAACATCAACTCAAGCCTTCCTGCCTAAAGAATTCAATCAGTTTACTGGAATCTAAATCTATGCAAAGAAAAGTTTCAGATGTATTACATCCTAATACCATCAAAAATCAGAGAAGTATTCTAACGGATTATCACACTAAGACCAATCTAAAAAATTCATTAACAGCCTCCTAATTATAGCCAGCTCCACCCAACTGTGAATTCCTAGAAGGCAGTAGTCATGCTGCCATCATTTTCATAACATCAAAACTGGCACTGTATTTGCTGCATCATAGGTTTAATAAATGCCCACTTATTGAATGGAATACACTGCATTTGCTTGAGGAAGTCCAGTGTTAAGTCCATGGGTCAATTTTTTACCCTAACTTTTATTTATCTGATATCTAATCGGATCTCAAATTTTAGACTCTAAAGCACTTTCTTAACATTTCAATCAATATAAAAAACTTTAACTGTAGTAGAGTCACGTAAGGCTGTTAGAAAACATGTGGGCGAACTATACCCCCATTTCAAATGATGAGACTGAGGCCTATAGAGTTCACCAAATTGACCAAGACCACATAACTTAGTGACTAAGAATCCACTTGCCAATGCAGGAGATGCGGGTTCGATCCCTAGGTTGGAAAGATCCCCTGGACAAGGAAATGACAACCCACTCCAGTGTTCTTGCCTGGAGAATCCCATGAACAGAGGAGCCTGGCAGGCTGCAGTCCATGGGGTTGCAAAAGAGTCAGACATGACTGAGTGACCAACAAACACAGCTCTTCCCTGTCAGAAGTGGAGTTAAAATCCAGGTGGTCTTCCACCTTTTAGTCCTGTCCTTATTACACTATGTTACCTTCTCTGCTCTTTTTCAAATGCTTGACTGCTTTTATTTTAAAAGTATCCGTAAGGTGGACAATATCAATACTAATTGTATTGGAATAAATGTAACAAATCCATTGGAGAAGGGAATGGCAACCCACTCCAGTATTCTTGCCTGGAGAATTCCATGGACAGAGAAGCCTGGCGGGCTAGAGTCTGTGGGGTCGCAAAGAGAAGGACACGACTGAGCGACCAACACACACAAGAAATCAATAAACTTGCCATGGAACAGTTTTGAGTATTAACTTATGCAGCAAAAGCCACTGATATCCAAATTTCTACTTAATGCTAAGAAACTGAAAGTTGCATTAAAAAAACTCGAGAAGTAACGATCTCCTGTAATCAGTTTAGATCAACACATTGTTAGGAACAGAGGCTGAAACTGGACAATCTTTAAATTTCAGGGGTCAGTCTTCTCCTCCCAGTACTTCCTGTCTCCACCCCCATCAATAATTCAGCAGACATACCCTATGACCTATGCATTCTTTCACAAGCTACATCAAGAAAATGAAGACTTCTTCATCGTTTTGTCCTTGGAATATATGAATATTCAGTCATAATTATAAAACTGACTGTCACTGAGAGTACACCAAGTGTATTTTTTTTACAATCTAAGATCTTGGTTTTCAACATTCATTAAAATAGTAAAAAAATAAAATAAAATAAAAAAATAACAAACTAGAAATTAGTATAACTTCAAACAACAAAGTTTCCAGTTTATATTACAAATATCAAAATGACCTTTAAGTTCACATTTAAAGTTGAAACTTTTTAAACAGTTTTATAAAAATGATTTTCTAGGCCAAAACTTTGAGGGTTAAAAATCTAAAGAACTTGTTTTAACATTAGCTTCTAAAAAACCATTAAGCTACTTTTGCAAAATTTTAGTACAGGTATACCTTAAAAACATGTGTGGATAAAGCCTGTGCATATAAACTCATATAAATATACACTGAACCACATCCCTGTATACAATTAAAAATTTATTAAGGATTTATTCTTCTAGGGACTGATCTCAAAGATTCACGTCAAACAGTTGCGTGCCACAGGTCAAGCACATCACGGTCATGAGAAGAAATAATTTGAAAGGAAGGAGAACTATGCTTTGATACCAGGGTTCTATGGGAGCACAGAGAGTGGGGGTCAACACACCAGTGTCTTGTAGAGTATGTGCCACAATAACAATGTCAAGCGTACAGTCTTCGGCATGTCTTCCCTCCTTCTGGCTACGTAAGTTTGAGAGCTACTTCTCCCAACACTCTTTATCCCCTACCCCAAATTGACCAAATCTTGAACCACTAAATTGGAAAACCTGAACTAGCAAGGGGAACTACCTAGATCTTCCAATGGTATGGTAAAGAGGGACTTCCTTGGTGGCCGGAGACAAGGGTTCGATCCCTGGGTGGAGCAGACCCTCTGGAAAAGGAAATGGCAACCCACTCCAGTATTTCTGCATGGGAAACCCCATGGACAGAGGAGCCTGGAGGGCTACAGAGGGGTCGCAAAGAGTCGGACACGACTGCACAACTGAACAACAACAGTAAAAGAGGACAAGATGTCGCTGCTCTCTGCTTGGCGTAATCATAAACGGAGAAACATTTCAGAACCTGCAACAATTTGCCTGCAGCATCTTCCAGGCTGGGGCTTGCCATATACAGCTGATGCTGCGTTTGCTGATGTCCCATCTTCTCATACCCCAAGAACAAAGGAGGAACAACAGGAAAAATAATCTGGGGTTCCTACTTGCCAAACTCAAGCAGTCACAGGGGAGATGCCCTGTGCAGCTAGCTCTAGAAATAATCCCTCTTGAAGGTCTTCCACTTCCTGGAAGAAAAGCTGAGAGTCCAAAGAACCTGTGTATCAGCTCTGACACCCACCAAACAACAGAAACAGCAGCAGCGCTTCCAAGAGACACAGCTAAAGCAGCAGAGCATGTGGTTCACATACGCTTCAGAGAAGCTGAAATCACATCTATACTCAAATAAGGGGCACTGCAGGGCACTGCTATGGTGGGGGGGTGGGAAAGCACGGCTCAGTCCATCAGTAACCTCACTGTACGTTATCCTGTACTCTCAACTTACAGGATTCCCTCTCTGCCCTGGAGGGAAGTTCAAGATCTTAAAGAATTACACCAGGTAAACCGAAGCCAGAGCAGGAGGTGTTGCTATCAAGTCTGCTAGTTCCAAGACAACAGTGGTGCGGCTGCAGCCAACGATTCCTTGGCACACGGACGTGTTAAAATGAAACTGGCAGCGGCACCGGCTCTTCTCTTTCACCCTCTGCTGTTACTATAGCTTCTTTTGCTAAATCTGCCTCTGAGTTTAGACAGGAGCTGGATGGTTCATAATCACCCAGCAGCTGCAGCTGAGCAATAGGCAGCCTAATTGTGGCGCTGGAGCAGCTGAGAGGAAGAAAAGAGAGACATACCCCACCGCAGCCACACACAAGACGGCCGCACACACTACCAACCAGATACCAAGATACTTTAAGAGGAACAGATGACTTCCTTTAAAGAAAAGCAGTTGCATCTCGCTAGAGGAACTTGCATTTGTGTTATAGACCTGTTTAAACGTGAACTGAAGGTGACCTAAGCCATGTAGCGTTCTGAACAATGGAAGATCTTAACTAAAACTTCCTGTAAATATTTCACACAACAAAGCCAGCGCCACAAACATCACCATTATAACATAACTGAAAGTTCCTGTGATGTAAGAATGTGGCACAGACATGATCTCTTCAACTCTGCTTTACAGCAAGGCCAAGAAACAACACGGCAACTACGGCAACCCATTCCATAGAGCAAGTAAAGCACAAGGCAACGATTCACAGCATTTCAGAAACTCCAGTGTCATACTGTCACCTGAAACAAAACACTATCTCTTCAGATGCTGTTCGGCACATCTTCATGAAGTCTGAGTAAACGAAAACTTATTTTAAGCTGATAATTTTAAGATATCCTTAAGAATATCAGAATGCAGGCTGAAATGACTGATCTGAAGGATTACTGTTCCAGAAAACTGAAAATGGATGAAAAGACCTATTGCCTTGATGCCAAAGTTAAATTTTGAGTCTTAATTATGTTACCATAACTTGCTGAAAAATAGGGTATACGTTATATCTGATGACAGAACAGTGTCCACTAGTTTAAAAACATTACTCTGATTACCTACTATTTGTCATGTACAACATGCAAAACTGAAAAGGATTTAAAGTTAAATCTGGTGTCTTGTCTCAAAATATTAACGTAATTAACATGTTATTTACATGTGGAAGTAGTTACAACACCTGCTGGTTATCTGCCAGTTACCATTTAATAGGTCTAACCTGTTTGCAAATGTGCAACCCAAGCAGTGTTCTAAAGTCATCAAATATTGAGTTCTTCCATGAAGTCCTTTATAAAGCACATTACACATGGGCTTCTTTAAAAAGGAAGAAAAAAAAGTTTCACAAAGACTAAGACACAGATTCAGAAAAGCGATCATGCCTTAATGAACTAAACGCTTGCGACACCCTTGTAACCACCACCAGGTAAAAGAACACTCCAGGAGCCAGGTACCAGTCAGTTTCCTCCCTCTTTGCCAATCTTGGTACTTCTCTAGAAATCACTTCCTTGCAGGTTTTTAAAAAAAATACATAGTTTTATCACCTAAGTTTGCATTCCAAGTCACCAGACCTTGTACTGCTCTTTAAACATTTTTGATATTAGGCTGCTTTTTTTTTTTTAAACTATAATGCTAATAGGAACTAACAATAAGCCCTGTCTATGTTAAAGAGATTCACTAGATTAAGACCTAAATGCATACATAGAGAAAAATTACATTAATTATTTACTGCCTAAAGAGATGCAAAACTGAACTCTATTATATAAACAAGTCATGTGTCAGTAATGTTTCATTTACACCAGTTCACTGCTATTCTTTTAAAATATTTATTTTAACAGAACATATCATGAAGATTTGCACATTGATTTTTCAGCTTGAGCATCTGATTTATAAAAAACAACTTGAGCCATGTATTAATATTACACTTCAGCCATAAGACAAATTCCACCTATCCCATAAGATAGGTCAAAGCTGTAATTTCACTTTCGATTAAACAGAAAGGAGTCAATTTTGTGGTTTATGAAGTCAGCAAAAACATACTGCAAAATTAAAGCTATTATAACATTATGGTGGTTACAGCAGAGTATGTATTTTAAGAGCCCTTTTATATTTTATCCTGGAAACGTGGATATGAACTGTCCTGTATTTAGATTCAGGGCAGTCATTTTTTTTTTTTTTTCAAATTTAGGACCCAATGAATTGTCATCTAACATTCAAAATCTCCACTGAAGTTTAGCTAATATCAAAAAATTAAAATACAATTAAATGTCCTTTTCTTAAAGGGTCAACTATGGCAGGGGTCTAATACATTAGTAAAACAGAAAAAAATATAAATATTGAAATACAACTTTCTCACAGAATAGATGAAAAACCATACTTAATGCATACAAGACCCTCGGCTTGTAATACATTACCTGTCCATTCAAAGTGTTTCCTGTCCACTGTGTGCTAACCATTGTACTAGTTAAGAATTAAATTTACCATTTTGCCTTAAATGCCTATAGTCACATGTATGTATTAGTAATATTTTCCTTAGCGTGTAGTTTTAGCTACAGATAACATAACAGGATGGCTTAAACACACTTAGAACTGTCAAGATAACTTTGCCACTGCATTCCTGCAGCTGCAATGCACGAATATACCACAATCACATATATGTGTACGTGACATCACCTATGTGCACGCACGTACCAGTGGGAACACACACACATAATAAATGGCATGTACATAAAGTTTGATCCCAGTGGAGACTCAACTTTTCATTTCTCTAACAACTTACAAAGCGTTAGGCTGTGTGTCAGGCCGTGCCTGTTTTAATTAATTAAGCAGAAAGTAACTCTACCCAATCCGAACCGCCTAGGGTCCCACCCACTACAAAACAAAATCAGTCCCTAAGTCGGACTTGATTTTCGAAGAGCTTCTTAAAACAACGCTGCCCCATGCCCAATAGAGCGAAAGCTGGAAGCAATTACCAAAAAGAAAAACACACATTAAAACAAGATTTTCTATAACACATGCGGACAGAGAACCGAACCAAGGGGGGAGGCGGAGCGGCAGAACGGCTGTAAAAGTGCACGCTGAAAACGGCATATTTCCCAACCCCCAACCCAAAACAAAGGAAAACTTTAACATGTTGCGGTTTTCAATCAAACCAAGGGCAGCCGGAGGCTCCCCGCGCCCCACCCCCGCCCGCACTCCCGGCACAGATGCCGTGGGCGCAGCCGACCCGCGGACCCGCGACCCCGGGCCGGGAAGGGCCGCTGCCCCCGCCTCCCACTTCAGCCCGAAGGAGTCCCGCCGCCCCCTCGCCGGGCGGCCCGCCAACCTTACAGACGTGGGTGCGGGACTCCCGCCGCTCCGGGGACCTTAGGTCGGACCTGGGCGGGACCGGGAAGGACTGGACGGGGCGGAGACCGAGCAGGGGGCGAGCAGGTAGCGCCGGGAAGGAGACACGCCCGCCGGGCCGGCCGGGTCGGGGGAGGGGAGAAGTTTCCCCTGAACTTCCCGACTCGGAGCGGCGGGGGCGGGAGCGGCGGCGCCGGGCCTAGCGCTGCGGGGCCGGGGTCGGCCGCCTCCGCCCGCGGGGACCCCGCCGGCTCCTTACCTGCGCTCCGGCCGCGCTCGCATGAGTCGCCGCAGCAGCGGGGAAGGGTGGCGGGGAGGGGACAGCGGGCGGAGACCAGGCCCGCGGCGCCCGCTCCCGTCCTCCACCTCCTCGTCCCGGGCGCCGGACGGCAGCGACGACGGCACAGCCGGCCTCGGGCTCTCCACTTGAGGAGGAGGGAATTCCCGGGCTCCGCACCCCGCGGCCTCACGCTCCACCTTCTCCCCGCGCGGGGCCCGCCCTCACTCCCGGCCCCGCCCCCCGTGCCGGCCCGGGGGGCGGGGGCTACCTGCGCGCGCGGTCACCGGCTCACCGGAACTCGCGCCGCGCCCGACCCGGCTCCGGCGAACCCGCCTTCCGGCGCCGCTGTCGCCGCCGCCGCCGCCGCGCGCGCCCCCTCGGGGGGCGGGCCGCCCTTCCAGCGGTCGCCGTCTGCGGGGAGACCGAGTCGCTAATCGCGACCCAACATGGCGGCGGGGCCCGGGGCGGCTTCCCAAGGCGGCGCAGGCTGAGGGGGCGTGAGGAGGCGGCTTTTCTCCACGCGGAGAGCAGGCCCACAGCGCCCCCTCCCAGCTCGCGGACCCCGCGAGATGGAGTGGGCTGCCCGCCCCCTCGCTTTCTCGCGTCCCTTCGCCCCGCTGTGTAGTGCCGAGGGCTTTGTTTTCGTGGGGGAGGACCGGGGAGTTTGGGGGGCTGGCTCTTGGCTCCTCAGGACTAGGTTTCCGCACCCTTTGTCGCGGGTAGTAAAATCTCAGTCGCGCCGCCTGAGCCAAGGGGGCGTTCCTAACACCCTCATCACCCGCCTGATCGCCGTCCAAAAACGCTCGCGTCTGGCCGCCTTCCGACCCGGGGATCCTGTCCCAGCCCCGGGAGCTTCCTGTTGACAGTAGGTCGAACCAGCCTTGCCGGGAGAGGGGACCGAAGCTGAGTTCTGTTGGCGACTCCCCCGGTAATGGTGGTTTGGGCTTATCTTGGGACCGCGTATTCTTAGGCGAGGCTGGCGATGTCCCAACGGAGGAACTGCGGGGCCGGGGGACGCTGGAGCCGGCGGCAGGTATTACTGCCCCATTTGACAGCTGTGGAAACTGAGGCTGCCACGCCAACGAAGGCAGAGCACCCACCAACTAGACTCCTATATTTTGCAGCCGGTTGCTAGACGGAAAGGGGAGAGTGTCCAGAAGGACCTGGAATTCTAAAACGTGGGCCAGTGTCAGAAGGGGCTGAATATTGAGTCTCTTCTGCTGAAATCACTGCCCTGTCAGACTCGTAGGTTAACTTCCTCTTCGTATTTCCTCTTTGGTGGGGTTATCAGAACTACTAATGTTGGGACTGTTGGTTTCCTTTGTGGTTTTTAGCGAAATTCAGAATCATCTTTGACAAATACAAAACGATACAATCATGTGTCAGTATTCTGGTATTCTAGGAATTTAGGAAATTCTATATAAGGGTATGAAAAAAATGTTTTTTCTGCTCACTAGATGAACCATAGATAGGCTTAGAAAAAAAAAAAAAAGATAGGCTTAGGCATTTACAGTAACTAAAAGGTATACATAATATGGTGCTTTAATAGATTTAGCTACCAAAACCTCATTTGCTCTTGAGTGTCATGGGCATTAAAAATTTCATGTTGGTTCACCAACCATGGTGGTCCACTGGTTAAGATTCTGCACTTCCACTGCAGAAGGCAGGAGGTTCCATCCCTAATCCAGGATCTAAGAGCCTCCCTGCCTCCCTGTCTCTTGGTTTGTCCAAAATAAATAAATGAATGAATGAATAAACATGTCTTGAAACTTAACATTTAACTTTTTTTAACTAGAAAATAAATTCCTTGAACTGTTACTTTTCTAAACTTCTATACAAAATGGAAATTATATCTTTGTCCTAAACTCATCTTCAAAACAAAAACAAAAAAACCACCTCTCAACTTCATAAAATCAACTCTAAAATACTAGTTAAAATACACTAAAATCAATTCTACAATACTAAAGTCAACTCTATAAGGGGTGAGGTGGCTTTGAAAATATTCTGTATGGAGTTTTAAAGGTTGGGCGAGGGTGTCAAAATCCTACATGTTTCGTTACATTCACTTATCCATGTTTTCTTCTCTTATCCATTTTTATTTTATTTTTTGAAACCTCATTCCCTGTTTTTTCTTTTGGAATATTCATCTTAACATCAAGCTTCAGTCTGTAAATATTCTTGCACTTTTCAACCTTAAACTCAGAGGCTTATTTATTTCTAGGCATATTTAAAACAAATGGGACAGGACTTTTTTGGTGGTCCAGGGGTTAAGAATCCAACTGCCAATGCAGGGGACCCGGGTTCAGTCCCTGCTCCAGGAAAACCCCCACATGCTGTGGAGCAGCTAAGCCTGAGCGCCACAACTACTGAGGCGTAGGGCCCACGAGCTGTGCTAAGAGAAGCCACTGCAGAGGGAAGACTGCCTGTAAGGAAGAGAAGCTCCTGCTATCTGAAAGTGAAAGTTGCTCAGTCCTGTAGACTCTTTATGACCCCCATGGACTAAACAGCCCATGGAATTCTCCAGGCCAGAATACTGTAGTGGGTAGCCTTTCCCTTCTCCAGGGGATCTTCCTGGCCAAGGAAGATTAGACCTAGGGATTGAACCTAGGTCTCCTGCATTGCAGGCAGATTCTTTAACAGCTGAGCCACAAGGGAAGCCCCTACAACTAGAGAAATCTAGTTTCTGCTCCCTACAACTAGAGAAATACTGCACATAGCAACAAAGACCTAGCGCAGCTAAAAATAAATACACACACAGAAACAAAAAACAAACAGGACAAAGAACCTCAAGTCTCACTGAGTTTGGTTTAATAGAAGTTGCTTTCAAGTGATTTCTGTTCATTTGTGAAAAGGACAAATGAAGAAGCACAGCCTCCCACAGGGCAGGGAGATCTGCCATGCATTAACCTTATGGGTTAAGGGTTCAGGAGTCATAAGAAGCCCAAATCATGGGGTCCCTGCGTGAGTCTGTCAGACAAAGGGGAAAGCTTGAAATAAAAGAGTGAAATATGTTAAGTCCTTGCAAAAGTGAAACACAAAATTTAAGTTTATTAATACTTATAATTACTTGACTGATGTACAGTTTATAGTACATTTGGAGTTTAGCTAGGGCCACACCCTCTCACCCTGGAACATCTGATTCTGCCCGGAAATGGTTGTGTTTGGAATAAACCTTTCCTGCCTGCTGTCAATCATCTGCTGCTGCTGCCTCCATCACTCAGGCTGTGATGATAATCTTTTCCTGGTAACTAGAGAGCTTTGTATTCCTACAGGGGGTGCATGCACTGGTCTCTGCTCTTTATCCTCACTACCACCCCCTCCCCAAAAATGCCTTCCACCAGACTTGAAGTACCTGCCCAAAGCTTGGCACTCCTTAGGTCCACTCAGTGCCTCGGGTTATCTTCACCACCTCAGCCTTGCCTCCTCCACCTGGCCAATTAGGGCAAACATGAGGAGCCCTCTAAGCAAAGATTTGGAAAATCAAGCAAAAGGAAATTATTCATCCTTGAATATTAGGCTCATTGTGCCAAGCTCCGTGGAGAGGTGCCGAAACCCATCCATTTCTGATAGCTTTGTTGTTTCACAGACTGGTGTTCACCTAGGCAATTCATTGGATATGTAAGGACATCTCCTACAATGAATAGACGTAAGAAATGGCAGTCTTACATGAACTTCAGCAAATCCAACCCATCTTTTTGCCCTGTTTCATTGCTCTCTCCAGTGTCTAATTTCTTGACCACCTGGTCTGTGATCTTAGATTTCCATCCTGTGCCTGGTATGCCTCCCCAGCTCCAGGACTATTTTTTGGAAATCTAGTCTTTGCTGTTGGAATCTATTCTAGGGTCATCCTGGTTTATTTCTGTGACTTCAGTTCTTTCTAGTTCTCCTGCATTTTGGTCCCAGGCCTGTTTCATGTAGACAAGTCCCTACCAGCATCGGCAATCTTACCCCCACCCCCCCCACCCTGCACCACGTTGCCTATTCCTATATGTTTTATTTGGCTGCACGAGATGGCAAAAGATGGCACGAGATGGTTGGGGATTTTACTTCCCCAACCAGGGACTGAACTAGTGCCCCCTGCAGGGGAAGTGCAGAGTCTTAATCAATGGATCACCAGGGAAGCCCCTGCCTGTTCCTAGATATTGTTGTTTTTCTGTCACTGAGTTGTGTCTGACTCTTTGCAACCCCATGAACTACAGATTGTTGGGCCCCTCTGTCCTCCACTATCTCCCAGAGTTTGTTCAAATTCATATCCATTGAGTCAGTGATGCTATCTAACCATCTCATCCTCAGTCACCTCCTTTTTTGCCTTCCATCCTTCCCAGCATCAGGGTCTTTTCCAAGGAGCCGAAGAGTCAGCTCTTCGCATCAGGTGGCCAAAGTATTGGAGCTTCAGCTTCAGCATCAGTCCTTCCAATGAATATTCAGGGTTTATTTTCTTTAGTATTGCCTGTTCTGATCTCCTTGCAGTTCAAGAAACTCTCAAGAGTCTTCTCCATCACCACAATTCGAAAGCATCAGTTCTTCGGGGCTCAGTCTTTTTTATGGTTCAACTCTCACATCCATACATGACTACTGGAAAAAGCATAGCTTTGACTATACAGACCTTAGTTGGCAAAGTGATGTCTCTGCTTTTTAATATGATGTCTAGGATTGTCATAGCTTTTCTTCCAAGGAGCAAGCGTCTTTTGGTTTCATGGTTGCAGTCACTGTCTGCAGTGATTTTGGAGCCCAGGAAAATAAAATCTGCCACTGTTTGCACGTCTTCCCTTCTATTTCCCATGAAGTGATGGTATCAGATGCCATGATCTTACTTTTTTTAATGTTAAGTTTGAGTTTCAAGCCAACCAGCTTCAAAACTGCTATCATAGGACAGAGTGAGGAACCAGGTTGAGAGCTGGGAAGTCTGAGCTATGGCTAAGGTTCCTAGGTAATCTAGCCTTAGCCATACCTTCAGACTTTCCTGTCCTCAACTTGGCTCCTCACTCTGTCCTGTGACAACAGTTTCGAAGCTGGATGACACTTGGCATCGTCTCACATGCCTTCCACCTCACAGAGTACAGCAGACACACAGATTGCAGTGGACACCTTTTGAAGGTGTCTGTGGAACCCAAGGTCCTCTCCTCTGAGAACCCCACCTTTCCCAATAGCCGGTGTGTAGCCCTTTGGTCTGAGTACCCCAACTGTCAGGCTTTAGCTTGAAATTTGGAATTTGAAGGAAGTGACACAAAGGTGACTCAGATCATTCCTGGTGGGGTGGTGGGGTGGAGGGTCCAGTAGCAGTAGGTGAGTCTCCAGGGGTGGGGGCTGGGGAGCCAGGAGCAGTAGACAATGGTTTTCAGAGAGAGAACAAAGCAGATGCACAGTGAGAGGCCTGTATGCAGATAAGAGCTTGTAGGACCCCAATGGTAACTCTACTTGCCTTGAGCCACATGTAAGACCCCAAGAGGGGAACACAGCTGGCCGATCATCCCCCCCCTAACCCCGGCTGCCCTGGGAAGTCACTGCTTTTAGATCACAGCACAGAAGCGCATACATATCTTTTCTCCTAGAGCAGCGGTCCCCAGTCCTTTGGGCAGCAGACCAGTTTTGTGGAAGATAATTTTTCCATGGACCCGGGTGGACAGGGATAGTCTTGGGATGATTCAAGCGCATTACATTTATTGTGCACTTTATTTCTATTATTATTACTCTAGCTTCATCTCAGATCATCAGGCATCAGATCCTGGGGGTTGGTGACCCCTATTCTAAAACACCACCTCCATCCTCAAAAGACTTCTCAACACAGCAATTCAGGTAGCAGACACCTGAAATTGACATTAGATGTTGAAGCCCATTTGCTAACTCTGCCCTATAGGCTTGTAATTTCCTCCCAGGATCTATATTTGCAATTCCTGTAGCCATTACCCAGTGGTTGGCCTGATACATTAAGCCTGATGTGTGGTCAGAATAAGTCAGTGTCTCTGACAGTGAGTTTAAACCCCCGACTAAAATTGCTACCAGATTGCTACTTCCTGGAAATCTTTTACAAATGGGTTATAGAAAGTAGAACATAACTTTGCTTGGAGGCAAGAAGTTAGAATGTTTACCTACACCAAAGATTTAGAAAAGAAACTGCAAATCAGTCAGGCTCTTATCTCTTGAATTAACTGACATCAGATCATAAAACATAAAGGATTGGAATCAGGGAACTTTTTATTTTTAAATATTTTGCAAGCTAACTTTGTGCTCCGGTTAAAAATACGTTTAGAATAAATCTGTGTTTTTGAAAACCTGTTTTAATATTTCTTTAAGCTAGGCCTTCTTTTCGTATTTTCAGTGGTATAGATCATTTTTTTTTTACATCTGTGAGCAATTAAAATCGGACAAGATCTTATTATGGGATGTAAACCATAATGCATTTTTAATCCTTTAGCAAAGTGTATTTATGCTTCTTTTACTTGTATACGAAAAGGGCTTTTCAGTACTTGAAATAGCTCTTCCTTCTAAGGGAATAAGTGTTAGTTGCTCAGTTGTGTCTGACACTTTGCGACCCCATGGACTGTAGCCCGCCAGGCTCCTCTGCCCATGAAATTCTCCAGGCAAGAATACTGGAGTGCGTTTCCATTCCCTTCTCAAGGGGATCTTCCCCACCCAGGGATCGAACCAGGGTCTCCTGCATTGCAGGCAGATTCTTTACCATCTGAGTCACCAGGGAAGCCCCTTAAGGGAATAAGACACACAACAAATACTTAATGTAACATCTATGGTTTGATGAGCTGTCCTGCGAATGAGTTAATGTGACTGACAGTAAAGATACTAGGATTACCTGCATCTTTCACTGAATCTTCATAAACACCCTGGAGGCTGGCAGTATTATTCCCATTTGCAGACTGGATCCCCACAGCTTGGAGAGGTTAAACAGCACACAGCTAATAACAGGAAATGCTCCAAAGCCTGTTCTACAGAAAGTCACTGTGATTGCAGAAAAGAATTTTTTTTTTAGTGTTATTTCAATGACTATGTAAAACTGCATTTATTTCTCCAAATTCTAAAATAATTAAAATTGGTAAACTGCCTTTATAATTAGGAAATGCAAATAAGAAATGTGGGATTCTGGGACTTCGCTGGCAGTGCAGTGCTTAGACCCAGCACTTCCACTGACGTGGGCCTGGGTTCAATACCTGGTCGGGGAACTACGATCCCACAAGCTGCTCAGTGTGACCAAACAAATAAATAACTAAATAATTTTTTTTTTTTTAATGTGGGATTCTGTGTTTCCCTGGTGACTCGGACAGTAAAGAATCTGCCTGCAATGCAGGAGACCCAGGTTCAATCCCTGGGTCGGGAAGATACCCTGGAGAAGAGAATGGCAACTCACTCCAGTATTCTTGCCTGGAGAATCCCATGGACAGAGGAGCCTGGTGGGCTACAGTTCATGGGGTCTCAAAGAGTTGGACACTACTGAGCAGCTAACCCTTTTACTTCATTTTATATCTTCAGATTCTATTTCTAATCCTGCCTTTGCTTTCATATGAAAGCCACTTATTAAAAAAATGTGGGATTCTACAAATTCATAGGAAATTCTTTATTGGGTAATCTTACATCCTTAAGAAAGAGGGGGCAAGTTTGGGGGCAAACTTAAAAAGATGTATGAGATTAGCCTTAAAAGAATGAATTCAATTCAGAAAGAACATATGAATTAAGTATAACTTTCTGGAGATTAGTATTTGGCATCTATCAGGGCAGTCTTCCAATGACATCTCCCTCAAACCACGGTCTTCAACTGAAGAACCAAATATCTGAAAAAAATGACTGTATCTACAGCATATATAATTTACGTTGCCAAATACAAAGGATGTATGTTAAATCAACATTAAGGTTTACATTTTAATCTACTAAGGTTAAGTAACTGTAGTTAAACCTTCCAAGTCAACTTAATTCAGTGCTCACAGTCAGTAAATAGGTCATAACCCACCCCTCCCACACAAAAAAGATGCAAGCAAAACAGAACAAAAACAAAAAAACAGGTTCAAGAAGGAAGGGACATATGTATACCAGTGGCTGATTCATGTTGATATATGGCAGAAACCAGCACAATATTGTAAAGCAATTATCCTCCAATTAAAAAAAAAAAAAATCATGGCTAAGAACCCAAACGAGGTAAGGTTGTTGAATCTGTTAAAAATCAGCTTATGCATTCATTCAAAAAACATTTATAGAATACCTCCTGACAAATTCTGCATATTTCAGTTTATGCTGTATTACAAGAGATCTTATGATTTTATTAACTTGAATAACTGGAAAAATCAGTGGCAGGATACTGTCTTTGTATTGGAATTCAACAAACATAAATATTAAGATTTTCAAAGATGTAGATTTTTTTTTCAGAGAAAAAGGAATTACTATACTACCAAATTTAATGTTAAAATACATAGTTTGGACATTTTCATTAGAGACTAATAAAATTAGTGTTTATAGCTAATTTAATTTTTTAAAGAGATTTTGTTTTGTTCAAAAGAGCTAGCCACTATTTTTAAAAATTTTCTTTTAGCTTCATTGTCATCATCATCATTTTTATTTCTTTATAGTGGACTAAGTCTTCTCAGGTGGCATGAGTGGTAAAGAATCTACCTGCCAACACAGGCGATGCAAGAGATGTGAGTTCGATCCCTGGATCAGGAAGATTCCCTGCTGTAGGAAATGTCACCCCACTCCAGTATTCTTGCCTGGAAAATTCCACGGACAGAGGAGCCTGGCGGGCTATGGTCCATTGGGCCTCAGAGAGTCAGACACAACTGAACACACACACATAGTGGACTGATCTACAACCATTTCAAATTTTTGAGCACTAAGTTCTGGTCATTGACTTCTGTGGGCCCCTGTGCTTCTGAACACTTGAAACCGTGTTTACCAAAGAATCAACAACCATGTACTGAAGAATCAGTGTACAATGATTCATACTTCAGAGGATGCTATTTAAAAATTCCAAATGTGACTAACTTCAAGTAGAGATTTTCTTTTTTTTCGGACACCTGGTAATTTTGGCATAAAAGAGAAAATTGGCATTCATGTTCATTTTGTGTAAAATGAATTCCAATAAGTTTAAGTAGAAGCAGAGTTGGAGACTAAGTAATGGATGTTTTGAAAACCAGACTGGAAATTTTGTTTATATTAGAGTGAAGCCCTTTTAAAATTTATTTGAATTTCTGTTCAGGAAAATATTTAGATTCTCCTTCGCCCTCTTAAGGACCTATTGTCTAGTTGTGGATTTTATTTGAAAACCTCGAAACAGAAAAAAAATCATTCCTCCTTTTGCAAAAGTCTCCAAGTCTCACATATTCTCTTTAAAAATCCCCAGTCTCATTTCCTTTGAGATGATGAGCTATACATCCAAAGAACAAAGCATTTCCTGAGCCTGTTTAGTGTACATGTACGCAGGATTAGTTCCTGAGCGTTTGTTACGTACCCTCAAGAATCTGGTAGAAATTAAAAAACCAAACAAAAAAATCAGAGAATACAGAAACTTATATAAAACCCCGAGATGATAAACAGCACAGAATAATGTAAAGTCCTAGCAAGGATTTGATAAATTTGGTCATTTAGAAGTTCATGTAAACACTTAATAAGCTTCACTTACCTTAAGGTAATCAGTTTGAAAATCCATAGGAAGCTATGACAGTGGAAAGATGTTTGGACTGGAAATAAATATCAATTCTTGTCCAATTACTAGTGGGTATGGAATTTCTTTAGGGGTGAAGAAAATATTCTGGAATGTGATAGTGGTAATGTTTGCGCAACCCTGTGAATATACTAAAAACCATTGCATTGTACACGTTAAAGGGTGAATTTTATGGTATGTAAATTATGTCTTGATTAAAAGAAAATCCTGGTTCCAGAATTTTATGCCCTTTTGGAACTCTAATCCTTTCCCCGCAGCTTTACTGAGGTATAACAGATAACACTGTGCAGTGGGGGAGACCTGTGTTCCATCCCTGGGTCAGAAAGATCCCCTAGAGAAGGGAATGGCTACCCACTCCAGTATTCTTGCCTGGAGAATCCTGTGGACAGAGGAACTTCATGGGCTACAATCTATGGGGTGGCAAAGAATCAGACACAACTGAGCAGCTAATATCCAACAGTAAAAATTGTGTAAGTTCAAGATGTACAATGTGATGATTTTGATGCCTGTATACATTGTAAAATATTATCACAATAAAGTTAGCACATCCAGCACCATTTATGCTATGTAGACTAGATCAAAGCAATAAGTATAAAATGCATACTAGGAAGGAAATAAAAGCAATTATGTAATCTCCAATGGAAAGAGTAGGATACTGGGACAGCTGACTATCCATTTAGAGAAAGAAAAATTTCTTCAAGATTTTCTGCAAATGTATTGGCCATTCATATTTCTAATTTTGTGATCCATCCTTTAGCAACTTCGCGTTTATGTGTGACTGTCTTTATGAATTTGTAAATGTTCTATTTTGAGATTTTGAATTCTTTACTTTTCATAAATGATGGCAACATTTCCCCCCAAGTTTTCATGTGCCACTTAACTTTGTAGGTTTTCTTTTTTTTTTTTTGGTTTTCTTTTACTGCAGAGAAACTGAGAACTATTTTAGGCAATTTATCAATCTCGTCCTTCTTGGTTTCTTCATTTTTTTTAAATTAAAAAGTTATGTATTTATTTTGGCTGCACCGGGTCTTCGTTGCTGCATGGGCTTTCCTTTCCCTAGTTGTGGCGAGTGGGGTTACTCTTGCGGGTGGTGCTCCGGCTCCGCTTGCGGCGCGTGGGCCCCGGAGCGCAGGCCGCACACGTGCTCAGCAGGTGCCGCGCACAGGCTTCAGCTGCTCCGAGGCACGTGCAGTCTTCCCGCACCTGGGGTCCAATCCATGTCCCCTGTATTGGCGGGCAGGTTCTTATCCACTGGGCCACCAGGGTAGTCCCTTTTTGACTTCTTTTAAATCACCGGTCTTAAAAATCTTCTTTCCGATCCTAAAATTGTTTGTATACTTTTTTCCCTAATATTTTTGTGATTTTCTTTTGCATTAAAAAAAGTTCATCCATTTGCCCGCTGTCCAGCACAGGGAACTCGCTCAGTGTTATGCGGCAGCCTGGATGGTAGGGGAGTTTGGGGGAGAATGGATACATGTGTATGTTCGGCTGAGCCCCTTCCCTGTTCCCTTGAAACTATCAGAACATTGTTAACGGGATAACCGCAATACAAAATAAAAAGTAAAATAAAACTTTTTAGACCATTTGAATATGTTTGATGTTGTAGGACAGGAAGTAGCAATTTTCTTTTTCTTTTTTCCCCCCAGAGGATAGTGAGTTGTGCCACTATTCTCTTCTTTCCACTGGGATTGCGTTTATCTCTTTTTCTTGCCTGATCGTTCTGACTAGAACTTTTGTATTATGTGGGATAGGAGTTGTGAAAGTGGGCACTTTTGTCTCATTCCTGATTTTATAGGAAAAGCTTTCCGACTTTCATCAGTGAGTGTGATGTTAGCTAAGAGTTTCTTAGATACAGTCTATATTATGCGAGCTATGTCTCTTCTACATTCAGTTTCTTAAGAGCTTTGATCATGAAAGGGTATTGACTTTTGTCAAATGCTTTTTCTGCATCTATAGAGAGGATCATATAATTTTTACGCTTCATTCTATTAATGTGAGGTATCATGTTTTGTAGCTACTTAAGTAAGTTTCCCAAGTTCTTAACACTTCAGATTTCCCATAGTAAATTGAAGGGAGTTTATTAGAGCAAAGCTTTTCATACTGTGGTTTGCAATTCCTTAGTGAGTGGGAAAATCAATTTAGTGGATGGCAACCAGCATCTTTTAAAAATGAAACTAATATATGAGCATATTTGTTGCTGTTGTTTAGTTACCAAGTTGTGTCCAACTCTGCAATCCCAAGGACTGTAGCCTGCTGGGCTCTTCTGTCCACGGAATTTTCCATGCAAATGAAGACATAGCAAATAGATTTTTTTCTTTTAGGATTTTTTTTAAAAAAATGTGGATAATTTTTAAAGTCTTTATTGAATTTGTTACAATGTTGCTTCTGTTTTATGTTTGGGTTTTTTGGCCATGAGGCATGTGGGATCTTAGTTCTCCGATCAGGGTTTGAACCCATGCCCTCTGAATTGGAAGCAGGGAGTCTTAACCACAGGACAGGTGAGAAAATTTTTTTAAATTCTTTTTTTTTTTTTTTAGTAAGGAGCATGATATGCAATGGAGATCATAGTTTTTGTAATTTGGTATAAGGATCATATCCTTAACACCAACTTAAGACTCAAGTCATTTTTTGTTGAAATGATAATTTTGACAAGATGATAATTAGAATGATCCCACGTCTGCAACTCTGATGGTGCAGTTATTTAGTATCACTGCGTACTTTCCTCCTGCTATTTCATCCCTCAAGTTGGTTTCCCAAAGCCCCAGCACAAATGACTACCTGGTCGTTTCCAGTTTGAGGACCATGTCTTTCACTTTTGTATGTCCTCTTCCAGTATCCAGAGCCATGCCATGCATGCGGATGGTGCTAAATATGTGCTTGAGCAACGAATATATACATGAAGCTGGTTTGGAAGAGACCTAGGAATACTTTCTTTGTTAGAAGTGAAAAAGGATGCTTCAGCACTGGGACATCAAGAACAACAGTCCCATGCAGCAGTGCTGAGAAGCAGCAGACAGGAGGGCAAAAATGCAATAAAGTCCCCTACGTACAGACCCATTCTGTTCTGAGATCCTGTTCATTTAAGTCCAACAGAATGAGCCTAGGTACTCAGCCAACACGACCAACCATGTAGTACTACACTGTAATAGATTTATAATACTTGTCACACACGTAATATTTAAAAAAAAACAACACAAAAAATAAAGAGAATACTTGAATTTTACAGTACATACAGAGGTTGACATGGAGCGAATAGGCAAGAAGGCACATTGACTGCAGGAGGTGGGAGATGGCAGAGCTGAAGGATGGTCAGCAATAGGAGACGGAGGGCGGGCTGCCATGTCACTCCTGCCTGGTGCTGATGGAACCCTCGCTCGCATCAACCCAAGTTCGAAACTTGAAGGTTTGTGTGTCGGGGACTTAACTGTATGTAGAGGCAGCCCAAGGGCCGCCCAAGGAAATGAAGGCAAACTGGGACCCGGAGGCTAAGGGCAAGTTAGGGAAGGGGGTGATGTCATCAGAACAACAGTAGAGGAAGACAGTTTTGGCAGCAGACTTTGAAGAAAAAAAAAAAAAGGAGAGAGAGGGGAAAAAGGAAACGGGAAAAGGAAGTCTGCTCAGCACGCAGGATGACATTGGGGTGGGAGGGGAGCTTCCTGTCACAGCTTGATGTTTGCAGCATCTGGTCACCTCTCATAACAAGGAGACTTTAGAAACCTGAGCTTTCTCAAGCTGCTGGTTTACAATACGTCCGGATTCCATGGCCTAACAGTGCTGGCAGACGGGCACATCCGAAGGCAGAAACAAAACACAGATGGAAGACAAATGTGTCTCTTACGCTGAGGCCATTCCCACTAGTTTTTCCTATTTGGAAAAGTATATAGGCTTCCCGTGTTCTTGGAATTTACTAGTTTTGTGTTGAAGTGTTGAAAGTTTTCTTTTAATAAAGTGATTTTCAGATTGTGACATGTGGCTAAGAGACTGGCAAAGAAAACAGTTGTTTCCAAAGCTAGTGATTTTTCCACGACCTATTTTTCTGTTGCATTAATTTTTGCCAGATCCCACACCTTACTTCATTTACAGGATGGGTCCAAGTTTTCCGCAACGCCATTGTGCCCTCTAGCGTTTCTTAGTATATCATGACGGCTATGTTGGAGTTTTAAAAAGTGGTCAGAGGTGTACTGACTTGAAGAGTAGGAAAGATAATAAGGATTTCCACCTTATCATCTCTATCAGTCAGTAGAAGTGTGGCTATGTTATGGTAACAAATCTCAGTGGCTGAAAAAAACAAGTTTTTTCTTTTTCTTTTTTTCTAGCAGAAGGTACCATGCAGGTTGCTCACGCCCATCTACATGCAGCATCTTGGGATCCACAAGCATCGGGTCTTGTGAACTCTGTCACCATGTCACGTGGGGACTCGGCAGGACAGGGAAACACACGGAGGAGGCCTGCTGGCTCTCACCTGCTCTACCCTGGAAAGAAAAATGTGTCACCCTGCTACTTTCCACTGGCAAGAAAGTGTCCCCAGCCCAATAACCAGGCAGCCTGGAGGGTGGGGAGTGACACGGGGGGAACCTGGGGGCACTAGTGGCCCCCACTAAATCTTCTATGGGAGCACCTGGGAACAAACGCATGAGAAGTTCTAGCTGTATTATTTTGGGAAATATTTTTGAAGTTTTCCAGCAGGAATTCAATCAAAAAGAAAATAATAATAGCAGTTTTAATGTTCATAATTCTTAATCTTTCAATATGACACTCAAAAGTAAATATCCCCTCTGTGCAAGAGCAGAAGTGTAGGGATAGACTTTTTTTTTAAGATTTTTTTTTATGTGGACCATTTTTAAAGTCTTTATTGAATTTGTTACATTATTGCTTCTGTTTTTTGTTTATTTTTAATGTTTTGGTTTTTTGGCCAGGAGGCATGTGGGATCTTAGCTGCCTGATCAGGGATTGAACCCACAATGCCCTGCACTGGAAGGTGATGTCTTAACCAGGGAAGTCCAAGAGACAGACTTTTAAGTTACAATTTCTGTTCTGATTGACTTTGGTGTGAAAGAAAATGTCCCTTCCTTCCCTATTCTTTGTGAGAACTATGCTACTCCTCCTGCCTCTCTTCCTTAGATATTTAAGTTGTGATTTTATTTTTAATGGCTTCTTTCCAACTTTTATTTGGAAAGCTGTTGCCCAAGCTGTTCTTTTTACTGATATCCCATCTTGGAGACATATATTGCATTTATTTAGGAAAGTTTGCAAATTTTATCTATTATTAGGGAAATATATTTAAGGAAACTTTATAGTTATTTATTAAGTATTGAGCTTGATGGCTCTTTTGTTTTTTTTTTAATTGTAAAATATATATAATGTTAAAATTTACCATTTTAACCTTTTTTGTCTTTTATTTATTTTTAAAAAGTTTTGGCCACACCCTGTGGCATGTGGGACTTTAGTTCACTGGAGCAGGGATCAAACAAACCCTTACCCCCTATACTGGAAAGCCATCTAAACCACTGGACCACGAGGGAAGCCCCTAAACACTCTTTTCTGCTCTGTGGGACTGGTGTGAAGGTTAGGATGAGTTAGTACATGCAATACTCTTAGGACAGCACCTGGAGGGCTCAGGTGTGCTCTGCGCTAGGTAGCCAAGGGTTGGTGGCTGGGTGGCCTCTGAGGGACTAGAAGAAACATCCAGAGATGAGAGGTTGTTTTGGTTTGAAAACTGCTGGGATGAATTTGGGATTGACAGCGTGGAAACATGGACTCCGGTCCAGCCTTCACCAGAGTAGCAGTGTGGTTGGCGTCAGGTCCCTTACCTTCTCTGGATAGCAGTTTTCTCCTTGCTGAAATGGGCGGGGGCCGCCCTGACACCCCCACATTCGAGTTCGCGGAGGCTGGGATTCAGCAGTTCCCCTGCGCAGCGCCTTTCGAGGTCCGCGGGCGCCACCCTGTGGTCGAAATGGATAATGCCATCAACAGGCTCGGCGAGACTGAACACGCAGGGACCCAGTTTTCTAGATGGATTTTTATCTACATACAGGAAAATCTCTCCAGAGACAGGGGGCCTTAGCCAGGGTGGGAGTGCTCTCTTATTAGAATAAGTGGAGCATGATCTGGACATGGCATGGCAGGCAGAATCTCATTATGGCAACGGGAATAACTCATCAAAGCACCTGAATAATTTACAGCGTGCTCAGCCTATTCCAGAGAGTGGGAACCAATAACAGTAACTAAGACTTGGAATCTGTTTAATTCAATGCGTTTTTTCTGTGTTGAAACCGTGACCTTGAAAATGACTCTATCTTCATAGTAAGGCCTAGCTCATGAGTTTCTGGGTATACTTGTTAAATCGGCTCTGTATACTGTTTATGTCCTGGCATTTGTTGAACTGAAAGTCAAGGTCACTCTGCCATGAGACCCAACAGCCTCTTCTGTCTCTAAAGGATTTTTAAATGTCTGATTAGTAACATTGGAGAGCCGGGTGTATGATTCAGAAAGGTTATTGGGACAAACGCTTCAGGGAATGACCTTGGCTTCTGAATTTCCTTCCATGGGCAGTGAGGGTGTTTGCAACAGAGGCTGTCAGGAAACAAATATAATAAAAAGATAACAGACCAGAAGTCAGAGGGAGTTGGTCTGTCATTTCACCAATGTTTGAACCCTGGAGCAACAAGATCCATGCCTCTGGTTTGGGACTGCATATACCCTCTCCCTAGGTTTAAGCCCACTTTTTTTTTTTCCCCTCCCAGCAAAACTTCAGACTGAAATTTTACCTTCTGAAGAGCTAGCTTCAAAAATTTCTCAGAAAATCTCCTGTTCCTTTATATTTAAGGTCATTTCATTCCCTCTCTGAAGAAATCTATGGATTACAAACTATATCATCCTGGGAATTCCCTGGTAGCTTAGTGGTTAGGATTTTGGGTTTTCACTTCAGTGGCCCAGGTACAATCCCTGGTCAGAGAACTGAGATCCTGCAAGCAATACTGTGTGACCAAAAAAAAAAAAAAAAAAAACCCCAAACCCCAGAACTCCCAACTCCCTCAACATCCCCCTACATAGTATCCAAAAATTGTTATAGGCTGATATTAAACCAATCAGCCACTTCTGTAATCCTATAGGTCAGTCCTCCCTGGAGAAGGAAATGGCAACCCACTCCAGTATTCTTGCCTTGGACAGAGGATCCCGGCGGGCTACAGTCCATGGGGTTGCAAAGAGTTGGACATGACAGAGCACAAAAAAAAAGCAAAAAAAAAAAAACCCCCAGTCAATCCTGTCATCCTACCCTTCAGCTCCTTGCCCTGCAGTCTCAGATCTAACTTTCCAGCCAAATGTAGACACCCAGAGAAATGTAAACACCCTACTCCTGTGTGTACAAGGTTAGGATATTTATACTCATGCGTATTTCCTTCTCGTTTCACAACAGAAGGTGTGCACCCTCCACTGATGTTCTGGGTCCTATGACCTCCTATCCCCTACCTTTCTTGCTTTGTGCTGTGTTCTCAGTTGTGTCTGACTCTTTGTGACTCCATGGACTGTAGCCCACCAGGCTCCTCTGTCCATGGAATTTTCCAGGCAAAAATACTGGAGTGGGTTGCCATTTCCTCCTCTAGGAGATCTTCTCCACCCAGGGATCGAACCCACGTCTCCTATGTCTCCTGCATTACAGGCAGCTTCTTAATCTGCTGAGCCACTGGGGAAACCCTACCTCCTGCCTGTACATCAACTATCATCCTCTTGTGTATTTCCAGCTTCTCCTCCTGAACATATAGTCAGTCATGCGTAAGTGATTCGCATCTTCAAAGAAAGATGGAAACTCAATCCTCTTCTCCACTTCAGTTACTGTTGGCAAGGAATTCTCCACTCCTGGTCTGAGTCAACCCTCCTAACAGGGCGGGTGTGTTAATCTTTCTGCACCTCCACATAGGAGAATAATTCCCTATATGATAGTCATAAAACTTCCGACTCAGTCATGCTAGGGAAACTATTCTGCTAAAATGACCATGGCCCGATTCAGCAGTTGATTTTCTGACCCCTCTCACATACTCGTGTGTAATGATGCCAGAACAACCAGATCCTCCCCCGTGATTTCCTTTCCTGGACATCCTGAGATCATTCACTCTACTAATTACATGTCTCAAAGGGGTGATCTATCTCTTCGTGTCGTTGTGGAGTTGCCAAGTTGTGTCCAACTCTTTTTCAACCCCATGAACTGTAGCCCACCAGGCTCCTTTGTCCATGGGATTTCCCAGGCAGGAATGCTGGAGTGGGTTGTTATTTCCTCCACCAGGAGATCCTCCTGACAGAGGGATTGAACCCACGTCTCCTGCTAGCAGGCGGATTTTTTACCATTGAGCCACCTGGGAATTCATCGCCTGATGATTAACTTCCTCTTTTGTGACGGGATAGGAAGGGAAGCAAGGAAAAATCCCAACCTCTTGACTCCCTCAGAGGCTTTCATAAGATGTGTTTACAAAGGGACGATTTTAGAACACCAAACCAAGCCAAACAAAATCCGAGGGCCACAGTTTTCAATCCTTTTCTTGTTCACTCATCTGAAAAAGTAAGTGGTGCTGGTTGGCGTGACCAGCATGGCTTTCGTTAACATCAAGAACATGTGAGTTCTCGTGATGTGTGTTTCTGGCTAGTCCTACTTGAATATATACACCTCCTACTGCTGTGCGCTTAGAACTTCAGATCTGGAACAAATGTGATGACCAAGTGAGCCCTCATTAGCTTGCTTAATAATGTTAGGAAATTCAGGCACTGGGACGCACACTGGCCCCTATAAGTCTCAGCCACAGGAAGCGTGGGGTGGAGATTGCTTTCCTGGGGCCCATTACTCAGAGAATGCTTGCCTGCACCAAATGGAAACCATCTGGCCAAGTGAATTTATTGTCACGAGCTAATCACACTGTATATTTTCATGTAGATTTAAAGGGCTAGGTTTCTTTGGGGAAAAAAATTGGCACTTTAATCCACTTAAGCCATTTTTTAAAAACTAATTTCAGTTTGAGCCAGATATTTTATTTTATATTTTTGGCTATGCCAACAGCCTGTGGGATCTTAGTTCCCCATCTAGGGATTGAACCCTCGCCCTTGGCAGTGAAAGTGCCAAGTCCTGACCACTGGACCGCCAGAGAATTTCTGAGGTAGATATTTTAGATCAAATTAAAAGTGATCATTTTCCTTTGTAAGTATGTTTGGTTCCTCAGTATTGTTGCTTTTCAAAAGTGTGTCTGACTGTCCTTAACCCAAATAGTAAGATAATGATGATAAAAATGTGAAGGAGAAGTAGACATCTTTTCAATCCCATGAGTAAACTTTCCAGCCAAAGCGTTTCTGGCAGAGGATTCCATTCTGTATAGTAAAAAGACTTTAGACAATCTGGAAACAGCTTAGATTGCTTGATGTAGTAATAGCTATCAGTTATTAAGCATACAGAGGCTTCCCGGGTGGCGCGAGTGGTAAAGAATCTGTCTGCCAGTGCGGGAGATGCAAGAGTCGTGGATTTGATCCCTGGGTGGGGAGGATCCCCTGGAGAAGGGCATGGCAACCCACTCCAGTATTCTTACCTGGAGAATCTCATGGACAGAGGAGCCTGGTGGAATACAGTCATGGGGTCGCAAATAGTCAGACATGACAGAAGGAGCACACACACACATACACACACACCTTAAGCAGAGAATGCGGGCTCTGCTACGTATATGTGCTGAGTATTTTACATGAGCTATAGCTCATTTAATCCGTACACAGTAACTACAGAGGAGTTAGCAGTTTTATTTTGCAGATAAAGACACTAAAGTTGGAAGGAGCAGAGTACCTTGCTTCCTGCATGACGGGTGAAAACCCAGATCTGTCCAGATTCTAAAGTCTCTTCCCGGGAGCATCTTAGATGCAGAATCTCAGGCTCCCCCCCGCCCCCGACCTGTTGCATTTTAACAAGACTCCCAGGTGAATAGTATGTACGTTGTGTGTGTGTGTTAGTTGCTACAGTCATGTCTGACTCTTCTCGACCCTATGGACTGTAGCCCCCCAGGCTTCTTTATCCAAAGGATTCTCCTGGCAAGAATACTGGCTCGGGTTGCCATTTCCTCCTCCAGGGGATCTTCCCCACTCAGGGATTGAACCCAGGTCTCCTGCATGGTAAGCAGATTCTTATACCCACTGAGGCGTCAGAGAAGCCCAGTATGCCCGTTAATGTTTGGAATTAGATTACACAGCGATTTGAGAAGATATCTGAGATCTCCCTCCTCTGTTCCCCACCCCCAATTTTCTTCATCAATCTGTTAAAAAAACCAAAAAAAATTTTTTTTTTTTAATTTAGTTGCTGCTGCTTCTATTTAGTTGCTAAGATGTGTTGGACTCTTTTTCGACCCCCATGGACTGTAACCTGCCAGGCTCCTCTGTCCATAGGATTTTATAGGCAAGAATACTGGAGTGGGTTGCCATTTCCTTCTCCAGGGGATCCTCCTGACCCAGGGATCCAACCCACATCTCCTGCATTGGCAGGCAAGTTCTTTCCTGCTGAGCCAGCTGGGAAGTCCCCTGTTTAATTGCTGTCACTCACCAGTACTTCACAAACACTGTTGCATTTAAGCCTCATACCAAGCTCATAGTATCAATACTAACATTCCTACTCACAGGTAATGAAATTGAGTCTTAAGGAGATCAGAGAGCTAATATAAGGATTGGAAAATGTACTATAAATATGCTCAGGTGAAATTAAAGTTCAAAATGGTACAAAATATTGCTTCTTTTGATTTTCCTTTTAACTAATATATCATAATAGAAAAGCTGAAAATTGTAGCTATTTGTTGAGTGCTCACAATTTGCTCAGCACTACAGTAAGTGCCTTATTTGACCTAAATATGTGAAACTGTTATGTAAATGAATTTATTCTCTCTGACACATGGACAAACACCATAAAACCATTTGACTTGTTTAATCACAAATTTATGGGGTCTTCCCTGGTGGCTCAGTGGTAAAGAACCTGCCTGCCAATGCAGGAGACACTGGTTTGATCCCTAGGTTGGGAAGATCCCCTGGAGGAGGAAGTGGCAACCCATTCCAGAATTCTTGCCTTGGGAATCCCACGGACAGAGAAGCCTAGCGGGCTACAGTCCATGGGGTCCCAGAGTTGGACAGGACTTACGGACTAAACAACAGCAGCAACTCTCAAATTTATGGGTGGGAAGAAGGAACGACAACCACTGATTAACTGTTACCAGCAAGCCATCTGACCATCAGCCAGAGACTCTCAGTAAGGTATGGGGCTCCCTGCCAGGGACATTTGGAGCCGCATGGGGACCATTGATGGTGGTCATGGAGCATGGGAGGCACAACTGGCATTTAGTGTCCTAAGATGAGGGATGCCAAACGCTGCCAAGCATGGATCTCACACAACTGAGCCTCAGCTATCCCCAAATGCTCTTGGTACTCTCCTCTGCCACAGTTTCCGTGTTTATAATACAAGACTCAACCTTGGAAACAAGTGTACTAATTATTTCCATTCGCACACATTTAACACATCCTGCTGCCAAATCATTCTGATAAACCCACTAGGACACAGATTATACTGAGAACCTGGGGGCTTTGAAGCCATCAGAAGTGCTAATGGTCAGAGGGACCACGAGGATAGAGCTCTTCTCCCCTCACCTAGACTCTTGCCCCCACCCTGGCTGGTGTTGGAGCATCAGACATCCCTGGGAAGAGGAGGACCAATCTGAGCATGAACCTCACATCCCACTGAGGCAGGTTTTCCTAGCAGATGGGGTTCTGTGCTTGAGTCCGCCTTCCTCCATGACTTCCAGCTTTAGGAGTTCCTGCCCAAGCCCCAGACTAAAGGCCAAGGTCAGGAGCCGGGTGTTTACCCTTTGGGGAAAGCAGCAGGAAGTGCACTCTACCCTCAGGCCTGAGCCCTTCTCCAGGCCCGCTATTAACAGAATTTATGTTAGGGGCTTTGCTCAGCTATTAACAAAGAGCTTCTGTCTTTCCTTTGGTGTTCCTTCCCACTGCGCATCCTCTTCCGTCAGCCTGCGGAAAGGCGCTGGAGGAGGGGGCTGAGGGACACTGAACTTGGACTACCGTTCTATTGCAGGAGTAGCTGCCTTGTCTATGAAGCACCTACAGTGTGCCTCAGCGCTTTTATTTACATTATTTTCTTTTCTCAAAACAACTCTTGATAGCTATTGTCCCTGATGTGAAAGGATAAACTCTGATACATGGGTAACTTGCCCACGATTACTTGATTGCTAGATACAAGAATTGAAACCAAGGGACTTTCCTGGTGGTCCAGTGGTTAAGACTTGGCAGCTTCCACTGCAGAGGGCACAGGTTCCATCCCTTGTCTGGGAACTAAGATCCTATAAGCTGTGCAGACCAGCCAAAAAGAAAAAAAACATAAAGCTTTGGAATTAAGGTAGTTTTCTAAGGTCCAAAGACACTAAATACTTTAAAAGACAAAACAATTTCTTCTATGTTTTATGATACAGATTTATCAACAAAGTACTTAAAAAAAAACGTTATGGGTAGATTCTGTTGGCTGAAATAAAAACACATGATGTAAAATTTGTGAATTAAGTTTTATTCAGGGGTAGAAAACCTGCCTACCAATGCAAGAGATGGAAGAGACTTGGGTTCAATTCCTGGGTTGGGAAGATCCCCTGGAGGAGGGCATGACCACCCACTCCAGTATTCTTGCCTGGAGAATCCCATGGACAGAGGAGCCTGGCAGGCTGTGGTCCACAGGGTTGCAAAGAGCCAGATGCAACTGAAGCAACTTATGCTCGCACGCAGGGACCTTATTGAAGACTGTATCTCAGGACACAGGCTCTCAGACAGCTCTGAGAAATTTCTCTGAAGAGGTGAGAGAGGAGTCAGGGTATAGATGATTTTTTTTTTCCTGGGAAAAACATATAGTTAAGCATAAAAAGATTATTGCTAATCCCAAAGAACAAACAACTCAAGTTAATGATTTTAGTGCTTTTCTATGTATGGGAAGATTCAGGAATCTGGGGTCACTGAAAATTTTCCTTGGATAAGAATTTTAACTATCTAGGGGTCAGTATATTCAAAGCACGGAATGCTTCCTGTTTTTCTCCGTACTAGTTCCCCTCAGGGTGCACTGTCAGTGGGCAAGGGCAGTGACTAATGGCGTCATCCTAGTGAAAGGTTGTCATTGAACACGCAAAGACGCTGGGATTCTTGGCCTCCAGAGGAGAAGAATTCAATCCGGGGCCAGAGACGAGGCTTGATCGCTCAGAGCTTTTGTGTAGTAAAGTTTTATTAAAGTATGAAGGAGATAGAGAAAGCTTCTGACATAGGCATCAGAAGGGGGCAGAAAGAGTACCCCCTTGCTAGTGTTAGCCATGGAGTTATATACTGATTAGTTATTACAGTGAATCAAAAGAATGTCCGGAGGTTGTAAAGACCTCACTAGATCTACTCCCATAATTTACACCTTAAGATAACAGGATTAGCCAGAAGGTTTTTTCCAGAGACTGTCCTCAAGCAGGATACATTATTGTTATACAATCCCAAGGAATGTAGAGGGAAAAAAGGTTGTCCTTTCTTCCTCCTTGAGAATTCCAGACCCCTCTCTCCTTGGGGACCCCTAGACTTCTTATCAACCTGCCTAGGAAATGACTTTCTCACTAGTAGAACTGGAATGGTAGGCAAAATTTTTTTCTTTATGATCTGAAGTTGTATTTTGAGGAAAAAAAAAATACACAGTTTCTGGTAGCTTCCCTAGGAATATAGGCTGCTCTGATTCTCTGGCAAGGATATAAACCAGGTTCCTAAAATTTCCCAACACTTTCAAATGTGCCATCTGCATGTCTGGGATATAAAGCATATGTATTTTCCTCCATTCAACAACACAGAAGACTGGCATTTTAGTCATTTGTCACTACAAATTGATGGCAATTCAGCCCTTGCCAGAAGTTTGCTCATGACATCTGATGAGAGAAAGAGAAAGGAAAAAAAGATTTGTGGATATTATTATGTTTATCTCTTCTAGGGTCTCTACATTATTGGATTGCATTATGTTATGTGATTAGAGAATATTCTGACTCTGTGTGTGTGTTTGCATATGTGTGTGTGTGGATAATCATGGTGGTGTCACTAAGTCATGTCAGACTCTTGTGACCACAAGGATGTAGCCTGCCAGGCTCCTCTGTTCATGGCATTTCCCAGGCAAGAATACTGGAGTGGGTTGCCATTTCCTTCTCCAGGGGATCTTCTCAACCCAGGGATTGAACCCGAGTCTTCTGCGTTGCAGGCAGATTCTTTACTGACTGAGCCACCAGGGAAGCTGTGTTTGATCATAGTTCCTTTAAAAATATCCTTATAGGAGGATGCTGGGCTCCAAACAACAATGCTTTTTGGCTAATCTGTCATTTGACTAATTTCTAGTGCTACTGTTTAGGGTCTGTTTCACAAAATTGGATGTCTGATGTGGGAAGACTTTCTTTTCAAATACAGAAGGCTGGTTCTTCAGTCAAGGTATACAAATGTCCAGATTTTCACACTATTTGAATAATTACCTACTACCTTATTGAATGTATTTATATAAGCATCTTTTGAGAAGTTCCTGCTGGAGTCTAGTTTGCCTTTATGGAGGAATATATGTGCCTTATTCTATTTGGAAGTGAGAGTTCTTACTTAATATCTTTGCTTTGTTGTTTTGGTTCCCAGAAAACTCATGGCCAAATGAGTACTTGACTGTACTGCTTAATTAATTCCAGATGAGAAGTATACATATTGATCTTTAAAACTTTATATTTAAAATTTTAATTGTCAGCTTGTGTCTTAATATTTTGTAAGTTATCTAAAATACCTTCTCCCTCTCAATTTTTGGCAATAGGCATAGAATTATCCTACAGATTATTTGCTAATTGCCAAGGACAAAAATATGTAAAATGGAGAGATCTGGCTTTTACCATCCCAACCCAAGGATCAATTTCACAACCACTAAGAGTAGGACAATCAGATATTATGTGCCTCCTGATGAGATACAATATGATATATATATTACCACTTGCCAAATAATGTGAACTGAATGTAATCAAGTCTTTGGGTCTTATTTCCAGTTCCTAGAAGTAGAAGGGATAAATTAAACAGCATCACAAAAAGACAGATCTAGAATGAGGGAGATTATACAATACAACTGACTGTGTCTCTTAAAAAGCTAAATGTCATGAAAATAATTGGGAAGACAGAGTCAATTCTAGATTAAAAGAGATAGAAGAGGGAATTTCCTGGCAGTCCAGTGGTTAGGACTCCACACTTTCATTGCTGATCCCACAAGCTGTGCAACTCAGTCAAAGTAATTAATTCATTCATAGAGATGGGAGGAGGTGCAGAAGGCAGATTAACAGTCACTATTTTTAAGCATGTAAAATAGTGCAGCCACTTTAGGAAACAGTTAACCAGTTACAAGTAAATTGACTATGTGACCCAGTAATTTCTCTTCTCGGTATCTTCTACCCAGGAGAAAATATATATCCACAAAAGGATTTGTATGTGACTATTCATAACAGTATTATTGATGAAAGACAAAGGCTGGAAGCAATTTAAATGTCCATCAACTGATAAGTGGATGAACAAACCATGATCGATCCATACAATGGAATATTACTCAGCCATAAAAAGAAAAAACTACTGATACACATTATGGCATAGATCAACATCAAAGACATAATATCAAAAATGTTACACTAAGCAAAAGAAGCCAGATGCATAAGACCATGTATTGTGTGGTTCCATCGATATGAAATGTCCAGAAAAGGCAAATCTAGAAAGACAGTTGGTAGGTTAGTGGTTGTCGGGGACTGAGGATAGAAATGACGGTTTTGTATACAAGGTCATAAGGGACACTTTTGGGGTGAAAAAATGTTTTAAAACTGGATTGTGGTGATGGCCGCACAACTCTGTGAGTTCACTGCATTGTCCACTTATAGTGAGTGGGTTTTACAGTACATACGGACCTGGTTGCTCTCCCAGCAGAGCCGCAGCCTGTGGGAGCTTAGTTCCCTGTCCAGGGATTGAACCTGGATCACAGCAGTGAAAGTGCTGAGTCCTAGCCACTGGACCACCAGGGAATTCCTTCTGTTCAATTTTCTATTGGGTTATTTCTCTCTCTCTCCCTTTTTTGCTTTTGATTTGTCAAATTTCTGAATATGTTCTTAATACTAATCACTGGTAAGTTACATGAAATACAGACATCTCTTACCCCTCTAGGGTGTGTCTTTTTATTTATAACTTTTGGGGAGTTTGTTTTGTCGTATTTGAGCTCGGGACACCCACCGGAGGGGTCTGGGTGGATAAAGATCTGGGGGTCTTGACTGTTGAAATTTAAACCCCATTGCCACTTGTATAGGGGGCTTCCCAGGTGGCTCAGGGGCAAAGAATCCACCTGCCAATGCAAGAGACTCGATTTAGGATTCCTGGTTTGGGAAGATCCCCTGGAGAAGGAAATGACAACCCACTCCAGTACTCTTGCCTGGAGAATCACGTGGACAGAGGAGCCTGGAGGACTACAGTCCATGGTGTTGCAAAGAGCTGGACTCAACTGAGCACACATATTAAAAAACAGAATGGAACACTTGGGCAAGTTATTAAAACCTTGAGCAAGTTATTCAGTTTTCCTGTGCCTCATTTTTCTTATCTGTAAAATGGGAATATTAATAGTACATAGATTATTGTAAGGATTAGAGCATAAGGATTAGTTTTCTATCAATGGCTAACAAACGATCACAAACTTTGCAGCTTAAACAGCACAGATTTATTATCTTACAGCTTCTGTTGGTCAGGAATTGGGTCAGGAAGCTCAGTTCTTCTTCCTGTGTCTCTTTTACTCCCTCACTACTTCCAAACTCATGCGAGTTCCAACAACAGAGGTGTGGAGATTCCTCCCCATCAAGTGACTGTGGCACTGTGTCCGACAACTTAATCTTGACGCTATCTCCCTAAGGCAGACCTATCTAGGTAGGTAGACCCAGAGGTTAAGCTCTCAGTTCTGTAAGACTTCTCCCCCACGACCCCTTTTCTTTGGCTGCACCAAGTGGCTTGTAGGATGTAGTTCCCTGACCAGGGATTGAACCAGGGCCTGCCGCATTGGGAGTGTGGAGTCTTAGCCACTGGACCACCAGGGAAGTCCTTTCATCTTCTCAGGGTGGGACTGACAGTTGAAGCCAACGACAGGTCTTGTGTCCGATAGTTGTTTGCCCAGATGAATAACTTTTCATTAGGTTTCCTCATTCACAATTGAATATGTCTTCATTCTCTTTAGAATCTTTGGCAAATTAGATTTTGGAGTCATTTTATAAAAATTTAAATTAGTTATTTTTAATAATGACAGGAGGAAGGAAATGAAATCATCCTTTACAGAACTTTTAATGGGAAAAGTAATTTCTGTATTCTTTTGGGTGAGTACTTTTGGGCAAAAGTTATTCATAGAATCCCCATGGTTATTACTTCAAATATGAACCTGAGTCAAAAGAAGAAAGATTTGCTGTTTTTTTTGTGTTTGAGATTCATGTACCTGAGGCACAGAGAACATTCAATTTATTTGTAATACCATAAATTATGCAGTAGATGAAAATTTGTTGGTGATTCATTTTCTCACTTATTAGTTTAATGAAGACAGTTTCAAAGCGAGATTTAATATTGTGAGTAATACAGTGGTAGTAAGGGTGAGGCAGACATTTACTCTGGGTTAAGTGAGTACACCTTCATTTTCATAACTTAGAGCATTATCCGTCATATAGAGAGACTGAACTAAATGCCACTCTTCCTGTATTTGTCCAGAGAGCTTATCAGGATGATTTGTTCATGAGGAAACATCTTGTGTTTGGCTGAAGGTAGCAGTTTAGGAAAAAACTCAGGAAACTTTTAGGAACTGAACTGATTTCATGCTTCTAAGAATAAATGAACTAACTGTGCAAATGGGAAGAAAAAAAGATGATCAACAAGGACCTACTGTATTACAGAGGGAACTCTGCTAAGTAATATGTGGCAACCTGGATGGGAGGGGAGCTTGGGAGAGAATGGACACAGTATATGTATGGCTGAATCCTTTGCTGTCCACCTGAAACCTTCCCAACACTGTTAATGGGCTACACTCGAATAGAAAATAAACATACTTAATTGGCTATACAGCCAATAGCAAATAAAAAGTTTAAAAAATGGTTATAATAGATAGCCAGTGGGAATTTGCTATACCACACAAGGAGCTCAAACCCATTTCCCTGTGACAACCTAGAGGTGTGGGAAGGGGAGGGAGGGTGCTCAAGAGGGGGGAACATATGTATACCTATGGCTGATTCATGTTGATGTATGGCAAAAACTAATAGCATTGTAAAGCAATTATCCTCCAATTAAGAAAATTAAAAAAAAAAGCTATAAAGATTATTTCTCAGTTTGAAAGAATATGAACTATGTGTCATCAAAAACTTAAAAACCAGTTTTGGTGATACATATGGAATATAAGGAACAATAAAATCATGTTCTATCTTTTAGTCTAAGTATCTGTAAGTGTAGCACCAACTAAATAACATGCCTAGCTTACAATAAAGCTGTGAGTCACTGGTCTTTATGAAAAATAAAATTCATCAATAAGCTTTAGAAGAAAGAAAACATACCGAACCTTGGATCCTAAGATATGATATTACCCAGTGTGCGTGTTGAAAATGCAACTTGCTAACACTCCATCTAAAAACAAATCATGGAGGATTCACCTCTGGGGAATTAAGTGAAATCTAAATAGATTTCACCTCAACACACTAATCAGGTGGGATAATTTCATGTGGAAAGACTTTGCTGAAGAAATTTGAAGACTAGGTTAGTTTTAGTTTAGTTCTAGCTCTTGGTAGTCACTGTTCTGTCAGACTGCTGCTCACTGTTTTCCAGTCTTCTCATTTTAAAAAGGATTTGATATAGTGTGATCAAATCCTTGAGAAATGATTGCCACTATGATTTCATTAACATAAATCACCTCACATAGTTACACATTTTTTTCTCATGATGAGAATTTGTAATCTTTATGCTCTGAGCAGCTTTCTCTTTTTAACTGAATATAGTATACATGCATTATTAGTTTCAGCTATATAACATCGTGTTTGTACATTTACGCACATTATGGACTGATCACCATGAGAAGTCTAGTAACCATCTGTCACACACTAAGTTATCACAAGATTATTGATTCCCTACTCTGTACATTACAGCCCTATGGTCATTTAATAACTGAAAGTTTGTACCTCTTGACCTTCTAATTTCATTCAACTTCCCATCTGTAACTTTCAAATACCCAATACAGTATTGTTAAGACTTTGGCCACCTGATGCAAAGGACCAACTCTTTGGAAAAGACCCTGATGCTGGGAAAGACTGAAGGCAAAAGGAGAAGCGGACAGCAGAGGATGAGATGGTTAGATAGCATCATCAACTCAATGGACATGAGCTTGAGCAAACTCCAGGAGATGGTGAAGGACATATACACCTGAGATCATTTGTGTTTGTCTTTCTCTGTCTGAATTATTTCACTTAGCATAATACCCTCAAGTTTCATCCATGTTGTCACAAATGCAGGATTTCCCTCTTTTTTATGACTGAATTATATATATGTATATAATATTGTGACCCCATGGACCGTATCCCACCAGCCTTCTCTGTCCATGGGATTCTCCAGGCAACAAGAATACTGGAGTGGGTAGCCATTCCCTTCTCCAGAGGATCTTCCCAACCCAGGGATCGAACCTGGGTCTACCATATTGCAGGCAGATTCTTTATCATCTGAGTCACCAGGGAAGCCATATCTTTCATTTCTTGACTAATACAAATAATAGTGCAATGAACTTGAGGGTGCCGATTTTTTTTTTTTTTGAGGTAGTGATTTTGTTTCCTTTGGATAAATACCCAGAAGTGGGTTTGCTGGATCATATGGTAGTTCTATTTTTAATTTGCTGAGGAATCTCCATGCTGTTTTTTTTTTTTTTTTTTTTTTTTAAGAGTGAGAGTTTATTTTTTTGGGCTCCAAAATCACTGCAGATGGTGACTGCAGCCATGAAATTAAAAGATGTTTGCTCCTTGGAGGAAGAGCTATGACCAACCCAGACAGCATATTTAAAAAGCAAAGACATTACTTGGCCGATAAATGTCTGTCTAGTCAAAGCTATGGCTTTTCCAGTAGTCAGGTATGTATGTGAGAGCTGAACTATAAGGAAAGTTGAGCACTGAAGAACTGATGCTTTTGAACTGTGGTATTGGAGAAGACTCTTCAGAGTCCCTTGGACTGCAAGGAGATCCAATGAGTCCATCCTAAAGGAAATCAGTCCTGAGTATTCACTGGAAGTTTGAGGGGAGTGTGTAATTTCCTCGGTTCTGTCTTGCCACAGCAAAAATTTAAAGCAACAGACAGACCAGTGTTACAACTCAGTTTTATTTGGCAAGCAAAAGAAAATACATCCTCAAGGTGTGAGGGCGGGTGGACCCAAAAGACGTGAAGAGAAGAGAGGCCCACGGCTCAAATTTGGCTCCTGTTTTTGTATATTTTTTCTCCTCCCTCTGAGCCTGCCCTGTGTAAATTGAACTATCCAGGAATGCTGTTTGTTTTACCTGAGTTTCTCAGTATGGTCCTTGAACCTTCCTGTGTTCTATTTTCGTGAGCTTTTCCCTTTTTGTCTTTTAGCCTCTGCTATTCTGGACTCCTTTTCCTATTCCAACTACCTAACATTCTCCCCTCAAGAGATGGGAGGCCCAAATCTTTGGGAATAGGGGTGTTGAGGTCTCTCTGGCTATTTCCTGCTGGACTGGGATGGCGAGGTTTCTTTGGGCCTCTCCCTGTTGCTAGTCTCAAGCCTCAGAATCCGTATAGCGGTGTCCATCTAAGGGTGAGTGATATTTTCCGTGGTCAGCTGTAGTTCTATATATCCTTGTTGAACTGGCACTGCACGTTGTACCTTGTTGACAGGTGTAATGAGTGTCCTCTTCTGTTTTCTTCCATGGCTTGACTCGTGAGTAGTGAATCCAGGAGTTGTGTCCTGGTTGACTGCTAGTGGCAAAGGTTTAGCCTCTATGGTTTCAAAATTGGAGACTACTGCACATTCGGCTCTTCTTATTCCATCCAAGACAAAGTTGCTTCCATCAGTGTACCAGATTTCCTCAGGATTGGTCAGAGGATCTTCTGACAATCCCTCTTGGGGTTTTGTCCAGTGGTCCAAGGTTTCTTAACCGGAGGTCTTCTGGAATCTGAGACTGTGCCACATGAGCTTTCTGCTGAGTTTGGTTTTGTGTCCCAGTTTCCAGCACCCTGGGCTTCTTGTCACTTCCTCTGCACTGGGTTTTCTTTGCGTTCAGCTTCCACTGTGGGAGCTTTTGCCGAGTTGGGTTTCTGCTGTGCTTGGCTTCCGCCTCACAGGGGCTGAGCTGAGGTTGTTTCAGCCAGGTTAAATCCGAGAAATGGCACCATAGATGTCAGGGGAGTGTGCAATTTCCTTGGTTCTGTCTTGTCACAGCAAAAATTTGAAGCGATGGACACGGACCAGTGTTACACCTCGGTGTTACAGCTCAGTTTTATTTGGCAAGCAAAGGAAAATACATCCTCTAGGTGTGAGGGCAGGCCAACCCAAAAGACGTGAAGAGAAGAGAGACCCCTCCATGCTGTTTTTAAATTTACATTCCTACCAGCAGGGCACGAGGGTTTTCTTTTCCCCATATCCCCTCCAGCACTTGTCATCTCTTGTCATCTTGAGGAAAGCCATTCTAACAGGTCTGAGATGTTATCTGTTTGTGGTTTGATTTGCATTTCTCTGATGATTAGTGATGTTGAGCATTTTTCATGTGCCTGTTGGCCATCTGTATGTCTTCTTAAATCTTCTCATTTTTAATAAAGGCAGAAATCTGTGCTCTGTTTTGTATGAGATCTTTCAATTTTTTTAAAAACTAATTTTTATTGGAGTATGATTGCTTTCTATGTGGCTCAGTGGTAAAGAATCTGACTGCAGTCCCACTCCAGTATTCTTGCCTGGGAAATCCCATGGACAGAGGAGCCTGGTGGGCTACGGTCTATGCGGTCATGAAGAGTCAGACAGGACTCGGCAGCTAAATACACACACAAACATAGTTGCGTTACAAAGCTGTGTTAGTTTCTACTTGCGCAGCAAAAATGAATCAGCTACATACATACACATGTATTCCTCCACTTTTGAACTTCCTTCCCATTCATACCTCAGTGCACTGAGCAGGGTTCCCCTGCGCTGAACAGTAGGTTCCCACTAGTTATCTATTTTACACGTAGTGTCAACAGTGTCTATATGTCAATCCCAATCTCCCAGTTCCTCCCACCACCCCCGTTTCTGTGTCTCTACCAATTTTTAAATGTTGGCTCAGTTCTCATGAAATGTACCTCTTGGCTCAAAAGAAACCTGTGTGTGGCTGACTGGAATGAGAGAGCTGTACGGGGCATTGATACTGATTAGAAAGAGAATGGATTCTGGGCTGCCATGCTTAACCACCCGGCCCCTTACAGAAGACTCTTCATCTTCTGAAGCCCAGCTTCCATTTATACAAGAGGGGATCAGCAGATGTGTGGTTCCCAGAGATGGGGGTGGGGGTGGGCAGAGGGAGAATTGGATGAGAGTGATCAAAAAATACAAACTTCCAGCTATAAGATAAATAAGGACCAGGGCTGTAAAGTACAACATGATGACTGCAGTTATGGTATGTTCGAAAGTTGTTAATAGATCCTAAGAGTTCTCATCACAAGGAAAAAAACAACAACAACAATTTGACCCTATGTGAAATGATGAATGTTAACTAAACTTATTGTAGTAATCATTTCATGATGTATGTAAGTCAGATCATTATGTTGTGTGCCTTAAAACAGTGAAGTGAAAGTGAAAGTGTTAGTCGCTCAGTTGTGTCCAACTCTTTGTGACCCCATGGAGCCTGCCAGGCTCCTCCATCCATGGGACACTCCAGGCAAGAATACTGTAGTCAGTTGCCATTTCCTTCTCCAGGGGATCTTCCCGAACTGGGGATCAAACCCAGGTTTCCCATATTGCAGGCAGATTCTTTACCATCTGAGCTACCAGGGAAGCCCTTGAGATAGTGCTCAATGCCAAATATATCTCAACACAACTGAAAAAAAAAGAGGTTCAAATGACAAGATCTCCAAAACATCCTCATCTGAAATTCCTGAAAAACCACTTTTTCTGTTTTGTACCAATGACATGCTGTTCAGTGTGTTTCCTGATAAATCTTTATGTAATACACAAAACTCAGGAGTTACTCATTTTTTCATTTATTTTTCTTATGCCCACTATTTTTCATGTAGGTGTTCTCAGAGCAGTAGAACCCTCTGAACCTGCTGTAGCTCATTACACTTTCGTTTTGACATTTTAGGCTTTTCAATGATTAATTTCTTTGTGCATAGTACAGGAAACAAAGTCCATCTAACATATTTATAAAGAGAATTCACCTCATGATTATTTTCTCTCTCTCCATTTTCTTTGCATTTTGTGTGGCATTATTTCCTGGACCATAGTAGGTAGCAGAAAATGAAGCTAACATTAGCAGATATTTAGTGAGTTCTAGCTTTTCAGACTGTTACTCTGGTTGCTTCAGTTCTAGTTTCTACTTCACTTTTTTTTTTTTTTAAAGAAATAAAGTTATCATTCTTTTTTTTAAAGAAAATATTTATTTGGCTGTGCTGGGTCTTACTTGTGGCATGTTAGATTTCTTAGTTGCAGCATGTGGGATCTAGTTCCCTGGCCAGGGATCAAGCCTGGGCTCCCCGCATTGGGAGTGTGGAGTCTTAGCCACTGGCTCACCAGGGAAGCCCCTCAACTTCACTTTTAACAGTGTACAAATTCAAAACATTCTAGCCCTAGCTGTAATAATTTTGGTTTGGCAGGTTAGGCTGAAGAATCTGATTTTTATTAAGACTGATTTCTTAAGTTCCTAGACTTATTTTTGTACCATCGAGCTTGTCACACATTATGCCATTTAAAAAGAAGACACACTCAGGTGTAAGAAAAATATTAAGAAACAGACAGCCTGATGTAAAATCCTATTCAACTTCTCTAACCTTTTGTCAAGGTTTCTCTGCCTTACATATTTGTTGTGAAAAGGTATCCTTGGCAACCAGATCATTGTCTGGTTATATAAAACAGACCCCAGACCATCCTTCTATAGATTCAGCTGCTTGACCCTGGATTTGCTTTTCCTTCCCAACGGTAATAAGCACCCAGATGGCGAGTCCTGACAGCAAAAGCACCCGGGCCACAGCATTTGAATAAGGAGTGGGACATGCGTGAGGCCACGTGCCCATGTGCCTGGTGGCCTCCCCTTCTCAGCCCCCTCATCTTATCTTTCATCAGAGCCTCTTCTTGCAAAGCTGCCCAACAAAGGAAGCCTGGCATTTCATTTTAGCCCCAGGGAAAACAAAGGGAAAATTAAAAGGTTCATGGAACATTTAAAAAAATTCAAAATGGGGCTTGACTGGTCCTCAAGTGCAAATCAGAATATTGGAAGGAATTTAAAAAAAAAAAAGGTTTTTTAATTTAAAAAAATTCAAAATGAAAGTAGAGTTCCACCTGAAAGCAAAATGTGTATTCTTACAAATTGTCATCGTGGGGGGAAAAAAGAACAATAATGAGAAAAAGGAGTGATGAGCCCCCAAGATGAGCATGATCGGGTGCACTTGAGAAATAATAACAGGGAGACTCTTTTTAAATTTTATTCTGAAATTGGTGGTTTATCCAGAAATTGGTGGTTTATCCAATCAAAGGGATTTCCCCTGCTTCTATGGCAGTTCAAACTTGGTTGGGAAAAATGTTCAGAAAGTATATTGCCTTTAAAAGTCCTTGCTGTTTTTGTTTAGTTGCTAAGTCATGTCTGACTCTTCTCGACCCCATTGACTGTAGCATGCCAGGCCCCTCTGCCCTCCACTATCTCTTGGAGTTTGCTCAGACTCATGCCCATCAAGTCAGTGATGCCGTCCAACCATCTCATCCTCTGTCACCCCCTTCTCCTGCCCTCAATCTCTCTCAGCTTCAGGGTCTTCTCCAGCGAGTCGGCGTTTTGCATAAGGTGGCCAAAGTATTCCTTGGAGACCCTACAAGTCCCTTCCTTTTTCTCCTGAGGGGAATGTCCCAGTTTGAGGCCGTGAAAAAGCAGGGTCTTCCTGACTAGAGGCAGCTTTGACGCTACTTAATTTTCAACAGGTCAGAGCTACCTGCTAATTTTCGTGAATAAGAAAAGTGGGAGAGGGAGATTGTGAGAAAAACAAAACCTTTCTTTTCTTGGCTTGCCTCTTTTGGTAGACATTTTTGGTCTCTGTGCCTTTTTAGCACCTGCCTAACTGTGGGAAAATTTCCTAGAACTGGCTGTTCACACTTATAGGAGAAACCTCTGCACTGACACCCCCCAAACTGGAGATTTTTTTCACCTTTTCTTGGCTGTCTGACCATTAAGTGACATTTATAGTTCAGACAACATGTTGTGTTTCCAAGTGGAATAAGGGTGAGCAGCTTGGGAAATCTCACTCTGAACAAGGCTCCCCAGGCCCATGGGGGACACTGTTCCTTCATGAAATGCAGAATAAAGAATTAGCCCAGGCTATGCAAAGGAGTTTCTCAGACTGTATCCTCTGGTGGAATTCACATCTGGTTTCATAACTGTTCCGGTCTTTTTTACAGACCAGGACCTGGTGGATCAGAGTCGATGAAAAGAAAGCAAAAAAGAGAGAGACTAATATTCCCTGGGTTACGTGGAAAACCAATAAAGCCCTAGAGTAGGGCTTGTACCACTTGCGAAGGCACAGGGCGTCCTCTCGAGGAGTTCTTGAAAGCCTGGTCAGGAAAGTGAGCTCGGGGTCCTGACCATTTGAGTTTGTTTAGTCTTAACAATTTTTATAGAAAGGCAATAGTATACAACAAATATAATTATCAGGACAATTACCAAAGTTATAGTTCCAGACCTGATGCTATGAGTAATGTTTTGAAACCATCCTTGAGGGTCTAACCCAGATAACTGATCAGCTAGTTGTTCAGCTAAAGTTTCCAAATTATTGGAAGAGGGCAGACTTTTAGAAAAGGTTAAAAAAATTTTTTTTTGCAATAATTGTACATTCAGAGAGGCATTATCATGTATATTTTGTAAATGAAATTTGATTTGTTCCCAGTTGTAGGCGCTATGGTTGAATTGAACAGGTGCAACACAAAATTGAGTAGAATTCCCATCACATTTTAGTATCATTTGTTTTTGCAAGTCTATTAATTGATCTCTGACCCATTGGATGGCCGTTCTTAGTTCCTGTATTTCATCTTGAATTTTCTCATTTATCTGAGCCTGAGTGACCCACATAGTATGAGCATCTTTAGTCCAATTTTGAATAAAATTATGTGTTTGAATTGAGGTTTGTAAAGCAATGCTGGCAACGGCAATAGCGGTGTAAACAGCTGTTAATCCCAAAATGTCAAGAATTAGCCACCCAATGAATCGTTTAGACTGTCGGAGTAATTTAGTAAGTAACCGGGAAACAAGTACAGCCATGGGACCTTCCTCCCAGGGCTGTTGGAGATTTATTGGTAATTGTAGATTATGTTGAGATCGAAGAATCAAAGGGACTCATTTCTTATGGAAATGGAAGAGTTAAAACAAGTATATAATTTGCAATTTATACAAGTTACAGAACATCAAGTCTTATTAAATTGTAAGTTTTCTATAGCTATAACAAAAGGAAGGGGAACATGAGCTTGTATAAGATATGATTGATCATAATGAAAGGAATAGTTACTATGACCACGACAAGTTTCTGTGAAATATCCAGTCCAAGTTCTAAGTTCTTCGGTGCTTGCAGCAAGTTTTCAGATATCCCATTGTTCAGGCCAAATCCGTTTATCAAAAATAATTTGAGGGCGAGGAGGTGTCATCTTACCGGCAAGCCAGTCAAGAAGTCCTTTGTCATGGCGATGTTTCATAGTTCCGGTAACCTTCCAGGCTGCTTGAGTAGCATAGTTGTAGAGAGTGCTGTTAACGTCATCTGAGCAGTTAGATAACCACATACCATGGGGTCCCCCATCGACAATGGTGTAATTAGCCACAAACATTAATTTTTCTGATTTGGCTTGACATCTGTCCCAACGAACAGGAGTATATTTAAAATTCTTATAAGTAAACCCTTTGTATAATGTTTTTTTTTTTGTCCTTTCCCTAGAGTTTCAGTAGTGTTGACATGGTTTTCATAAAAAGAAAGGGCAGTAAATAATCCAAGCAATGTCCAAAAGTCCTTTTTTGGAGGCAGGATGAAAGCCCAAGTTTGTCGGCTAATGTTTATACATAATTCTGCTGGGCCCATGCACAAAGGAAGGACTTCATAACCTAGAGAAATATTAGTTCATCTCTTTTCTTCCTCAGGATGTAAGGGCCCCTCCAGGATCCTCCAAGGAGGAGGCATATGTATTGAGTCATTGGTGGATACAGTTGATCCTTTTTCTGTCCATTCTACAACCTGTAGTAAAGGGGGTTTGGGTATGTAAGCCCAGTAAGTATGATTATTTAGTTCAGCTTGAGTTTGGGTGGTGGGGGGGTGGGGAGCGAAAGCAAGCAAAGCAAGCATAGCAACAAAATTATTTTCAGGACTCTGAGGCGTTCCCTGCAGAGAAACAAGATTTTCAGGTTGATTAGTAAGGGTTTTTATTTGTCCCCAGGAAGGGAGATCATAAGGTTGATGTCGTCGAGGGCAGTGCTTCCTGGAGAACTTTAGAGCTGCCATGGCCTGTATTGGAATTTTTTCCTCCTGGGGTTTTTGTTGTTTCGTCTCTATTTTGAATGCCAGGGGCCACCTTGGGTCCGATCTTCCAAAGAGGAAGCCAAGTGAGTTCATTGGATCCATCTGGGGAAATACAAGTATACCCCTTTCCCTGTAAGATTAATTTCCCAGACTTTCATTGTTTGGTCAGCCCATCTTGATACCAAATGGGCAGAGGAAGAGAGCCATCCTGTGATCCCTTGAAATGTTTTTCTGCTCTTGTTAAGATATCTCCTTGTGGTAAGTTCAAAAAATTTAAAATAAAGCTGTGTTAACAATAGTTATAGGTTTAGAGAACATCTTACGTTGGAGTCTAGTAAAGTCTGCTTTAGATAAGGAAGATAGTAGTGTTCCTGTGTATTGCCCCTTAAAAAATTTTTTTATTTGTAGTTTTAGTGTGTGATGTGTCCGTTTGACTATGTCTCAAATATGTGGATTATAGGGAATACCTGTAATGTGTTTAATAGAAAATGATTTTAAAAATTGTTTAAAGTGTCTAGAAATATTAGTAGGGCCATCGTTTGTTTTTATAGAATTAGGAGTTCCAATTATAGCAAAATAAGCTAATAGGTGAGTTATAACCACACGTGAAGAGATATGGCCCATATAAAAGAAGAATTGGTGTTGATACAGACATGTAAGAAGGAAGATGGAGAACGTTCAGGGCAATGAGTTACATCCATTTGTCATAATTGATTGGGTTGTAATCTTCGAGGATTAATACCTTGTGTAATGGGTCGAAGATGTAGGGGTCTACAAGTAGAGTAAGTATTAATAAGTTCTTTAGCCTGAGGGTATGGGATTTTCAATAGCTGGTGTAGGGAGCCAGCATTGTGCAGTAGAACATGTTGTTTTTCTGGGGTAGCAAAATAAACAAGTTTATCAGCCTGTTCATTATCATAAGTCATGGGGCCAGGAAGGCAGGAATGTGTTTGAATATGGGTCTGAATAATAGATTGATTAGAGTTTATAGTGGGGTTTTTTATATTTTTTAATATAAAAACTGAATATAAAGAGTCAGAAACTATATTAATGGGGTAAGGATGTAGGCAAATAACTTGAATGAGAGCATATAATTTGTTTTGTTGAGTAGAATGAAATTTAGTATAAAAGACTTTATATTTTTTGAGAGACCAGAATGAGGCTTTGGCGTTTTTAGTCTCATCTATATAGAAAACATCAGTTTGAGGTATAGGCTGTGAGCTGATGATGTAGGAAATAATAAATTTAGTATTTTTGAAGAAATTTCATAGTTTGTTAGAAGGGTAATGAGATGAAATTTTTTCCACAATATTTTAGAAAAGCTATTTGGAAATTGGTAGAAGTCTGTAATGTGTTTTCAAATTGAGATTTATTAATAGGTATTACAATTTTATGAGGATCAGAGCCAATTAGAGTTTTAGTTCTATTTTTTTCACTGATAATGATTAGAGCAATTAAATCAAGGTAGGGTATAAGTGACTATATTTTTCTAAAATGGGTATAGATCTATTTTATTGGGTGTTTTTGTTGAGCAAGAAGTCCCATGGGAGAATGAACAGAGGGGAGTATAAATAATTTTAGAGGTAAATCAAGTCTAATGTGAGTAAAAAACTGTTTTTGCAATTTATTTTGCACCAAATAAAGTTTCTCTTGTGTCTCTTGAGAAAGTGAAAGAGGGCTATTTAAAGCAGGATCTCCTTTCAAAGTATTAAATAGATTAATCAGTTGATAATTAGCAATGCCTCCTTGGAGAAGGACATGGCAACCCACTCCAGTGTTCTTGTCTGGAGAATCCCAGGGACTAGGGAGCCTGGTGGGCTGCTGTCTATGGGATCACACAGAGTCGGACATGACTGAAGTGACTTAGCAGCAGAGGAGATCAGTCCTGGGTGTTCATTGGAAGGACTGATGCTGAAGCTGAAACTCCAATACTTTGGCCACCTCATGTGAAGAGTTGACTCATTGGAAAAGACCCTGATGCTGGGAGGGATTGGGGGCAGGAGGAGAAGGGGACAACAGAGGATGAGATGGCTGGATGGCATCACCGACTCGATGGGCATGAGTTTGAGTAAACTCCGGGAGTTGGTGATGGACAGGGAGGCCTGGCGTGCTGCGATTCATGGGGTCGCAAAAAGTCAGACACGACTGAGCGACTGAACTGAACTGACTGAAAAGGTTACTGAAGGGAATCCATGCATGCGTTCCGTCCCATGACCTCAGTCCTGGGAACAGCTTACCAGGAACCGATAAGGAACAGAGGGTTCATGAGAAACAGATAACAACATACAGGAATCCTAAAGTTAAACGTTCCCTGACACATAACCTCGTTTCTGAAAACCCAAAGTGCTTTCAGCATGAGGCATCTGGACGTAATTGAATAACTGCCGACAGTTATCTGAGGAGTCATACACACTGGGAAAGCAAGAGACCATCTGATTCCAGCAGTGTTGTTTTCATTTAAACCCAGACACGACTAATTGGGTTTCCTTCTTATTAATGAGTCCCCCTTAAGATTCTAGGGCTTCCGTGGTGGCTCAGACGGTAAAGAATCTGCCTGCAATGCGGGTGACTTGGGTTTGAGTCCTGGGTTGGGGAAGATCCCGTGGAGAAGGGCACGGCAACCCACTCCATATTCTTGCCTGGAGAATTCCATGGACAGAGGAGCCTGGTGAGTTATCGCCCAGGAGTTGCAGAGTCGGACACGACTGACACTTTCACTTCACTTCACTACATTACTAATGCGAGCAGTTCTATTATTTTTCTGTCTGAATTGACCAAATTCACTCTTACAGTCTTTCTTCAGGGAAACCAGCCCTTAGTAGTGGTCCCAGACCTCCGGGATCTAATACCTAATGATCTGAGGTGAAGCTGATGTAATAATAATAGATATAAGGTACACAGTAAACATAATGTTCTTCAATCATCCCCAAACCATCCTCCTGTTCCATCTGTGAAAAAATTGTCTTCCACAAAACCAGTCCATGATGCCAAAGAGATTAAGGACCACTGCCTTAGAGAAGAGCAAACTTTTTCTGTGAAGTAGAATGCATATATTACCCAGATGGTGGCTCAGCTGGTAAAGAATTCGACTGCAATATGGGAGACCTGGGTTCGATCCCTGGGTTGGGAAGATCCCCTGGAGAAGGGAAAGGCTATCCACTCCAGTATTCTGGCCTGGAGAATTCAGTGGACTGTATAGTCCATAGGATCGCAAAGAGTCAGACAGGAGCGAGTGACTCTCACTTTCACCACCCAGAAGATAAGGCGTCCAAAGCAAAGATGGTTGTCTGTGGACATGGGACCTGCCATCCAGTGCAGGCTCCTGCAGGCGTGATCCCTCAATAATCCATCAGTCCTAAAAAAAAAAAAAGAATCAATTGATCCTTAAGGGGAAGGGTATTTGCTTTTAAAACATGTTTGCCTTACACCTGAAGAACCTGAGCCCAAGTAAACACACAGCAGAAGAACAAGGGCATTCAAGTTCAAAGTTAGGATTCCATTAACATCCAAGGAGACCTGGAAAAAGTATTTTCTCTCTCCTAATTATATTCAGAAACAATAGTTAGATAATAGCTCCCTTGGCTCAAGACACTAACTTCAGTAAACACATGTTGCATTTTTCTGTTTCACGTTTGCGTTCTTTCCGTCTCACTGAGGGTTTCTGTGAAGTAGTGCACTTGAAATCGCTGCTGTCAAGTCCAGTTTTGCCTGTTCTTACTCAGGCAGCAGTTGCGGGGGAAAAGTGCAATTTAAATAACTGAGATCTTTATTTAAACTGAAAGATATGAAGACTGAAGATCCTGCTCTGAATTGCTCCTGGTCTCCGTTGGCTTTATGATAGATGGTTCCTATTTCCTTGATGGATTGTGATCTGTGAATCAGAGGATTTCCTGTAATGATGTAGAAGTCGTTTCGGAACCCCGTCATTGGCCCGATGCTCCTAAAAAAAGATGGCCAAACTAGAAAGGGCGGTGGTTTTGGCAGCGAGTAAGTTCCTCAAAATGACCACCAGGTGGCGGTGCTGCGCCGTGAGTGCTCGCCGGCTGAGGCTCCTGGACTTCAGGGCCGCGAGGCTTTGTGGACAGAATCCTGATCCCCTGATGTGTGTGAACCAAAGCGATCGAGTTAACCAAAGCAGGCGTGGTCCTTATAGAACATATTTTCTGTTAAGCTTTTGTTGAGGCTGTGATTTATTATATAAGTCTATAGGTTGGGGTGGTTTTCTAATTGGAAAGGGAATATAAAGGCAAAATTCAGAGTGTGTCAAGATTATAAATAAAAGTTTTTTACATTTTTAATTTATTTTTCAGAGTGATTCATTAAGTAAGTAATTAATTTGTAACATTGTGTTAGTTACAAGTGTAGAGCGAAGTGATTCAGATATATATTTATATACATATTCAGATATATTTATATATATTTATTACATATTTATATATTTTATTGTTGTTCAGTTGCTAAGTTGTATCTGACTTTTTGGGATCCTATGGACTGCAGCACGCCAGACTCCCCTGTCCTTCACTGTCTCTCGGAGTTTGCTCAAATTCAGTGATGCTATCTAACCATCTCATCCCTTGCTGCCCCTTTCTCCTTTTGCCTTCAATCTTTCCCAGCATTTATACGTATATATATCAAGCAAAAGATCCTGATATATACACACACACACACATATATTCTTTTTCAGATTCTTTTCCCTTGTAGATTACTGCAAGATACTGAGTATAGTTCCCCAGGCTATTCAGGAGGTCCTTCTTATTTGCCTGTTTTTATATAGCAGTGAAGTGAAGTGAAATTCCCTCAGTCGTGTCCGACTCTTTCCAACCCCATGGACTATACAGTCCATGAAATTCTCCAGGCCAGAATACTGGAGTGGGTAGCCTTTCCCTTCTCCAGGCTATATAGCTGTGTGTGTGTTTTAATTCTAAACTCCTAATTTATGTCTCCCTGCCCCCTACATTTTACATTAATTCATGTTTTCCATTGGATGAATAACAATTTCCCGAGACTGGAGAAGTCACCAGCTGGCGTGAGGGTGGCACCGTGGGGTCTGAAGGAGGAGCGATGGGGTGGTGAAGCAGGTACTCGTCCACGTGTTCTCAGCTGCAACAGGAGACATCAGAACTGGGGACCCAAAAGGTCCTTCAGTTTCCAACAGTCTGCAATGAGCTGATTTTCAGCAGTTTCAAAGTGTAAGAGCTCTCAAAAGCCATTTAATTTGATCCCAGTTGACTGTAAAAGCATGTGAATGTTTGTAATATGGTATCTATGTGAATACTACTCTTGTTCAGTATCAGAAGTGATGATCCTTCCTAGAATTCCAAGATAGAGGAAAACTTTGAAGTTTTAGTTGAGGAGGTAATGGAATTGTCCATAATGGTATTATCTGAGTGCTTTATCTTTGCTCTAAATGTTTTGAAAACTGGCCTTCTATTTGCTACATTTAAAATTACATTAAGAAGTCAGACAGAGAAAGAAAAAGACTGTGTGTTTTCACCCACGTGTGGAATCTAAAAAAGCTGAGCTTGAAGGAGAGTTGGAATGATTGTTGCCGGGGGACTGGGCATGTGGGGGAAACAGGGAGATGCTGGTCGAAGCATACATAATTCCAGCTGTAAGATGAATGAGTTCTGGGATGTGCAGCACATGACCATAATTACGTGCGAGCTCAGTCACTCAGTCGTGTCCGACTCTTCGCCACCCCATGGACTGTAGCCCACCAGGCTCCTGTCCATGGGATTCTCCAGGCAAGGATACTGGAGTGGGTTACCGTGTCTTCCTCCAGGGGATCCTCCTGACCCAGGGATCAAACTTGGGTTTCTTGCGTCTCCTGGATTGGCAGGCAGATTCTTTACCCCTAATGCCACCGGGGAAGCCCAGTGACTATAATTACAATGTTGTATCATATTCTTGAAAGTTGTTAAGAGAGTAGATCTTATCACCATACATACATGTGAGAGTGTGGAGCTGTTAACTAATCTTATTGTGGTCATTTCACAATATGTACATGTATCAGAATAATCACACTGTACACCTTAAGCTCACATGTATTATATGTCAATAGTATCTCAATAAAACTGAAAAAACCTAAATCACATTATTATTTTTGAATCATATATCTGACATTAAAGAATTACATACATTATATACATGTTTTGTCTAGGGACATGACATAAATTTTACATATCTATTGCCTTTAATGGAGAAGGCAATGGCACCCCACTCCAGTACTCTTGCCTGGAAAATCCCATGGATGGAGGAGCCTGGTGGGCTGCAGTCCATGGGGTCGCTAGGAATCGGACACGACTGAACGACTTCACTTTCACTTTTCACTTTCATGCATTGGAGAAGGAAATAGCAACCCACTCCAGTTTTCTTGCCTGGAAAATCCCAGGGACGGGGGAGCCTGGTGGGCTGCCGTTTATGGGGTCACACAGAGTCGGACACGACTGCCGCGACTTAGCAGCAGCAGCAGCATTCCCTTTAAATGAACTTATTAGTTTTCTTATAAATAATTCATTTACTTATTGAGGGAACCAGTAATGGGCTCTGCCTTCAAGTTGCTGGTCAGTTGCTAAGTCATGTCAAACTCTTTGTGACTCCAGGGACTTCAGGATGCCAGGGTTCTCTATCCTTCACTATCTCCTGGAGTTTGCTCAAACTCATGTCCATTCAGTTGGTGATGCCATCCAACCATCTCATCCTTTGTCGCCCCCTTCTCCTCCTGCCTTCAATCTTTCCCAGCATCAGGGTCTTTTCCATTAAGTCGGCTCTTCATACTAGGTGGCCAAAGTATTGGAGCTTCAGCTTCAGTATCAGTCCTTCCAGTGAATACTGGGATATTGTTTTCAAGGGAATTACATTTTTCTGGTCAGATAGCAAACTGGGCAAGCAATTCAAAGAATGTGTGGTAAGTGAGCTAAGTGGAGAAATACAAGATTTTCTGAGAGAACAAAACTTTAAGATTGAAAATTACCATCTATAAAAAACCAAATGTTAGATTAGATTGTTCAGGGATATTTGTAGAAAAAAGAATCCTTTAACAGAGGAACAGCATTGTGTGTCTGTGTTAAATGGTTCTTTTCTCTATGGAAACCTGGAAACGTATAAAATGCTTTGACCACTTTGATCACAGATGCCGTAGAAAAGCTAATTCTAAATACTAACTAATATTAAATACTAAGGAAATATTTTTCACTTAGTTTTCAAGTCACATAGTTGAATCTGGGGAAACAAAAACGTTAAATATCAGTCGGCTTTCTATTCTTTGTCAAACTTCTTTTTTCCTCTTGTTATTCGTATTCCTCCTTTAGGAGAATTATGAACGCCTAATTAGAACTGCATAGTTACCGTAAATTTGAAATTAGAAGGCAACAGTTTGTATTTGCAATCTAAATCATATCAGGTTAATGGCAACTTCTGCTTATGCAAGAAATACACTGCAATCTCTCATTTATACTCTGACAAAACAAGGAAGAAAATATCCAGAGAACCAGTGATTCATAGGAGAAGGAAATGGCAACTCATTCCAGTATTCTTGCCTGGAGAATCCCATGGACAGAGGAGCCTGGTGGGCTACAGTTCATGGGGTCACAAAAGAGTCTGACATGACTAAATGACTAAGCATAGTGATTCATAGCTATTTTTGTTGGGGTGAAAAACCATCTCTTGAGAAGGAAAACGGTTCAATGAACAAAGGCCACGGTGCACTGGATGATACAGGCTACACTCATAACTGAATGGAGGAAGAAAAAAGTATTTTTTACAAGGACAGTTTTGATGCAATCGAAATATTACATTTATAATATGCCACTCCTTGTTGATGAGTAATGTGATTCCGAGGGTGACCCTTTGAGATACATATATTCTGACAACTAGCTCCTCTTTTCACCTCCCCCAAATAGAATGTTTGAAGTTTGCTCTCGTTCTTTCTTAATGCTAATAGTTTTGGTATTACTTCCAAAACTTGTGTGTGCTTAGTCACTCAGTCGTGTCCGACTCTTTGTGGACCCAATGGACTGTAGCCCGCCAGGCTCCTCTGCCCATGGAATTTTCCAGGCAAGCATACTGGAGTGGGTTGCCAATTTCTTCTTCAGGGGATCTTCCCGACCCAGGGGGTCGAACCTGCGTCTCCTGCATTGACAGGCAGATTTTCTATCACTAGCGCCACCTGGAAAGCCTTGGCCTCCTTCTAAGTGTCACACCCAGTTCTTGCAACCAGAATGAATTGTGACCGTCTTCTCCCAGGAACAATTTTCAGGGTGATCCTCTTGAATCAGAAAAATGTTAGGGATGGGCCATGGCTTTAAAGATCATCTATTTAATCCTGTATTTTACAGATGAAAAATTAAATCTTGAGGAGTTCAGCTACATATCTGATAGACTGTGGATCTCCAACTAGAACTCAGAGCGGAGAACCAGAAGAGAATTTGTTTGTATAAAGAATCTACTGTGGCAGCTGTGGAACCATGACTTAATTATTGTCCTTGTAATAATCTTATGTCATCAGAAAATCCCTTTTTTTTTTTTTAGCCAGTGTTTGTGGCTTACAGGGGGCTTCCCAGGTGGCACTGTGGTAAAGAACCAGTCTGCCTATGCAGGAGGCATATGAGACTTGAGTTCCATCCCTGGGTTGGGAAGACCCCCTGGAGGAGAGCACGGCAACCCATTCCAGTGTTCTTGCCTGGAAAATCCCACAGACAGAGGAGCCTGGTGGGCTACAGTCAAGAGGGTCGCAAAGAGTCAGACAGGGCCGAAGCGACTTGGCAGGCAGGCACACACGTGGCTTACAGGATCTCAGTTCCCTGGCCAGAGTCTGAACAGCTTTCACAGCCATGGCAGGGAAAGCATCGAATCCTAACCACTGGACCACCAGGGAACTCCCGGAAAACCCTTATTTTCAGACAAAGAGGTCAACACAAGAAAAGTAAGGGATAGTAGTCCAAATCCACGTTAGCTGGCTTTTCACTCATTCGTTTAAAAATATCGAGAGCTGATCTGTGCCCGGTACTGTGCTGGGGACTCGAAAGTGTACAGACAGAGGTGGACTCTGAGGCCATTTATGGCTTGGCTGCAGAGACAGATACCATTTAGACAATTGCACGAAAAGATGTGAGATTACCCTGACGAGATGTGAAGGACAGGGCGGGTTATTTGTGCTTCATCCGACGTGAACGCCGCAGTCTCTTCTCATGGGGATGGTCCTCGCAGAGGCTTGGCCGGCCGGGTGCTGGCGTCCAGGAGAGCAGCTGGGGGTGAGGCTGGATGGCTTAGTGGGAGGGCAAAGGGACAACGTGCTGCCCTTTGACTAATTTCTCTGGGGCCTCCTGCTCTTGCTTCCTCTGGTGATTTTCTTGTCATAATTGGAACAACAGGTCTGTCAACATATTTTTCTTGAAAAAATGTAGACAATTGTGAAACCGTGCTTGAGAGAATGACAACTTGCTTTCTCTTCTGACCCACACTTCTGAATCTTGGTAAAACTCCATGGAAACTGCGACATTGACACTGACTTCTCCTTACTATGAACCATAATCCTAAAATGGTAAGTTGGCTTGCTTACATATAGGTGAATGTCCATCCGTCCATCCATCCATCCACCCATCCATCTTTGCACCCTTTTACTCATTTTCTTAGTAGTTTTTCCCTCTTCTTGACACAGTCGCCTCCTAAGGAAGTTTTTGCCGTTGGCTATGTCAACTCTGTCAAATTTTATTTGCTTCTGAGACAAATCAAAGTGAACATGGAGAGTGAAATGACTTTGTTTGGACAAAATGTGGAATCTTGAATGAGTGTTGTCATTTTTACTTTCACTGTTGTCATTATAAAGTCTGTGCAACACACTTTTTTTCTTTTGGCGATGTCTTTCTAGATACATTTCCTTGCAAATATGTGCATATACTTATTATTTTGTGAAAACAAAATCATGCCCTTTAAACATTTCTGTGGTCCTGTTCCCTCTTAGCAATGTATCACGAACATTTTAAGTTCCAGTTAATAAAGCTCTTCAAAGTAATTTCAACGACTGCATGGCATCCCGTTCATTGTAAGGATGAGCTATAATTTATTTAATTTATTTTTGTTGGGGACCATTTGGAATTTCTTCATTCTCATGAACGTTGCTGCAAAGAACATTCTTATTTGAAAATTTTAATTTATTTATTTGTCTCCCCCAGGTCTTAGTTGTGGCACTCGGGATCTTCAATCTTCATTGCAGCATGTTCTTTCTTTTAGTTGAGGCATTCAAACTCTTAATTGCAGCATGTAGGGTCTAGTTCCCTCAGCAAGGATTGAACCCAGGGCCCCTGCATTTGGAGCTCGGAGCCTGAGCTACTGGACCACCAGGGAAGTCCCTGAAATGAACATTCTTGCATGTTAAACCCTGTGCTGTTTTCTATACATTTCTTTCTGATGTGTGTGTACTCAGTTGCTTAGTTGTGTCTGACTCTTTGTGACCCCACGGACTATAGCCCGCCAGGCTCCTCTGTCCATGGGATTCTCCAGGCAAGAATATTGGAGTGGGTTGCCATTTCCTTCTCCAGAGGATCTTCCCAACCCAGGGATGGAACCAGCTTCTCTTATGTCTCCTGCATTGGCAGGTGGGTTCTTTACCACTAGTGCCACCTGGGAAGCCCTTCCTTCTGATAGACTTCTGGATTAAAATCTGATAGAATTGCTAGACTAAGGGCTTATGATACATGCTGCCAAATTCTCATTTTTCATGAGTTTCTATCAATTTATATTCCCCTCAATGAAACACAAGATATCTGTTTCTCCACTGATTCCCTGCCATAGTAACAGTAAACAATGGCAGTAAGTATTTTTAACCATTGAAAACTTTTCCAAGTATTATTATTATCATTTTACTTTTTTGGCTGCCCTGCGAGGCCTGCAGGACCTTAGTTACCTGACCAGGGATCGAACCCGTGTTCCCTTGCAGCAGAAGCTCAGAGTCTTAGCCACTGGACCACCAGGAAAGTCTCTCATACCCTTGTTTCTATCTAAAATATGGGTCACATCAGAAAATCTAATTCTTTTGGCTCTGAGTAGAAGGGAAGAAGGAGAAGGCAATGGCACCCCACTCCAGAATTCTTGCCTAGAAAATCCCATGGATGGAGGAGCCTGGTGGGCTGCAGTCCATGGGGTCACTGAGAGTCGGACACGATTGAGCGACTTGACTTTCACGCATTGAAGAAGGAAATGGCAACCCACTCCAGTGTTCTTGCCTGGAGAAGAATCCCAGGGACAGAGGAGCCTGGTGGGCTGCCGTCTACGGGGTCGCACAGAGTTGGATGTGACTGAAGTGACTTAGCAGCAGCAGCAGCAGCAGAAGGGAAGAAATATGGTTATCAAAAGGAAGATTTTTATCTTCAAATTATTAAAAGTTTTCTGAATAGTTCAAAGGAGAAATAAAGATGACATAATGAAAGCCTGCTTGACATTTTTCTTAAAATTTTAATGAGAGGTAATTTGATAACTTATTGCTGGTTAATACTTGTCTTGGGACCGTGAATTAGAAGTAATTTCACTGGTAAAATGATACCTAGAGGGAATAAAACAAAGCCATCTATTAGGCTTTCATAAGACATATTTCAGGAGTCTCCATTTATCTACTTACCTATCTTAAGTGCAGCAAGAAGGTGTTGGATAATAAAGAATTTGTCTGGTCTTTGCTGAAGGCTCCTGGGGTGGCAATTTTTATTTATTTATTTATTTATGTTATTTTATTTTTGGCTGCACTAGGTCTTCCTTGCCGCACATAGGCTACTCTCTAGTTGCCCTGTGTGGGGTTCTCATTGCTACATCTTCTCTTGTTTCAGAGCATGGGTTCTAGGCACATGGGCTTCAGTAGCTGTGACACATGGGCTCGGTTGTCTGGCAGCATGTGGAATCTTCCCAAACCAGGGATTAAACCTGTGTCCCCTGCATTGGCAGCTGGATTATTATTATTTTTTTTTTTTAACTTTTTATTTTGTATTGGGGTATAGTCGGTTTAACAATGTTGTGATAGTTCGGAGTGAACAGCCGTATATATACATGTATCCATTCTCTCCCAAACTCCCCTCCCACCCAGGGGCAGGCAGATTCTTAACCACCGGACCTTCCAGGGAAGTCCTGAGGTGGAGATTTTTAAGCCCTTGGAATTTCCCCAGGGAGAGAAATGACTCTTATTCAGGGAGGCTCCCTCAGACCACACCCACATTTATGCTAATGAGATGAGTCACGTGGGCGCCTTTAATAGCTTTAGGGTCGGGGCTGGCTGTTCTGGAAAGTCCAACCGTGTGATGAGAGGGGTGCAGCTTTGAGCCGAGTGAGAGCAGCCCGGCCCCTGGCAGAGGGGAGAGTATCTGGAGACCGAATCCAGTCACATGGTCAATGGCTCCAGTGGTCACACCTGCTTAATGAAACCCTGATAAGGACCAGTCAGTCCTGAAGAGATCAACCCTGAATATTCACTGGGAGGACTGATGCTGAAGCTGAAGCTCCTGACACAAAGAGCCAACTCATTGGAAAAGACCTCGATGCTGGGAAAGATTGAAGGCAGGAAGAAAAGGGGGTGACAGAGGATAAAATGGTTGGACGGCATCACCAACTCAATGAACATGAGTCTGAGCAAACTCCCGGAGACGGTGAAGGGCAGGGAGGCCTGGCGTGCTGCGGTCCATGGTGTTGCAAAGAATCAGACACGACTGAGATTTGAACAACAGTAAGAATTCTAGACAACAAGTTCCGTCCGTTTCCCAGTTGGTGAACATATTGCAGTGCCAAGAGGGTCATGTGTCCTAATTCCACAGGGAGAGGATGTGGACGTTTTATATTTGTGAACTTCCTAGACCTCACTCTGAAGATTTCTCTTTTTGTTTGGTCTTGAGTTCATCCTTTATAATAAAACACAGTCAAAAAATAAATAAATAAATAAAACACAGTCATAAATATAGCACTTTCCTCAGTCTTATAAGTCTTTCTATTAAATTATCAAACTAGAAGGGAGGAGTGGGCAATTCTGAATTTTTAGCCAGTTGGACAGAAGTCTAGGAATGCCAGGTCTTGTATTTCAAGTGAAGGGGTTCCTGTGGAGGTTTGCCCTCTGTCACCCACCAGGCGCCTCTGTTCATGGGATTTCTCAGGCAAGAATACTGGATTGATGTGCCATTTCCTTCTCCAGGCAGTCTTCCCAACCCAGGGATCAAATAACCCACATCTCCTGCATTGGCGGTTGGGTTCTTTACTACTTTGAGCCACAGAGGAAGCATGGGGAGTTGGGTAGTTATCCTCTAAACTGCATTGTGCAAGGATGTTTCAGTGGACGTTAAGCAGAGCTTCCTTTGAGGAGGTTGTTAGATGTTTGTAAATGGCTCCAAGCTGAAACTAAAAAGTCTCTTAATGAAGGTGAAAGAGGAGAGTGAAAAAGTTGGCTTAAAGCTCAACATTCAAAAAACTAAGTTCATGGTATCTGGTTCCATCACTTCATGGCAAATAGATGGAGAAAAAATGAAAACAGTGGCAGATTTTATTTTCCTGGGCTGCAGAATCACTGCAGATGGTGACTGCAACCATGAAATTGCTGCGAATGGGCTTTCTCTAGTGACGAGTGGAGGGGCTACTCTCTAGTTGTGGTGTGCGAGCTTCTCATTGCGGTGGCTTCTCTCCTTGTGGAGCATTGGCTCTAGGCATTTGGGCTTTAGTAGCTGCATCAGGTGGGCTCAATCGTTGTGGCTCAAGGGCTTAGTTGCTCAGGAGCATGTGGAATCTTCCTGGAACCAGGGATAGAACACGTGTCTCCGGCACTGACAGGCGGATTCTTATCCACTGTACCATCAGGGAAGTCTGCCAAAACTTTTAACTCATTATATCAATGGAACATTGTTATTCTGGCCAAGGGTGATACAGCCAAAATAAAAATCTTGGTAAAAAAAATAACCTTAAGGGTTTCTTTTACAGAAACAATAGATGAGCAAGAAAAGTCCCCGCATACTGAGGCGAGGGTCTGTGCGTGCACCACTGCCCCATCCGAGGCGATGAGCTGGGAAAACTAGTGTTTCAGTGATAGCTGAGTATAGAGTTGACCATTGGTGAACAGGGTCCCAGAGCCCTGCCTCCTGCCCTGGTGCTGTGTGTATGTCTGACAGTGTGTGTGACGACATTATATTCCAGGGAGGTTAGGACTATGTGAGTTCAGTTCAGTCACTCAGTTGTGTCCAACTCTTTGCGACCCCATGAACCGCAGCACACCAGGCCTCCCTGTCCATCACCAATTCCCAGAGTCCACCCAAACCCATGTCCATTGAGTCGGTGATGCCATCCAACCATCTCATCCCTTGTCGTCCCCTTCACCTCCTGCCCTCAATCTTTCCCAGCATCAAGGTCTTTTCAAATGAGTCAGCTCTTTGCATCAGGTGGCCAAAGTATTGGAGTTTCAGCTTCAACATCAGTCCTTCCAATGAACACCCAGGACTGATCTCCTTCAGGATGGACTGGTTGGATCTCCTTGCAGTCCAAGGGACTCTCAAGAGTCCTCTCCAACACCACAATTCAAAAGCATCAATTCTTCAGCACTCAGCTTTCTTTACAGTCCAACTCTCACATCCATACATGACCACTGGAAAAACCATAGCCTTGACTAGATGGGCCTTTGTTGATGAAGTAATGGCTCTGCTTTTCAATATGCTGTCTAGGTTTGTCATAACTTTCCTTCCAAGGAGTAAGCGTCTTTTAATTTCATGGCTGCAATCACCATCTGCAGTGATTTTGGAGCCCAGAAAAATAAAGTCAGCCACTCTTTCCACTGTTTCCCCATCTATCTGCCATGAAGTGATGGGACTGGATGCTATGATCTTAGTTTTCTGAATGTTGAGCTTTAAGTCAACTTTTTCACTCTCCTCTTTCACTTTCATCAAGAGGCTCTTTAGTTCTTCTTCACTTTCTGCCATAAGGGTGGTGTCATCTGCATATCTGAGGTTATTGATATTTTTCCCGGCAATCTTGATTCCAGCTTGTGCTTCTTCCAGCCCAGCGTTTCTCATGATGTATTCTGCATATAAGTTAAATAAGCAGGGTGACAATATATAGCCTTGATGTATTCCTTTTCCTATTTGGAACCAATCTGTTGTTCCATGTCCAGTTCTAACTGTTGCTTCCTGACCTGCATACAGGTTTCTCAAGAGGCAGGTCAGGCGGTCTGGTAGTCCCATCTCTTTCAGAATTTTCCACAGTTTATTGTGATCCACACAGTCAAAGTGTTTGGCATAATCAATAAAGCAGAAATAGATGTTTTTCTGGAACTCTCTTGCTTTTTCGATGATCCAGCGGTTGTTGGCAACTTGATCTCTGGTTCCTCTGCCTTTTCTAAAACCAGCTTGAACATCTGGAAGTTCATGGTTCATGTACTGCTGAAGCCTGGCTTGGAGAATTTTAAGCATTACTTTACTATCATGTGAGATGAGTGCAATTGTGCGGTAGTTTGAGCATTCTTTGGCATTGCTTTTTTTTGTGATTATGTGAGAGCTGAGGATAAATCCAAGCTTTACAATGAAGTCCCCTTCCTAAGTATAGTTTGGCAGTGACAAAGCCCAAAGGGGAGGTCTGGGCAGAGAGCCTGAGCCTGCCCTCCGAGTCTACCTGTGGGCTTGCAGGAGAGCATTTTTTAATGCTCCCCAAGTGCTCAAGATCTCCAAGTGCTCAAGAGATAAGCACAATTTTAATGGTCCCCAAGTGTTCAAGAGATGAGCAGGATTGGCTGAGAGAAGGCTCATGGTTAGAAGTGGTCTCCAGAGACAGGTGACGCTAGTGGTAAAGAACCCACCTGCAGAAGATGTCAGCGATTTGGATCTCCCTGGTGTCAGGAAGGCACTTCCCTGGTGGCTCAGAGGATAAAGCGTCTGCCTGCAATGTGGGAGACCCGGGTTCGATCCCTGGATTGGGAAGATCCACCCGGAGGAGGGCTTGGCAACCCACTCTGGTATTCTTCCCTGGAAAGTCACATAGACAGAGGAGCCTGGAGGGCTATAGTCCATGGGGTTGCAGGGTTGGACAAGAGTAGAATGGGGTGGAGGTGGGTGTCCCTGGGTTTTACTGGGGAAAAAAATTCCTGTATTGACTGACTGAAAATGTGGAATGACATTTGATTTGACTGAGTTTACCTAGAAATTATTAGATGACCATTTCTGCTGTTGTGTAGTAATAGAAGCTCAGGGCAGAAATGAAATTCAGTTACAGGAAAATAAAATACAGTTTTGCATATTTGAGTTTACGGCTGTAAAAATCCATTCTTCTCTAGGCAATAATACAAACCAAATTAGAGTGTTTCCCACCTGCCCGCATGTTTTCCCATAATTTTTCATTGATTTCTCTCTTACTTCCTCCCACGCAGGATGAATTGCTAGACTGCCCCTGTCAGCTTTCTCGAATTTAGAGGCCAGGCGTGCCAGGGAACTTGGAAGGTGTCAGGTTGTTAGTTATTATTGTAATAACTGTTTGGTTAAATAAAAGCTCTATGAATTTGTATATTGAAAAATTTTAGATGGTGCCTATTTATTTTAGCTTTGTTCCTTTTGCAATAAAAGCTTGCTATTTAATTATTAATTTGGTTGTTATTTCTGGCAATTCTTGGCTATAAATAAATGTTTTCAAAAACTTATCCACAAACCACTAAGGGATATTTTTTTTTTTCTCCTGGTGGTAGAGCTGTTATATATGAAATTGTTGACTCTGTAAGTATTGTTTAACCATGAATAAATGCTATCAATGTAAATTAAATTTACATGATTGTTTCTTTGTGATTTTGGAAGGAATGGGAACAAAGAATACAATTTAGACCAAACTTGCAATGTCTCCTTGTGATCTGGTGGCCAGAAGTCACTATTAGAAATTGTGCTGGTTAGTTTTATATGTCAACTTGACCAGGCTATGGCAGCCAGTTATCCAAACACTAAGTCTCATTGTGAAGGTATTTTGTAAATGTGATTAACATATCCAATTAAAAAAAAATCTGATTATTTTGTTTTATTTTGGGGGGCCATGTGGCATTTGATCTTAATTTCCCAACCAGGATCAAACCCACACCCCCCTGAATTGGTCTTAACCACTGAGGTACATGCTAAGCCACCGGGGAAAGTCCAACTTTAACATTTTTTTTTTAAAGAAAAGGTATTTGTATCTTTATTTAAGGCTGCCCTGGGTCTTCGTTGCTGCCTGTGGGCTTTCTCTAGTTGTGGCAGGCAGGGTCTTCCCCTTGTGATGGCTTCTCCTGCTGTAGCTCTAGGGCACGGGGGCTCCAGTAGTTGCCGCTCCCAGGCCCACGTGGGATCCTCCCAGTCCCGGAATCAAACCTACATCCCCTGCACTGGCAAGCAGATTCTCAACCACTGGACCACCAAGGAAGCCCCAACTTCAATTTTTTAAAAGAACATTCTAACACTCTTTAAAACCACTTTGGTTTAGGTCACATGGAGACACTCCCAGGGATTGCCTCTGGTGCAAAGGACACACATTAGGGCCTCTCGGGTTAAGGCTCTCAGCCGTAGGGTGGCCTAGACCACTGTAACTACTTAACATCCAAATTCAGATATGCCCATTTCTAGAACTTCAAAACCATCAGCTAAAAACAACTCTATTCAAATGACTTTGAGATCGAGGCTGCACATACCATGACTGAAAACAAATGGAGTTTAAACTCTCCCTACAGACTTCTCTGCACTTTGTCAGGAATAACTGATATGAAATCAATGCCTTAGACCAATGATTCTCAACATTCTCCTCCCCCTTTTTAATTTTTATGATAAGCACAGTGATTTTCACAAGCAGTTTAATATGTATATCTATAACTGAATTACTTTGCTCTACAACTGAAACAATATTCAGTCAAAACAGACTCTTTGCGACCCCATGGACTGTAGCCCACCAGACTGCTCTGTCCATGAAATTCTCTGGGCAAGAATATTGGAGTGGATTGCCATTCCCTTCTCCAGGGAATCTTCCTGACTCAGGGATCAAACCCAGGTCTCCTGCAATGCAGGCAGCTTCTTTACTGTCTGAGGCACCAGGGAAGCCCAAATCAACTGTAGTCTAATAAAAAAAAAAAAAAAGCAGTTTGCAAAGCAGTTTGCAAAGCAGTCACATCTCACATTCAAGTCTGCTGTCTTAGGTTAGTGAGTTATCCTAGTGAGTGGCAATGCTTTACCTGCTACACTCTTATCTTTTTATTTTTTCTTTTTTGGTTGTGCCCTGTGGCAGGTGGTGGAGAAGGCAATGGCACCCCACTCCAGTACTCTTGTCTGGAAAATCCCATGGATGGAGGAGCCTGGTAGGCTGCAGTCCATGGGGTCGTGAAGAGTCAGACACGACTGAGCGACTTCACTTTCACTTTTCACTTTCATGCACTGGAGAAGGAAATGGAAACCCACTCCAGTGTTCTTGCCTGGAGAATCCCAGGGACAGGGGAGCCTGGTGGGCTGCCGGCTATGGGGTCGCACAGAGTCGGATATGACTGAAGTAACTTAGCAGCAGCAGCAGTAGCATGTGGGATTTTAATTCCCTGACCAGAGACTGAAACTGCAGCCCATGCATTGGAAGCTCAGAGTCTTAACCACTGAATGGTCAGGGAAGTCTTGAGATTTTACTAATGTGGCAACACCTTTGCCTTCCAGTGACAGCCGAATATAAGAAGTGTCTGTTGTGTGCACCTCCAGGGAATGGCCATCACATACTATTGCTCTAGTGCATGTAAACCACACAGACAGCTTTATTCAGAGTAGTCTGTCTCTATACCATACATTGAGTTGGCCCAGTAGCTCCTTATTTTAACATGCTAGTGTTGCATCATGAGATTGCAAGCCATTTCAAAAACATTAGGCCTAGCTGACAATTACCTTAAATTGCAATGCAGGAGATACGGGTTCAACCCCTGGGTTGGGAAGATCCCCTGGAGGAGGAAAATGGCAGCCCACTCTAGTATTCTTGCCTGGAGAATTCCATGGACAGAGGAGCCTGTCAGTCTACAGTCCATGGAGGGCTCCAAGAGTTGGACATGACTTAGCAACTTAACAACAAAATACAGCCTTATAGCCACTTATGTTCAGCATGTTTATTATTATTATTATTAAAGTTATCACTTTTTTACCTCGTTTTATTGTATTTATGTGCCTCCTTTTATTTTTTAAAGTTATTTAGTCATTATTTGTCTACACCAGGTCTTAGTTGCAGCATGCTGGATCTTTTTAGTTGCCGCAGGTGAACTCTTAGTTGGGCATGTGGGATCTAACCAGGAATTGTACCCAGGCCCCCTGCAGCTGGAGTGCAGTGTCTTAGCCACTTTACTTCCAGGAAAGTCCCTTCCTTTCTTTTTAAAGTGCTTCCCAAAAAGATATTAATTCTATGCAGAAATCCTTTGAGGGCGACAAGACTTATATCCCAATTTAAAGATGAAAAGCAATAGCAAAATGGAAGCTGAGAGTATATGTATAAAACAGAGATGTTGCCTCCACTTGCAAGCAGGAGTAGCTCCCCAGTTCCCTATGAATTGCTTTATGGTGGTGCATCAGAGTACTTCTCAGTATTTCCCAGCATCCTCTGGGATGGTCTGGAGCCCATCAGGCTCCTCTGTCCATGGGGATTCTCTTGGCAAGAATACTGGAGTGGATTCTTTCCTGGTAGCTCAGCTGGTAAAGAATCCGCCTGCAATGCAGGAGATCCCGGTTTGATTCCTGGGTCGGAAAGATCCCTTGGAGAAAGGAACGGCTACCTACTCCAGTATTCTGGCCTGGAGGATTCCAGGGACTGCATAGTCCATGGGGTTGCAAAGAGTCAGACATGACTGAGTGACTTTCACTTTCTTTCTGGGAATTACCTGCACCTTTTGTGGGAGAGGGGATTATACCATATATATTAGTTTCCTGGAGCTGCTGTAACAATGTAGCACAAACCAGGTGGCTCAGAACCGCAGAAATTCATTGCCTCACAGGTCCAGGGGTTAGAAGTCCAAGTCACATTGACAGGACCATCTGCTTGGTGAAAGCTATTGGGGAAGGAACCTTCCTTGCCTCTTCCAGCTTCTGGAAGTCCCAGACATCCCGTGTCCCAGTATTCTATTCTTGCCATTAAAAATTACATAGTAGTGTTTTTTTTTTAAATTATTTATTTACTTTTGGCTGCACTGGGTCTTCACTGCTGTGTGTAGGCTTTCTCTAGCTGTGGTGAGGGGGGTTCCTCTCCCGTGGAGTACAAGTTTCTCATTGCGGTGGCTCCTCTTGTGGAGCATGTGCTCTAGGGAGAGTTGGCTTTGGTAATTGCAGCTCTGGGTGCTAGAGCACAGGCTCAGTAGTTGCAATGCAGGGGCTTCATTGCTCCAAGGCACGTGGAATCATCCGGGATCAGGGGTTGAACCCATGTCCCTTGCATTGGCAGGCAGATTCTTAACTGCTGGATCATCAGGGAAGTCCCAGTAGTGTTTATTTCTTTGTACTTATATACTTGATATTTATTCCTCTTATGTGTTATTCATCAGCACAACACTGGTTTAATGATTTAAACCAGTTAATCAGTTAATAAACCAGTTAATCAGTTAATAAACCAGTTAATAATTGCAATAAATCAGTTAATAAACCAGTTAATCAGTTAATAAACCAGTTAATCAGTTAATAAACCAGTTAATAATTGCAACTTTATCACATTTTTAATACCTGTCAGTACAACCTTATTCATTACTTGTCTCTTTAAAATGTCTTTAAAATGATATTTACACATAACCTCTTCATTTATTTTAAAATGTTCAGAAAAAGCAAGAAGAGTTGTTTAAACTACCGGCTTAAAACTCACGTTTCGTTAAATAATCATGTGCTTTTTTTTTATGACTTCCCTGGTGGCTCAGATGGTAAAGCGTCTGCCTACAATGCGGGAGACCCAGGTTCAATCCCTGGGTTGGGAAGATCTCCTGGAGAAGGAAATGGCAACCCACTCCAGTATTCTTGCCTGGAAAATCCCATGGATGGAGAAGCCTGGTGGGCTTCAGTCCATGGGGTCACAAAGAGTTGGAAACGACTGAGTGACTTCACTTTCACTTTTATGAAAGCTGATGGTTCTTTCCTCTCTAATAATAATGGTGGGATTTCCTTGTTGGTCCAGTGGTTAAGAGCAGGGGTGTGGGTTCAATACCTGGTCTGGAAACTAAGTTCTGGAAACTAAGACCTCACATGCCTAGCGACATGGCCAAAAAATAAAAATAAATAAATAACAATAAGAATAATAAAGTAATTAAAAATAATGGTAATTGTACAGTAATATTGAGAAGACCAAATGGTAGGAGGAAGCACAGTAACTTTGGAAACAGCCAGTCCTGAGTAGGAAACTTCACTTTGTCATTTATTAGCTGTGTGTCTTGGTGAAGTTAGTTCACTTTCAAGAGTCTCAGTTTATCCATTGGTAAAAAAAAAAGAAATAAAAGTACCAAATCTACCTCCCAGGACAATCAGAGGATTAAATGGGACATTGCTAACACAGAGCAAGTCACTGCTGTTAAAGAAGCAGCCCAGAAAATGTAATTTTCCTTCTCTTATGCTGGTCTAGGACCTATTCTTTGTAAGACGTTTTTATATGTATCATCTCATTTGACTCACAAAAGTCTTGACTCACTGGCAATCATATGATCTGTGGTATTAAATTACACAATGATTTAATAAGATATGATGATGAATGATATGATGGGTATTAAATGGTGATCTTATAGAATAATTCTTTTTTTTTTTAAACTTAAACACATCACTGAAACTTCTGCTACACTCTTAGATATGAAATAATTTTAAATAATGACTCAGGATGGCAATGGTTTTAACCTTTCAACAATTTGATGACATAAGTAAGAATGTGTGCACATTAATGCACATATTTTTAGAAACATATTTATTCCAGAAAGCAAAGTTCATAAGTATGTGATGTTTGTAGTCTAACAAAACCAATTTCTGTTGTGTTAGTAGCATTTGATTCCCATTAAACACAATTTTTATTTAAAAATTAATAAGAAAAGAAACGTATTTTCAGTTAAGACAAATCACAAGTTACATCTCATAGTAATTTATATTTGTAATTTATACAACAACTCTGGAACAAATAAATATGTAAGCTAATATATTATACTACTGTCTGAGGTCAAATGAACATGTAAACTAGTATGATATATACTGTCTATATATTAGTATAATATAGTACTGTCTGAAGTCACTGAGACTTTGAATCTCTACTTTGCTCAAAGTTTAACTTTTGTTTTAGGTTCGAAGGATTTGTTACAAAAGAAACCACTTGCCGCACACATTAAACATTTTGAATATTTGGTAGAGGATTATTTGACTTAATTTCAATGTACAATCATTAAAAGAAGAGAAATAAAAACAGTAGAGAAAAGTAACAGCACATACATCACCAAATTGGGCTGACCCACAAATATCCAGACTTGAAAACTGCTGAGAAGTCCTTGGTTAACAGCAATCTGGAGTCCCAGCTGGGAGAAGGTCTCTGGTGGTGCGTCCATCCCATGGCTAAGACTTCAGATTGCAGTTTGGGGGACTCTCGCTTGTAATCCCAGGGTAAAAACTGATATCATCATCAGTTTGCACTGGGTTTACTTTACCTTTTTTCTTTACAATGCTCTTTGTTTGATTCTGTGAGTCACAAGATTTTCCAGACCCTGGGGGGCTGGCTAGGGCTCCAGGGGCTTGAGATAATTCCAAGCCTCACTTCCTCTCTTATCAAAAATGCACTATGACTTGCTAGTAGCAATAGGTGAGCTCTCGGGCAGGCACATCAATCTCGGTAGTGTTCAGGCAGGTCAGAGGCCTGCTCCGATCTGTTCCTGAACAGGACTACCTCCATTTTAATTTCCCTAACAACAGTGTAGCAGTTGTGTGACTTTGGGTAAGTTACCTAAGCACTTGGAGTCTTAGTTTCTCATCTGTAAAATGGATTAGTAGTAGTATCTAGAAAGGAGATTGTTTGAGGGTAAAGGAAATAACTCTAATGAAACACTTATCATAGTCAGTGTTCGATAGATAATTATTTTTGCTATTGTATTGCTATTACTGATATTGACTGGTAAGGAGCAAAATCATGCAGCCCCCTGGGAAGGAAGGACTTAACATAATTTAAAGAAACAATAATTGAAGCTTTAAAATAGTAAACTCATGGCAAATATAGTTGTATTTCAAGCAGATGATAGTTTTTTAAAAAAATTAAATCATGCCTGTGTATGTTTGGGTGGAGAGAAGAACTGGTTAAAAAGTACTTGCAGAGATAGTATTATTAACACAAGGTGCTAGTAATAAGGATAATGAAAAACAAAAGCTCCAAAATTATTACAAACAGGCCTATATTCACAGACAGATAAGGCTGAGTTTGAATCCAAAGAACAGAGGTTTGGGATGCTACGAATTCACAGAGCAATATCCCTTTTTGATTTATGCAAAAAAGTCTTGTTTTTTTTTTGCACACAGATCTTCCTTCAAACTTTTTCAGAGGCTGTCACAAAAACTAATTTAAGATATCGGGTTTCCTGGATCCTATCCAAGCTTTTCTTCCTGCATTTAAGACTTATATGAGCAGAATATTTACGCTGAAGTAGAGAGACTTCCTTCTTCTTGGTTTTTAAGAGGACATGTTCTGGAAATCTCAGGAGAATCTGGAAGATGCTGCACAGTGAAGTGTGGGGTATATATTTTTGGTACCCAGGATGGGGAGGAAAGCCCTTCTTTTCTTCCCTTCTAGGTTCTTTGGCTGAGCTAATTAAATTGACGTAAGAGACATTAACAAAAGGAAAAAAATCCAAATTTAATTCGTGTGTATGGAAGTGCATAGAAATATGAGACGACAAGAAGAGTACAGGAGACTACAAGACTACGAGTTCAGATAGCATCATCAACTCAATGGATATGAATCTGCGAAAACTCCAGGAGATAGTGAAAGACAGGGAAGGCTGACGTGCTGCAGTCCATGGGGTCACAAAGAGTAGAACAAGAGTTAGTAACTCAATGACAACTGCAATGTAAAACCAAAGCAGGAAGTTTTATACCTTCCAGATAAAGAAAATAAATAAATTAGTGAGAAACTGACAGGAAAAGAAGTTTGGACTTGGGTAGTAGATTAGCATAGAAGCAACAAGGTTTGCTTATATAGCCTTCTTGGCCCTCAATTCTCTATCTCTGATGATAAACATGCCCCTTCTACTTCCTGGGACAGGGAGGGTACCTTTCACATAGCAGATTTATTTCCTGCTTTCAGGGTGACAAAGGAAGCTCAGAGTGTTTTTCTTGCACCAGCTGTTTCTTAAGTAGCTTTAATTCAAAATAATCAATATGCCAAACTGGCATATTTGGGGCAGCATGCCCTGAATCCCATCACCAGTAAACTATGGTTAGAGAACCGGGCTTTAGAAGAACCATATACACGAGGCAGTTGAAATCACCCAAACCTGCAGCAAAGGTTCGGGCCCAGTTTTTGCTTCTTGAGCATCTGCTTTGTGTTAAAACAACTGGCATATATGTATGACTGAGTTCCCTTACGATCTGCCTGAAACTATCACACCACAGTTAATCGGCTATACTCCAATAGAAAATAAAAAGTTTAATTAAAAAAAAAAAAGAAGAAAAGAAAGAAGAAAAAACTAGCAAAATTTCCTGGCTTTGTGAACATGCAATTCTGTTCTTGAATCAAGAGGAATACTTTTGTTCATGAGGTTTGGAAAGGTTTCCCTTGGCTGACTGTTTTCAGAGTGGGTGAAGCACTAAGTTCTGAAGGTCAGAGAAGCCATGACACATTCTGGCTAAGCTCATCAGCTCCCTTCTACATCGTGAGTTCAGAGGGGCATGATGCAGGCAGTCCAGTAAATGATGGTCATGATGTTCCACTGCAGAACATTTGGGGTTCCCTACAGGTATAATCGGTATGAAGTGAGTCATGAGTCATCACATTTACAGAAGAGTCAGAAGAGAAAAAGTTTCAGTGAAATTGAATACAGTGGTTGCAATTTACTCTTGTCACTCATAGGAGAGGAGAAAGTTTTGCAAGGAGCTTGCTCACTGAAGAAGCTTACTGTAGCCTGGTTCCTAGCTAGGTACTGAATAGAAATGAATGGAATGAAAATATAAGACTTTCCCAATCTGGTTTAATGTTATTTATACTAGGAATGTATGAAGATAATGTGCGCAAACATGTCCTTTCATGTGGTTAAAAAAAAAATCCATGGGGTAGGGGATGCGGTTGGTGGTGGTACACAGCAATGGGGAGAGCTATACAGCCAAGAAAGGAAAAATGAACGCATGGTAATTGTGCAGGATGAGTAGCTAGGCCAGAAGGAAAGTAGTGGAAGTCTTATCCTAGGAAAATGAGTCTTCTTTTCGCCAGTGCTATGAAGCCATCTGCAAATTCAAACTCTCTGTCATAGACTAGACATATTCCTCCTTTTTGAATACAAACCACACTTTTTCAAGGGCTCAAGTGTCCTTTAAAATCGAGAGCTGTTTAAGGAGTCAAGGCTTGACAAGGAGTCAAGGCTTGACACTTCGAGGAGACAGATATGTCTGTGACCAGGGAAAACAAGTTAGGGAAGTGTTAGTCTGACTTGTAGCTATCTAGCATCCACCATTTCAGACCAGAAGTTTGAATGCTTCCATATCCTAAGGATGAATGGGACACAAGGAATTGATACATTACGGATTTCAAATTTAAGGTCTTTGATCAAACACCAACATACATTCCAACAAATATTCCCAGTTTCTACTGGGTAGGTCCCGGCTTAGCCGGAAACTGCCTGCCCTCTGACCCTCCGAGAGACCTCCATGAGGCTTTTCAGGTGGAACATTTCCGCGGTACCACCAGTTCTAATCGAACATGATTCCAGTTGCGGGCCATTCTTCGCTTCCACAGTCGGGAAAGAAACTTTGCCGCCTGGGAATCCTTCTACCCGGTCTGGTGAACGTTGAGGGTAAGGGGTGGGGCGATTGGAGAGAAGATCCACTTTGCTTTGCGTTATTTATAAACAGGAAGTTCTGCCTCCCGAGTCCCCTCTTCGGACCCTCCCCCTCTCCCTGTGTTACTGTCAGTTACACTTGGGCGATCTGATGGTTTCTCTCTTCTTTGCTTATGTAGTGAGTGAACGAGCCCACTCCTGCCGCCGCGGTCTCCTGCGCGGCCCTGGCCGGGACCCCCGGTCACCTCGCGTGGTGACTCTGGGTCTCTCCATCCCGGGCATGATGCGCGCCTCTTCTTCTCTGCACCCCCAAACCCCTAGACACAAGGTCCCCTCCCCACCCCCGCCGAAAGCAGCATTGATGCTCTAATTAGACCACTCCCGAGTTCGAAGCAAACGGCCACTCTCGGGCACCCGGGGTAGTTTTGGTCTTTGAGACGTCGGTCGCCCCCTATCCCTATTCCTCTCCATCGAATAGGGAGCAGGAAGGGCCTGCGCTCGCGCCCAGGGTCTGCCGAAGCAGCGGAGCAGCCCCAGACCCATGAAGTTCTGAAGCCGGGTCCAAAGCTTCTAGATTCTTCTCTTCCTCAGCCTTCCCAGCATCTCTTCTCCCAGCGGCCCAGGAACTTTCGAGAACACGATAACATCTTTGCCCGTGGGACATCAAACTCACCTAATTGGAGATGCTCAGTGGGAGGAAAGTTCTGCAGGACGACCCTGTCATCCCGGGTTCGATTGCCCCAGACATCTGTGGGTGGGGGCTGGGCGGGTCTTTGGATGGTGTTGAGCAATGCGTGGGTCTCGGAAGCTTTGTTGTTTTTGAAATTCAGTGACCAAGAACCTCAAATTTTCTTAGCCTTTCACTTGAGGGGACGGGTTCGGGCCTGGAAGCTGGTAATCCTGGGGTGCGGGATCCTGAGGTCTGCGCTCACAGGATCCACGCCGAGAACAGTCCGGTGGCACAGGCTTCGTGAACCAGAGGCGCGCAAGTCGGGTTCTTGTGTGTGTGTGTGGGTGTGGGTGTGGGTGTGGGGAGGGGTTCCGCCATACTCCGCACGAAGTTAATGGTGTTTGCGGTTTTCCCCCTTTAATAGGCCGTGAAGTCAACAAACTCCCCACACGGGGGCTCCCTTGACTCAAGTTGAGCCGTGAACCGGTACCAGAAGTCTTGGAAATTTTCAGATATTTCTACAGATTGAACTCATTTCAGAATTCGCGTGGGAGGGAAGAGGAAGGATTTTAATCGGGTTCACCTTTGACGTGAAGTGAGGCGGAAGACAGGAAAGCCACAGTCGATAATAGCTGCGGGCGCTTTAGTGAGAGAGCTGGATTATCTCCTCTGGATTATCCGGTCGTGTCTTCACCGCTGGCTCTTCGTGTGCGAGCTTACCCAGAAGCAGAGGTGGACACGGAGAACACGCATGTAAACACTGCAGCCCAGATCCGCGAACACAGGAGGTGGAGAAAAAGCGATCCATTCCCGTGTAGACGTGGTTTTAATCTTTACTGCAAATGGGCAATCTTAGTATTCCCAGGAATAAACTAAGAAGAAGTGACAGTTTCTGGCCATTCGTGGCGAGAACGAAGCAATCTAAAGTTTGTCATCTTGGAGAAAATATTAAACCTCCAATAAGCAGGAAAGGCATTGTGAATGAGAAGCATTATAATTTTGTCTTAGAAGAAGCATGCAGAATATAGCTTGTTTAAATGTTAGATCTAAATCATAGTAACAGGAAGCACTCCCACGAAATTGCCATTTCCTCTAATTTTTGTTTAAGATCCAAATAATTAAAATGCACACTAATGGTTATCGATGGCTCTGCTTCCCTTTTAAAAGAAATAGACCTGAGTTCTCTTAGGAGTAGAAATTTACGGATCTTCTTAAATAACTCCAGGCCTTGGAAGCCTCTGGGTGGATGTGGTGTTCCCTTTGGGCTTTCCTCTTTCCACCTCATTTTCAGTTAAACATTTTTAGCCGCCCCCATGGAAGGGATTCCTGTTGGAAACCCTCAGGAAGTGAACTCGTCCTGGGTATCATCATGCTTCCCCAGTCTGTCTGTCTTTCCTCACACAGAACTCAAGTTGTAAATAAATGGGGAAGCATATTTCTCACTCCCCAATTCTTAAAATTTCAGTTTTTCTGTAAAATACAATTTCACCATTTCATTGTTAACATTAGTAAGAGCCACAGAATGTGTGAAGGTGTCCAAATAGGCTATGTAGAGATCCCCAAACCAGAACTAAAGGGCAGACATATAATGCTCTTTCCTCCCACAGTAAAGGCAGGGGTCAGACAGTTGTCACCATTAAGGCATTCGTGGACATTGCAAGGGAGGGACATATCTGAACAGTGGGGGGTATTTGGACAATGAATTGCCACATTATAAGGGTGCCACTACCAAATCTTCCGATTTAGAGGCTCTGGTGAAAAATTAAACTAGTAGCAATTTTCAACGCTTGCAGCATCTGCAACCAAATAGTTTAGCACTCGGAGCCGGGACAGCGCCGCAGGCCCCGCTTAGGACTCTTTCCTTCTAATCTATAACTAATCAATTCCACTCAGAGCCAGACTGTCAACCACAGCCAGACTCATTAGCGATTTACTGAAAATCCTCCAAGACTTCCCTTTAGAAACAAAACGACTCCCACATTTAATTGTCTATCTAAAAGAACATAGGCAAGAAATTAGGAGATCTAAATTAAATTTATTAATAGTAGAGCTTGATGGTGCTTTAATTCCAGAGCCCAGAGCTCTGATTGCTGGGGCTTGATGAAAAAGCAAAAAGAAAACAAGAGAGACGTAGTTTAAAACATTTAAAAAAAAAAACATTCTCAAGATTCTATGAATTCTTTACCCATCCTTGAGAAGTGGGCAAAACTGAAAACCATCAAGGTAATTATATTCCTTTAAAATTGTACAGTATGAGTGAAAGGTGTTTATGAGAAGTCGATGACTCCGGATCTTATCCAAGAGGACAGCAGAGGATAGTTAATATGTTCCTTGAGGGACTAAGATGCTGACGTCTTTTTCTGATACCCGATCATTACGTGACTGAAAAAAAAAAAAAAAAAGGAAGTCATTCCACGTATAAAAATCGGAGCGCAACAGTGCAACAAAATATTCTGTACTTAAAAGGCCAACAGGAAGACAGATGTTGACAAGGAAGTCTCTTCTGAAACCACGTTCAGATAGATTTCTGCTAACTGCCCAGATAAATAGGAGCAGAGGGCTGGTCACCTCTGTAATAACCACCGGCAGCAGTAGAAGAAACCGCAGCTTCAGACGCAGCCAGAGAGACTTCTGAGCAGCGAAGGCGCTGCCTGCTTAAGCTGCCTGGCCGGGCGGCTGCCCCATAGCCGACTTCGCCGAGGCCCTCTCTCTCTCTCGCTCTCTTTCCTTCTTTCCTTATCACTTCTTTCTTCTCGGTGGACTTCAGGCCACTTTGTCTCCCACCCCCACTCAGCTCCTCGCCTCCTCCCTCTTCCTTCTCCATCTCTCCCCTCGCCCCCCTTCTCTCGGTATCACGCTCCGTCCTAGTTCCGAGCGTCGGCAAACTTTTGAACAGAATAACAGGACTCCGCAAACAAGTCCTCCAGCTCCTCCCGCGGCTCCGGCTCGTTCCTGCGGCTTCTGCTCAGACGCTAACGCCAGACGGCGATGCCTCTTGGGTTGTGACTGCAGCGCACAAACTTGGAGAAACCCTTTGCCCGCCGTCCTACTTGGCAGCAAACCCTCTCCTGGCAGCGGTAAGAGTTGGATGGCAAGGAGGGAAAAAATCTTACCAAACAACTCACCTGATTGCTAATTCTTTTGCTGGCATCGGGGTACGCGTTAGCTTTTCTGGCGCCAGCTCTGGCGAGTTACAGGGCACTGTATACATATAGGCGTATTTTCTAACTATAGCGAGAAGGAAGTGGCGGGGCCAGCCGGCTATCATTAAGCCGGATTCAAGCCTGGGAGTCGGAGCGGAGCTCTGGGCCTCCCCCAGTTGGAGGAGTTTCTAGGGGGTCGGGGGTGGGGGTGGTGGAAGGCCAGGGGCGTTGGGACTGCTGCGTGATCTCTTTCCCGTCCTGCGCAGAATGGCCATGTGTAGCGGAGCGAGGCTGGCCCTGCTCGTTTACGGGATCCTGATGCACAGCAGCGTCTGCGGCTCACCTGCCGCCGCCGGAGTCCGGTTCCCGGGGATCAGGTAGGTGCTGCCCGCCCGAGCGGAGCGGAGGAGGCTGGGACTTGTCGTCCCCCCGACACCTCCTCGCGGTCGCCCTCCTGCAGTTCCTCGGTCCGGCTACCGCCGTCTCCCCATGCGCCCCCACTGCGCCGCCACCAGCCTGGGTCCGGTCGCCGGTCACTTGGGGGATCTGGGCCGGACTCCTCCCGGGCTCGGCGCCCCTCCCCCAGCCCGCCGCAGCCCCGGGGTCCCGGGTGGAGCGCACCTCGAACCGGCCGAAGAAACCTCCCCTCCCCCAACCCCTCCCCTGGGAGGGGGGCTGGGCAGGGCCCTGAGTTGACTTCTTTCTCCGATTCTTAGCTCGACTTCGAGAACTTTGGCTCCCGCAGCCAGGTTGGGGGGTTGAGAGTTGTACTCCCGTGGACTTGGCTTTGTTACGGCTTGTTCTAGGCTATTGGTCAGGGGTCTCCCCCGCTCTCCCCGGCTCTCCCCCTCACCTCAGTTCGAATTCTTTCCACTGGAAGAGCTTTCTCTCGAGTGATAGGTTTTCCAGCTGCTTTTAGAGTCTTGGGGAGGGGGAGTGCGGGCCGGGTAGAGTTGAGAAGCGATTTGTGAGAAGGGAAACAAAGATGGGAGGGGGAGACACAGATGAAACGGATGCAAAAAAGGAAAAGAAAGCCAGCTGGCAAGCAGTCCTGGGAGGGTAGCCCTGCCCACCAGAGGCTGCAGTAACCGTGCCTCTTTTTTTTTTTTCTTTTTCCCCTTAATTCCTGGTTTCTAATCGGTCGGTGCTGCCCGGGTTCTCGGCCGCAGCCCCAGAGTCCCGGGCCTGTCAGTGGGCGAGTGGAAGCTCGCAGCGCGGCGCAGCATCCGCGCTCCGCCGCGCACCCGGCTCCGGGAGACGAGGAGCGCGCGTTCTGCCCGCGCAAAGCTGCTCCTCTGAGCCGCTACCAAGAGAGATGTCCTCAGAGGTCGCTGGCCACTGATTTGGCCGGAGAGATGGGTTCTGGCTTCGGTATTAGGATTCAGCATCTGGGCACGGAGGAGGGGTGGAGGTGCCCAGAAAGACCTGGAGACTCCGGGCAGCGGGGCCAGGGCAGAGAGGCGCGTCGCCGAGGAAAGGCTGGGTGTGGGGCGGGCCCGCTGCTGTGCGTGCCTTGCCCCTACCTCTCCAGGGATGGAGGAAAGGCGAGGGGAGGAACGAATATGACCGATCCTCCTAAAGAGCGCTACTTGCCTGGGCTGCTTTCCGAGTCTCTCCAGCGGCCGAAAGCGAGGGGGGTTTGTTTATTCTCCCGTCCTCTATCAGGGATTGAGGCGGTGGGCAAGGGCGACTGGGAGATCTTTGGCTTTCGGTGCCCTATTAACCTTTTCCCTTTCCTTCGGGGTTGAGACGTCGTCCCGCCGCCCGGCCACCACTAACTGATTAGCGCTAACTATCGACTTACTCGACTTAAAAGCCCGGTTTCACTCCGAGCTATTTTCAAAGTCTCGTGTACCTGGTACTTTCTCCGGGCAAGACGAACCGGAGGGCGCGGGCACGCCACGGAATGAGCCGTTGCCAAACAGGCTAAGTTTAGGGGCATCTATTATTCATGTTCTCGCCAGATCCTCTCCCTCCCGAAATAGAAGCCGGAGGTTCTCCGTGACCTACATCTGCGCGGGGAAGGGCTCCCCTGGGCTCGGAGGCTAGGTGGGGGTGGTTGCCGGCGTTGGCCGCCGGACTCCCCAGCCATCCACCCCCTCTGGCTCCGGGCCTCTCCCCATCCAGTCCTTGGTTGGCCGGCGATTCTCTCCCAGGGCCTTTCCCGTCTCCACCCGCCGCTGCTTGTGTGGGAGGCTCAAGCGCCAGGCCGGGGGTAGGAGCGGTCCTCCCCGGCGGCCAGGTGTGCGAGGTTGGCGGAGACGTCTGGGCTTCCCAGTGTCCGTTGAGGCCGTGGCCCCCGCAGGGCGACCCTTCGCCCCCGAGAGGAGGGGTGGGAATTTCTGTTGGGTGTCGTTTCCTCCTCCTACCCCCGTCCTAGAAGAGACAGTGCTCCGAGGGGCGCCTTTGGAAGAAGGAACATCGTGAGAGCCCCTGTGGGTCTTTGGGTCCTCGCAAAGGCGGGGAAGGACCCTAGTGACCACTCTTCTGCCCCCTGGCTACCCATGCAGGCCGGAGGACGAGGTGTACGACGAGGACGGAAACCCGCAGCAAGACGTCTACGACTCAGAGCCGCCGGGCGTGGGAAGCCCAGCCTCCGCGCTGCGCGATGCCTACGCGCTCTACTACCCCGCGGAGGAAAGGTACCGCCGCGCAGCCGGGCACTGGGAGGGAGAAAGGGGCAGGGGACGGCCCATCGAGTAGATGCTTTTTCATAAAAGCCCTTCAGTCTCTCTTCTCCCGGGCTGGTCCCCCACGAGAGAAAGTTAGGAGCGGGCCGGTTCGTGTGGACAGAAGGGCCGCATGGGGACCAAAAGGTCTGCGGCCCAAGGAGCGGCAGTGAGTGCGCGCCCCGGCCGGGCTTCAAACCTGAGGTCCAGGGAGGGCAGGACGAACTCTGGTTCCCGGCACTCACGGGAACATCCCAAGAGTTATTCCCTAGTGCCCTCCGGAGCGCCGGGTGACTAGCGGGGGACCTGGGGCTGCCACTTGGGCACTGAGTCAGTGACCCCCGGGCGCGCACTTTGCCTCCCTGTTAGAGATGTCGCCCACGGGATCCTTAATAAGGCCTACCGCAAAGTGCTGGACCAGCTGTCCGCCAGGAGATACCTGCAGACGCTCATGGCCAAGGGCTTGGGGTAAGAGTTTGCGAAAGAGTTAACCTGCGCGTGATGGCGCGCGCGCACGCGCCGCGGTGGGTGGGTGTGCCGCGCGCGCTGGGAGGGCGGGGCTGCTTCTACGTCCTTGCGTGCACGTGGGGCAGAGGGTGCGTCTGCGCCGCAGGGTCTACAGGGCCAGCCCCCTGCCACAGGCTAAGGTTTACGTACCGCGCCAGAAGTTTGGCCAGAGAGCTCGGGAATGAGGCGAGGAGGGAAGTGGGCAGGAAAACCGGGAAGTCTGATCCGTTTTGAATAATTAAAAAAAAAAAAAAAGAAGAGGTCCCCCTCTCCAGGCCATCAAAACCTTCAAGTATGTTGGGACGATTGACTTTTTCTTTCCTCACATTTCTTTCACTGTTAAATTCAAATCGAAACAAACAAATCCTCACATTTGGACACTTAAGGAAGCCAACAGTTTTTGCTCGTGCCAGACAAACCCAAAGCACAGGATTTGCGGGAGCTTCTCTCACCAGAAGGCAGCGTTTTAATAGAGCCCATGGGACACCAGAACACGTTTTCCGCACTGAATAATTCATGTGATGAAGTATTGCCTGCAGCCTGTCGACTTGTATTATTATCACGTTTTTCAACTTAGCGCGTAGGAGAGCAGTGCTCCCCTCTGAATAGGAATTGCGGGATCGATGTAAACTCCACGGCAACAGCCAACGGGAAATTCAGGGCTCTTTGGTGCTTTTCCCTCTGCGGGGGTGGGGGCGTCCGGGAACCGTTAGGACAATTGAGCGCAAGAGCACTGATGGTCAGATCTGAGAGGGCAGCGTTTGGGAGAGGGGTTAGGCTTAAATCGCTTGCGTTTGGCCCGGGACCTCTTCCCGGGCCCATCCTATAAGGACTTAGTGCCCCGAGATCTTTGATGGGGAGGGAGTAGCGAGGGTACTGATCGCCGCCCTCCCTGCGACTGCTCCCTGGCGCGGCAGGGCGGCGCGCTGGGCGCGGAGAGCCCGCGCCCTCCTGCGAAGATTCCCTCGATGGGTGGGGTCTGCCTGTTCACCCCGCGTCTACTCACCGGGTGTCTCCCGCCCCGCCACCCTCTTCCCGACCCCTCTCCTTGCAGTGGGACCCCGGGCGGCGGCGCGGACGACGACTCGGAGCCGCTCTCCAAGCGCCACTCGGACGGCATCTTCACTGACAGCTACAGCCGCTACCGGAAACAAATGGCTGTTAAGAAATACTTGGCGGCTGTCCTAGGGAAAAGGTATAAACAAAGGGTTAAAAGCAAAGGACGGCGAATAGCCTACTTGTAGCGGCGAGTTACCAGCTATCCTGTGTATACAGTCCTGACCCAATGAGAAGTCGTTTTTCCCAACTGACCGAACTGTCATGGCTCCTGTGTTCTGTCCCACATGTATTTATGTATGAAGTCAAGCCATTAAATGAATATTTTGATAATAATATTGTTTTTCTTTTTACGAAGCACTAGAGAATGCACAGATATACTTTGTGGACCAATTATTGATATTGACATATATATTACAAATATATAAAGAGTATATATATATATAAGTATAATAGAGAGCCGTTCATACAATGTGCACAAGGATTGAAGATTCGCCTGAGCTGTTTGTTTTTATATAAAATAAATAGAAAAATAGACAATCATTGTTTTGAATATTACTCCTATTTTTGTAAACTGGAATTAAAAGGATAGTATTTTTATCCACGATAGGCCTGAAGATATTAATACTGACCATTTGCTACTGTACATAAACAGTGATGCCCTGCTCCAGGGAGACTTTGAGGTAATGATTTGGGAGGATTGCTGAAGGTCTCTCTTTCCTGGGGAGTCTCTGGGACAGGCTGCTTCAATCCCAGCTGAATTCAACTGAGGCTCTGTCTACCCCTTGCTGGGTGGCAATGCCAATACTTCTGCTTTCTTTGATTCTCTTTTTATGTGTTATTTGTCTCTCTTCAGACTCTCAGCCCACAAGGAAATTCTCCTGATAAAACAACAGCTGGATCTAAATTGTGCTTCTCCCCAGAATTCATACCACTCCCTGGGGGAGGAGTTGGGGGGCTTTACAGAGAAGAGAGACTTGAATAGGAAGCTCTCTTTTCTGTACTTCCAGGGACCCCAGTATCCCAAGGTTAGGGCAATTGGAACAAAGTGGGAATATTGGAAAAGCCAGAGCATAAGGCAGCAGGGGGAAGACCCTGGAGAGGGACTGGCTGCAGGCAGCCCCAGGCCTGAGGGCTGGCAGTAAGCCCAGTCCCATCACAGGTACCCTGCCTGCCTGACTTTGGGCGCTGGGTATTGGAAATGGATGCAAAGTACAATGTGTTTTTCTCCAGTGCTGTCCATGCTGCTCATGTTGTGAAATGGCCAGGATCCTCTCCTTTGAACCCTGCTCTGTAGGAACCTCCCTTTTCTTCCCTGGTTTTTCTGAAGACTCCTCTTTCCCACCTTCTCGCACTGTTTAAGTACTGTTTGCCATTTTTTATTCACTCTTCTTAAACTTGTGAATGCTTCTTTTTCTGTTGTTTGATGCTAGCACTTATTGTAAAGTGTAGGAACCCTTGTGTGGTTACCACTAATTATGCACTATATATGAATCTTTTGTTTCTTGTTGATTGAGTTTGTAGGTAAAATGTATTTTTCTACATTTATGGCTTATTGCTTAGTAAAATTTATTTCATAAAACCAATCTTTGTGATATTAGAATGTGTAGTGTTCACATGTTGCTCAGTTGTACTAACTGATAAATCATTTAAACCTCATCTTCATATGTATGAGTACTATCTTGTATTTGTGGTCAAGAGTGAGGTAAGCAAGCTTCAACAGGCCCTGAGAATGTCCGCTTGTATTCTTTCTTGGCTACAGAAAGCATGTCTGTCTGTTTCCTGTCAATTTCTTGAACCTGTCAGGTAATCTCTATAACAAAAGAAACCTTCACCCAGCAACCAGATCAAGCAACAGCAGGCAAACCAGCCAGCCAAACTCCCCAAATTTCAGGCACAAGTTCTTTTGAAAAACACACAAAAAATAAACAAGAAAAGATTAAAAATTAGCATGTCAAGGACCTTTCCTTTTCCTTTACGGATTTGATCAGTATGGAGTCATAAATCAAAGAAAACAGACTTGGATTTGCATTCCCCAGGCGGGATGGATGCTGCCCGGAGATCACGTTGCAAACGGTGAAAGCACAGAGGCCTTCGATCTGTGCCTCAGTCCTGTGTACGGAATCAATCTTTCTTTAATTCTGCAGTCTCCTCGGGCAATGTGATACAGGATGGGGTTTGCAGCTTCAGTGCCTTTCTTCGCCTTTTAAATCGCCACGATTCACAGATGGCTATTTAGTGGCC